>NC_064634.1:515063498-515663498 GCF_023864275.1 Schistocerca cancellata
TATGCAGCGTATATGTTGCTGCACATGAAAGGGCTTTCCAAAACTTCTCTCCTTTTTCTTTATGAAAAGTCTTTCCAAAACTTCTCTCCCCACCCTTTTTTTCCGGGAAGTTCTACGCCAGTGTATAAAACGTTAACCATTCAAAGGATTGATAAGTTTTACAGTTCCAAGGAAAAATCTATGGAAAACCTACTGTCACGTAGTACGGGAAACTTGTATTTTCGCCCGGGATATCCAGGAATAATCCGGGAACTTTTTTTCCTTGTTCGCGTATACACCCTGAATAAGCTCACAGTTGTTTTGTGTAAAATGTAGAAAGGCACCTCTATGGACATTGTGGAGGAAACACAAATTTACAACAGCATGTGCCATAACAATAAAATTCATAAAAATGCTGGATGCCTGAAAAACTGTTTGATGTTTTATGATATGAATTTATGAATTAATTTAGTGCTGGAACATTTTGTTATGTTATTTGATAGGCCAACATTTTGTTTTAAAAAAAGAACCTCTCAGTTTCTCAGGCTGCAAGTCATATAAACATTGTGTTTATATACAAAGATACCATTTGCTGCTCCCACTGGTTTCCCGGAATATATTATTTGTTTGTTTTAAGATCTCTGAGCATCATCTGTTGTCCTTTCTTTTCCAATAATAGTACTTTTTTATGTATGATGCTTATTTATCTACGTCATTCTCTTAAATACCACATCCGTATTTAATTTTCCTTTTAAAGCATCATATCAGTATTCTTCCCACTACTTTCCTCTGTCTACATCCCTCCCCCTTCCCAGAAGACTCGCCACTTTTTGGCGGAGTCATGCTTGGCTACCACAGGGCCCCAGCCTTTGCACCATCTTTGCCTATCCATGCTTCATGTCTGTTCTCTTGCTGTTCTTCTTCCCCTCCCTTAGGGAACATATCTGGGCTGTTTTTGGAAATTTATTCTGCATTTTTGGTAGTCAATATCAGAATACTCTCCACTGTTTTTCGTTCCTTTTTTCTTCGTTCACCTTCTCCTATCCTTGCTCCACTTTGGCGTTCGAGGTCCCTATTTTTCTTCTTCCTGTGCACTCCTGAAGGCCAGCCCATGTGTCTGACATGTAACAGGTGACTGGGTAACTCGTAATTTCCAGCCCCGGGTCAACAAGTAAGGTTCGCATGTACCCCATGGTACAGGCCAGGCCCAGGCAGGGATGAGTGCCTGAGCTGTTACCTTCCCAGATTGCTGATTGGTGCCTTTGTCAGGTGTTTGGGAGGTATGAACAATCACCTAAGGTGGGTGCGCCCCCTTTTGAATGGGGCCCCCAGTTGGAAGAGTGTGGCATCAGGGACACTGGCTATCGGCAATTTTCCCGCAATGAGCCAATCATCTTCAGTCAACGACTACATAACATAAATTGAATGAGGCTAATGATTCAAAAGACTGTCCCAGCTGCACCTCTGTTCCTCGTGGTTTCATGTACTCGCTGCAGCTAGTCTGTTTATCATTCACAAAGGTGTTGATGCAATTGCTCACCATGTGAAATCTTGCTCTCGTTTACTCAATGGAACTTTGATTTTGGAGACTACTTCTGATTCTCAGGCATAACAATTGCTTGAGCTTTGCTCCTCCATGGCTATCCTGTACGTGTCGAGGCCCATTGAACCCTGAATTCTTCCCATGGTGTTTTTTACAGTAGACTGCTGATGGTCTGACCGAGGCAGAAATCCAAACATACCTCTCTGAACAGGGTGTCATTGCAGACACGATCGGGTGATGAAAAAAGTAGATGCCTCCTTAGTGCCCACATGCACTGTCTTTCTCACATTTAGGGTGGTTCTTCCATCAGATCGATGCATGTTGTGAAGTTATCACAGTCATATTATATATTGTAAACCCGATGTTACCAGTGTCATCGTTACAACCACACTTGAGTCCTGTCGATGCCCTGCCTGTGGTAGGGATGCTCATGAGGGTGATTGTTCGCTTCCTTCTCCCCGCCGGATGAACTGCAGTGGCGACCATGCTACCTCCTCCCACGGTAGTCCCCTGTATCTCGATGAGTGAGCTGCCCAGAAGATCTGTGTGAACAAAAAAGTGCTTTACGCAATCATTTGCTAGTTGTTCGCTAGTTGGAAACTCTGTGTTCTACCATCTGGTATCTACAGTACTCTTCTTGCTACATCTTGCTCCTCGGACATGGCCGTGCAGACATGCGACCTCAAATTTGGCACCACAGTAGCAAAATTGCCCAGCATCACAGTAGCATCACCATCTCATCCTACAGCTGTGCTACATGCCAACAAACTTTCGCCTCATGGGGCGAAGTCACCAGCTACACAACCGGCAGGCTGGAAAGGACAGAGGAAATACTCCCATGAAGACTTCGTACATCCCTCCAGCCAACCATCCTCAGTCTTCTTCTGCCAACGGGAAAGGCTCCAAACAGTCAAAGGCAAATGGTCTCCTCCTTTGCCGAGTCATCACGTGATACCCCTGCCTGGCAAACCTCGGTTTCGGTGCGCACCACCAACCATTTTTGCGCCCTGGGCTCTGCAGACTGACAGGAGGAGAATGCCAAAGCTTATGAAGACCTCAGGGAACAGGATCCTCCTGCCTCTGTGCCCTGTAGCACCGAGTCTTCAAAGGCCGGTACTCGGCAGCCGCCGAGGTGACATCCCTTCATTTTTTCCTCATCATGACTCTTCTCCAGCAAAGAGGATTTATGGCTGCTCTTAAAATTGCAGTGTCTACATCTACATCTACATCTACATGGATACTCTGCAAATCATACTTCAGTGCCTGGCAGAGGGTTCGTCGAACCACCTTCACAATTCTCTATAGCGCGCGGAAAGAATGAACGCCTATATCTTTCCGTATGAGCTCTGATTTCCCTTATTTTATCATGGTGATCGTTCCGCCCTATGTAGGTCGGTGTCAACAAAATATTTTAGCATTCGGAGGAGGAAGTTGGTGATTGAAATTTCGTGAGAAGATTCCGTCACAATGAAAAACGCCTTTCTTTTAATGATTTCGAGCCCATATCATGTATCATTTCTATGACACTCTTTCCCGTATTTCGCGATAATACAAAACGTGCTGCCTTTCTTTGAACTTTTTCAGTGTACTCCGTGGTAAGGATCCCATGCTGCGCAGCAGTATTCTAAAAGAGGACGGACAAGTGTAGTGTAGGCAGTCTCCTTAGTGGGTTTGTTACATTTTTTAAGTGTCCTGCCAATAAAACGCAGCCTTTGGTTAACCATCCCCCACAACATTTTCTGTGTGTCCTTTCCAATTTAAGTTGTTCGTAATTGTAATACCTAGGTATTGAGTTGAATTTACAGCTTTTAGATTAGATTGTTTTATCGTGTAACTGAAGTTTAACGAGTTCCTTTTAATACTCGTGTTGATGATCTCACACTTTTTGTTATTTAGGGTCAACTGCCACTTTTCGTACCATTCAGATATTTTTTCTAAATCTTTTTGCAGTTTGTTTTGATCTTCTGATGACTTTATTAGTCGATAAACGACAGCTTCATCTGCAAACAACCGAAGACGGCTGCTTAGATTGTCTTCCAAATTGTTTATATAGATGAGGAACAGCAAAGGGCCCATAACATTACCTTGGGGAATGCCTGAAATCACTTCTGTTTTACTCAATGACTTTCTGTCAATTACTACGAACTGTGACCTCTGTCACGTGTTCCCTGCCTGCAGGAAACAAAATAGCATCCTCATGACTGCTTTGAGCTTTTGCATTTCTTCCCAGTCTGTTTTGATCTCCCCCCCCCTCCCCAGAGGACGCATTCCATCTCATGGGCGAGTCATGCTGCTCACACAGGATGACATTCATATTCCACCCATCTCCCTCACTGCCTGCCATCAAGCTGTTGCAGTTTGCCTTTTCCTTCCTCACTTGACCTTTTCCCTTTCTACTATTTACATCCCTCTGTCATTCGATGTCACCAGGGCAGATTTCCCCCAGGTTATTGTGCAGCTATCTCACCCCTTACTGCTGCTTGGAGACTTGAATGCGCATCATCCCCTTTGGGTTTCTCCCAGAACTTGTCAGAGAGGTTCTCTCTTGGCTGTGACCTCAATCAACTTAACCTCTTCTGCTCAAACGCAGGCATATCCACTTTCCTTTCAGACTCCACGCATACCTGTTCCCATTTGGACCTATCGTTCTGCACTGCCCATCTTACCCATCGTCTTGAGTGGTCAATTCTCACTGACACCTTCTTGAGGGACTATTTCCTGTGTGCTATCCGTCTGCTGACTCCTACCCCATCTACGTGCACACACAAATGGCAGTTACCTGGCCGGCTGGAGGCTTCACTCCTCCCTGGTGACCTTCAATGAACAACATTGCTGCAGTTGTGATGACCAGGTAGAACATCTTACAAACGCTATCCTTACCACTGCAGAATGTTCCATTCCTTGCACTTCCTCTTTACCACTCTGTGTCCTGGTCTCTTGGTGGACTGAGGCATGCTGTGGTGCAATTTGCACGCAGAGACGTGCTCTCCACGTTTTTAACCATCATCCTATGATGGCAAACTGCATTCATTATAAACAGTTGCATACACAGTTCACTAGTTCTTTTAACAATTCCACTTCCACTTTCTTTGTGTTGTCCAGTCTGAGACAGCTCTCTGAGACCAAGATCCTGTCCCCAATTTCCGGCCTGATGTTAGCGGAGGATGCCATCGTGGACCATTTTACTATCTCCAGCACCTTATGCCACCATTTTGTGGAGATTTTAGAGCTCCTCCCACTCTTGCCCTGCCTTCCTCCATCAGAATGAAGCGGAGATGACTTGGGCAGTACCATTCTCTTCTCAGATTCAGGAGTGCTGCAGTGCCGCCTTTACTATAAGTGAGCTAGATCATGCTCTCACATCACCCTGATCCTCCACCCAAGGACCAGACGATGTTCACATTCAGATGTTGCTGCACCTTTCTTGCTCGGGCAAGCACTGTCTGCTTCATATATTCAACTTGTTCAACTGCATCTGGGCAGAGGGCACGTTTCCCAGATACTGGCATGAAGCCACTGTTGTACCCATACCTAAGCCCAGTAAGGACAAACCTTCCTTCTAGCTATTGCCCCATTTCTCTCAGCAGCTGTGTTTGCAAGTTGATGGAACGTATGATTCACGCCCGGCTGGTATGGTGGCTCGAGTCTCTCAATTTACTAACCACTACACAGTGTGGATTTAGAGTGCGCAGTTCTGCAGTTGACCATCTTGTTACTTTGTCCACCCATGTCATGAATGTTTTTCTGCAGAAATTCCAGACTGTGGCCATGTTTTTAGATTTGGACAAGCCTACACCACCTGCTGGAGGACTGGTATCGGTACTCTCTACACTTGGGGCTTCCATGACCACCTGCCCCGTTTTTATTTTTTTCCCCCCAGTAATTTTTAGAAGATTGAGTTTTCAAGGTACATGTGGGTTCTGCCTTGCTGGGCACCTTTATCCAGGAAAATTGTGTGCCTCAGGGTTCCATCCTCAGCATCATCCTCTTTGCTATCACCATTAACCCTATTATGGCCTGTCTTCCACCGAACATCTCCGGTTCCCTTTTCGTTGACAATTTTGCCATCTATTGCAGTTCTCCACAGACCTGTCTCATTGAGTGGCATCTTCAGCAGTGTCTCAATTATCTTTACTCGTGTAGCATCAAATTTGGTTTTTCATTTTTCCAGTGACATAACCATTCATATGAATTTCTGGCAATGCAGTTGGTCTCTTCCACTTTCTTTACATCTTGGGCCTGTTGCTCTTCCATTTGTTGAAACTATGAAGTTCTTGAGTTCATGCTCGATAGGAAACTTTCTGGGTCCTCCCACATATCTTATGTGGCAGCCTGCTGTATGTGGTCCCTCAATGTCCTACGTGTCCTCAGTGGTACATCCTGGGGAATGGATCAAACCACCCTCTGTTTGCACTGGTCTCTTTTCCATTTAAAACTAGACTATGGTTATTTCGTTTGTGCAACTGCATGTCTGTCCCTCTTATGCTGTCTCAGTACTATCCACCATGGTGGCATCCCTTTGGCCAATGGCACTTTTTACGTTAGCGTGGTTGAGAGCCTATGTGCAGAAGTTGCCAAACTACCACTGTGACTTTCTGCCCCACAGATATGCATGCTGTTTGTCTGCCATGCGTGACCACCCATCCTATGCCTCCTTCTTTGAAGACTCCTTTGATTGCCAGTATGGGGCACATCTGCTTCTCTGTCAGCTCGTGGAGTTCGCTTTCGGCTCTTGCTCCAACAGCTTAATTTTGCGTTACTTGCAGCTTTCCTGGTGGGTTTATACCCCTCACCATCTTGGCTTCATGCATTGGCGCACATTCATCTTGGCATTCATTTGCTTCCTACTCCAGTCTCACTCTATCACCTTCAGTTTCACTGTCTTTGCACAGAACTTTGCTGTAGTAGCTTTGTATACACAATGGCTCTCGGACTGACTGTGGTGTCTCGTGTGCCTTTGTCATTGGCAATGACAATTTTCAGTATCAGCTTTCGGAACACTGCTCAGTATTTAAAGCAGAGCTCTTTGCCCTGTATTAGGCCACACAGTATACATCCGGTGACACAGTGCTTTCAATTGCGTCATCTGCACAGACTTTCTCAGTGCCCTTCAAAGCCTCTGTGTGCTGTACAATGTACATCCCTTGCTGCAGTGGGTCCCCGAAATCTGTCACTTGCTCTTTCTTGATGGAGCCACTGTGATGTTTATGTGCATTCTTGGTCATGTCAGTCTGACAGAAAACAAGGCCACTGATGCTGCTGCCAAGGCTGCAGTCCTCATACCTCAGTACGCCATTTCTTACATTCCCTCTGACACTGTGTGTTGCTGTGTGTTTGCAGGTTTTGTCACCTTGGCATCAGCACTGGTCCTCCCTTCATAGGAATAAGCTGTGGGTTATTAAGCCTCTCCCAGTGGCTTGGACAATTTCCTCTCAGCCCTCTAGCCATGAGATCGTTTTAGGTAGGTCGTGTATTGGGTACTGTCTTTTTTAGGTATCGCCATTTGTTCAGTGGTCTCCCACCCCACTGTGTACTCATAGTGCTCAACCTGTGACGGTCTGCCATTTCCTTATAGGATGACCTTTTTTTTTCAACACGTATGTTCTCGTTTGTATTTGCCGTCTGAGTTATCAGCCATTTTAGCGAACAACATGTGGGCTGTTGACTGCGTTTTACTTTATATCTGTCGCAGCAATATGGCAAAGGCCATTTAATTTTTAATTTATGACCTCTGTTTTTCTATGACATATTTTACAGATCTTTTTCAATGTCCCTGTTTTTAGCTGTCTGCTCTTCCGTCAATTGGGATTGACTAGTAGTCGTTTTTAACTCCTCTCTTTGTCTTCGTGTTCTACACTTGTGATGTGGGTGTGAGTGACCCTAGTTCGTGTGTGTGGTGTGTGTGTGTGTGTGTGTGTGTGTGTGTGTGTGTGTGTGTGTGTGTGTGTGTGTGAGAGAGAGAGAGAGAGAGAGAGAGAGAGAGAGAGAGAGAGAGATCAATCCTCCCATCCTCCCTGCTGTCTGCAGGTCGTCTCTCTAACTTGCCCACCGCCTTCTGTGTGTCCATGTGTCATAAAACTTGTTCAGTGTTGTCATGATGGCTGACATGTAAGTTCATGTTACATTCATCAATTTCTTAAATTATAAGAGTTTATTCAATATGTATGTTGTTATACTCTTTTATGATGTTTGTAGATGAGCTGTTTTTCAGTATTATTTAGTTTGTTACATATTTCTACCTTTTAATAGCAGACAAGTTGCACTGTGTTTTTCGGTGCTATGTGGGTACCACTGGATAATGAGCTTGGGGATCAAAACCAGTCGTCTGAATTAAAATTAAAAGAAATGGAACCGGTGTTGAAGAGGTGAAATATTATGACCATAGTCCACTGCCTCCTTGCATTGCTGGCATGTGAGGCTTTAAGGAAAGTGCATAAGAGGTGTGGAAATTAATGGTGAATTAGTCTAGCAATCATACATGAAGCAAATGGGAAAAGCCACTGATGTAAGCGTCTTTAACAAGAGGAGATTGTTGTGGCCCAGCACCTGGGACTGAACACCACAGAAACATTGAAGCTCTGTAGTCACTTGCATGCTATTGCCATGAGTGTCTGAAAAGTGATTGAATAGTGGTGAACCACAAGTAAGCAGCAAAGCATGGGATCTTCGTGCCTCAACACAGAATGTGCTTGTTGGATACTTACCTACTCTGTAGTCTGTTGTGGATCTGAGGACAGAGAGTAATGCTGGCACAATTATTTAGGAACACAGCATTCAGCACATATTGTTAAATGTGGGTTTCCACAGAAGATGCCCCTGTGTGTTTCATCATTTTCCGATCATCATCATCAGTTAAGATTTCAGTGGACACAGGATTGTTGAGAAAGGACTGTGGATCAGAGGAGACAGTGTTGCCTGGTCAGGTGAATCACATGTCAGAGGTCATGGCCGAATACGCTGTCATAAAGGCGAACGGCTGCTCAAAATATGCATTGCACACAGGTCAGTGGGGACAGTATTATGCTAAGGGGGACATACATCTAGACTTCCAGCTCCCCTGTCATGGTAATCTAACAAGGCGCTGTGATGGCTATGGACTATGTAAACATGATTGTGAACCACCTGCATTGCTTCACGCTTAATATTCTCCTAGTCGGCGATGGTATCTTCCAGCAGGATGACTGACTGTCATGAATGCAGAGTCATGCTACGGTAGCTTGGTTTGAAGAGTTTGATCGTGAACTCACATTTATGTCTTGGTCAGCAAATTCACTTTATTTCAACTGGTTGAAACACATATGAGATGCTATCACGTGTCTGCTCTTTACCCTCAAACCACAACCTCATGATTTATGGGAAATGCTCAGCCTGTGCATGGACATGTGGTACCATGAATCTTCGAAAACGAGCCATGCAACTGTTGAACCTATGCCACACAGAACTCCTGCTGTATTGCATTCCCAAGGTAGAGTAACTATTACGAAGGTGAACTTAATGCTTTTCTCTTTCTGTGCCTGCTTTCAGCCGGTTGATGACGTGGTGTCTGACAGAATCGAAGAACACGTCCTGCAGTTTGCCAAACAATTTCACAGATACTATTAGGTAACAAATAAATCATTTTTAGGGTTTCGTATCTCAATTGATAAAAACTGAGCCTTTATAGGATCACTTTCTTGTCTGTCCATCTGTCTGTCTGTTACAAACACTTTTTCTCAGGAGTGGATAGACATATCAAGGTGAAATTTGTCATGTACTAAGGTCTACGGTCCCTTGGCAATGTAATAAACTTTAGCTTCTAAGTCAAAGTAATCAACAGAGATGGCAATTTATGTCGTATATTTTGATAGCTTCAAACTTGCTCTTCAGAACCTGTAGAGTACTTTCCATTGAACTATAATCATGAAATTCGGCAAGAAGCAAGGTATCACACTAAAAATAAAGGAAAAAATCCAAAAATTATCAGTTTGTAATTACATATAGGAAAAAATATTTCTTTTGTCATGTGTAATCCAACATCAAACTTGAAATTAAAACTTTTCAAAAATCTTGGAATCCCTGGGGCCGATATCTTGCCAGTATCAGTGGCGATAATAGCCAAAATGGTAGAGATTCTTGATTGCTACAATGGATGAACTGTCTATACACACAATAAAGTTTGTATGGTACCCACACTGCACGGACCCTACTTGCACCTGGCCAATTTTGTGTTGCTTATAGCTTCGTGTGTCAGCTTCTTCATTTTGTTAATGGTTGTAGTTATTGTGATACTATTTAAGGAAGACACTGTGTGAAGTTCGAAAAAGTTTGCAATGAGAAATAGGGCTCACGACAACTTTGCGTCAGATTCATATTACATTGTATGTTACTGTGTGTGAAATTTAGCTAACGTATTGAATTTTCCTTTAGACTTGGGTAGAGGTCTCTGTCACCAATCTCGAGAAAATTGGTTTTATGTACTGTAGTACACTCATTTGTGATCGTGTGTGCCAGCTGTAAAGCCAGAACGAAATATCCGTGATATACCTTGTAACCCACAAACGGTTTGATGTATCGAAACAAGATTTTAGCAAACAATAACACACAAAGGTAGAGTAGTAGGCATGTAGTTTATATGTGAAACTTAATTATCTACCATGTTATTCCACTAACTATAGATTTTTTGATGAAATAACATAATTTTCAAGGGCCGTCAATAAATGGTGGAAAGAGAATTGCTGTGGGCTGTGGAACAACATAGATGAAGACATTACTAATTTATTTTTGTTCTGATTATGTGCTTTTTCATAAGCAACTGACTTTGCTTGTCCTCAGGTCCCCACTTACGAAACTGAGTAACCACTGTTTCAGGATTCTGTCACAGTTGTGTATGCCCAATGTCTTTTTGAGGAGACGTGTGTAACACTGTTGTGTTATCGCAAAAGAAGCGGATTTTAGTGTGACAACAAGAGAAATGTAGGTTTTACTCAAAATTTGTCACTCTATATGCATGTCTGAAATTGACAAATGGTTAACAGGTCAGGCAAAAATAAATTGCTGTTTTTGTTGTATTTTCAGTGGAATTATTTTTAGATACCAACCAAAGCAGATGTGACAATAGATCTTTTTGGATGTTCACCACTGAAGTGCAGGTGTGGAGGGGTTACTATTATTATTTACAAAAATGTGAATGTAGATTTCAGTTTAGAACGGCACTTCCCTTCAAGTGCTCAGCATTTCCATCACAGTGTGTTGACAGCTTGAACTGCTCTCCCCTGCTTTCTCAGACAACTGCACATCTATTGGCCATGTTATTTTACATATACTCTACTACCAATAGTCACATATTAAGACTGTCATACACTTTTGAACCTAATTGCTTCTTTGGAGAGGAAAGAAGCATAGGTCGGGAAGGCAGGGCATGCGACCCCAGGACGAGAGGGATCCAAATGTTGTAAGAACGAGCAAGTGCAGTCAAATTAAATGCTGAGGGAATTAGATTAGCAAATGATTTACAGAAACTCAGAGTTTTACCTGTTGCACAGCAAAATAAAATACAATGGCAGATGTAAAGAGGATGTAAAATGTAGATTAGGTAATGGCAAGAAAAGCCTCCCTGAAAAAGAGAAATTTGTTAACATCTAATACAGTTGTAAGTAGTAGGAAGTCTTTTGAGTGTAGATTTTATGTGAAAGTCAAATGTGAATAATAAACAGTACAGATGAGGAGATCGTAAAAGCTTTTGAGATGTGGTGTTACAGAAGAATGCTGAACATTTGAAGGGTGTATTGTATAACTAATGAAGATGTATTGATTCTACTGGGATTAGAAATACCTTTATGGCATATCATGCCAAAAAGAGAGGATGGATTGATGGGAACATCCTAAGGCATCAAGGAATAGTTAATTTGGTAATGGAAGGAAAAAAGAGTGAGGAGGGGGAAGGGGCCATAAAAATTATGGAGAAATTGTACAACAAGACTTAGGCATGTGAACTGGCTGCAGGTGGATTGGATGTGGGCTGCAGTGGTTACACAGTGATGATGGGGCTTGCATGGGATAGACTAGAGTGGAGAGCTGCATCGCACCAATCTCCAGATGGGAGGCTGCAATAAAAATAATAAGTAACCATTGTTCTCACACAGTGCCATTATTTTGTAATTAGAATCCTGTATTGCTCTATAAAGCTTCTGAACTTGCAATTTGTAATTCCTGCAAAGAATAAGAGTATTTTTCTATTGAATATTTTTTAAAAATAGAAACACTGTACATGTTCTTTTCAAGGTTGAACCTTCGTTATACCATATAATAGATTTATTATAAGTACCTGCAACTGTATTGCCCCCCCCCCCCCTCCCCACACACACACACACACACACACACACACACACACAGAGGCAGTTCAGGCCGCAGCAACCAGAGACAGCTGTGCAGATTTCTGAAGAAGACCTTTTGGTCAAGAGCTTAAATGATTAGTAGTCTGGCCATTGTGCTCACGTGTGATGAAACACCTCTTCTATGGGGTGCAGCAATCTATCCGTTTCATAATATTTTTGTTATTCCTTCCAGACTTTTCCATTGTTTGACACGTTGCTTAAGATTTCGTAGGTTTATGGTTAAAAACTGGATGTATGAATCATTGATATTAATACTGTAGGATAGTGTTTCCTGCATCAGATCTAAAAGTTAACTTATTGTTTTGCCTTGTCAAACTGTATACTTCATGGAAGAATTGTGTGGCTTTTGTATTTAAGATTTTTCTTAAAATTGTGCTGTGGTTCTATAAGAAATTAGTGTCTCAGAGTGTTGTAATATTTAATTTCAGTCACTGCTGCATGGAAAGAGCCAGTACCTGGGTGGACAATATCCAAGAATGGACCAACCGGTTTCATGATGGGAGCTGCGAAAGGTGTGGTTAGGAGACTGCCTATGAAGACAGATTTAGTCTGTGATTACATACCAGTTGACTGTGTGGTGAATGAGCTAATTGCAGCGAGTTGGGAGGCAGCTACGACGAGGTGGGTTACATATAGCTTATGTCTCTTTTTGATAACTGTTCCCCATTTTACCAGAAGTTTTGTGTGTAGAATCTCATACTTTCCATTTCCATTAATTTTGCCTCATAATCTAATAATCACACCCTATAGTGTGGTTTACTGCGCTCTTTGAGTAGCTGTGTACTGTTGAAGTGGAAAGGTTTCAATGTCCTCATTTATAGATAAATTTTAATTTCTAGTGACGTTGGAGAGTGTAGTGTACTAGCTATTACCCAAGGCCGCACACTCATATAATTAATTTTGTAATGATGAGTCGGTAAGTTATTGTACATGCAATAACATCAGCTGCCCTCGCATATCTGCTTGGTCAGGTAAGCATTGCTCCTGATGGATGCCCCCCGCCTGTCCCCTTCCAACAGCCCCAGTACACGACGTGCTGGGATGTGCAGTCACATTGTGCTATTGAAGTAGCTATACACTGAGGTGACATCATACCATGATGAATATACACAGATGTCGGTAGTATCGGATACAAAAGATATAAAAGGACAATGCATTGGAGGAGCTGTCGTTCGTACTCAGGTGAGTCAAGTCAGAAGGTTTCCAATGTGATTATGGCAGCATTATGGGAATTAGTAGACTTTCAAGATGGAGTGGTAGTTTTACCTAGATGCAGAAGACATTCCATTTTGGAAATGATTAGAGAATATGATATTCTAAGATCCACAGTGTCAAGAATGTACTGAGAATACAAAATACAAAATTTCAGGAATTACCTCCCACTGCGAACAATGCGTTGGCCGACGGCTGTAACTTAACAACTAAGAGCTGTGGTGCTCGCGTCAATTTGTCAGTGCTAACAGACAAGCAACACTGCATGAAATAACAGCAGAAATCAGTATGGAACGTATGACAAACATATCCATTATGACAGTGCGTCAAAATTTGGCGTTAATGGGCTGTGACAGCAGACAGACGAGAGTACATTTGATAACAGTATGACACTGCATACAATGCCTCTCCTTGGGTCGTGACAGTATGGGCTGGACCATAGACTGGAAAACTGTAGTCTGGTCAGATGAGTCCAGATTTCATTTGCTAAGAACTGATGGTAGGGTTTGAGTGTGGTGCGTACCCCAGTTGTCAGCAAGGCATTGTGCAAGCTGGTGGTGCTTCCATAATGGTATGGGCTGTGTTTACATGGAATGGACAGGATCCTCTAGTCCAACTGAACTGACCATTTACTGGAAATGGTTATGTGCGGATACTTGGAGATCATTTGCAGCCATTCATTGACTTCATGTTCCCTGAAAATTGGGATTTTCATGGATGACAATGCACCATACCATTGGGGGTCAATCTTTTGTGATTGGTTTGAAGAACATTCTGGGCAGTTTGAGTGAATGATGTGGCCCCACAGATTGCCCGGCATGAATCCCATCGGACATTTATGGGACGTAATCGAGAGATCAGTTCGTGCACAAAACCCTAAACTAGCAACATTTTGTAATTATGGATGACCATGGAGGCAGCATGGCTTAATATTTATGAGGGGACTTCCAACAACTTGTTGAGTCCATGCCACATCACATTGCTGCACTGCATCCGGCAGGAGAAGGTCTGACACGATATTAGGAAGTATCCCATGACTTTTGTCACCTTAGTGTACATTATGCAACAAATGTGGTGATTTTTCAACATGGTTTATGTTCACCGATGTAAAAAAGAAGTCATTCCCTAAATCATAGTCTTTGGGATTGATTTTTTAAAAAGTAGCATATGACCTTTGTCAGGTTTCAAGCTATTTCTACACCAAATTTCAGGGAAATCAGTTCTGTGGTTTAGTTGTGAAAACAGAAGAAACATAGTTACTTTTGCATTTATAATACTGGTATGGAAACAGTATGGATGTTGCATTTAGGCAGCTTGAGATACCACCACAGTACAGAAGCTAGTACCTTTGAGGCTTTAGTTTCAAACACAAAGTACGAATAAAAGTGGTGTCTGAAGACATAAATCTTAAATAGTTTCCTCTATTCTGCCAGTGTCCTTATTGAAGTAGGTGAAGGAGTTTCACTTTGGGGTAACTGCTAAAGTCACTTATAGTGTGTAGAAGGCAGTGGAAGCGACTGCAACACACACACACACACACACACACACACACACACACACACACACACACACACATTTTTCGCAGGCCAAGAAGTCTCTTTAAAATATTGTTTTCCTGACAACCTCCACCATAAAAAAGTTTTGGAGGCAATTTAGTATGCCATTTGCATCTCCAGGTGGGGGTCTGTTGAAAAAGATGTTATAAACCCTTGATTTTTCTAGGACACCACCCACACATGTGGATAGGCACTTGTATCTGTTACATCCTCCATGGAAATTTGGAAATTTGTGGTAATGTGTTGTGGGACCAAACTGCTGAGGTCATCAGTCTCTAAACTTATGCACTACTTAGTCTAACACCCACACACCCGTGCAGAGGGAGGACTCGAACCTCCGACGGAGGGAGCCGCGTGGACCGTGACGAGACACCTCGGACACCGCGTGGCTACCCCGCGCGGCTGTCCTGCCTGTAAAAAAAATTCAGAATTCAGTCACAGGTTCAGACAGCAGGGACAATTAAAAGCCTAATGACAAAAATTGTGGGTTGATTGCATGATTATTACTTGAGTTAGAGAAGTTTAATATGCAAATTTTCCCTGTTAAATCAATTTTACATGAGATTCTAGAATCACCAATGTAATCCAAAAGCGTATGACTGCTGTGTGATAAGGTCAGAATAAATCTGTTATACCCCAAAAGCGTGTTATTAAAAAAGTCCCAAGATGACATTATTTTTTAAGTGAAAGGCAAAGCAGTTTCATTAAAATTTGCTTAGTGACTGTGCTGTTATGGAAGAACATATTTCTTGGTACCTTGGAAGACACCATTGCCGTCACCACAATAGATGAGAAAGATCAGGACAGCCTCCCATGAAATTTAGGTGGCACAGACTATGTTTTAACAGGAGGCACTCCATCTAGAAGAGCACGAAAAGTTTCAAAGAATACACTTGTCTACAGAATACAAAGACCTCATATGGAGAACATCTAAGTGTTTACACACAGCACCTAAGGGATATTTTTTGAACATTTTGGAAATGTGTGGACATCATCTGAAAACACCAGTTAAAATACTCAATTTTCAGTGTGACTTCAAAAATTCAGTGTAGTTCCAGAATTTTGATAACATACTCTGGTAGTACAGTCAGGAGAAACCCCCCAGCTGTGCTACAGCCTCACTCAGCAGAAGATCACTGCAACAGCGCACACTTGATGATGGCAGACTCACTCAGTGGCAATGTGGCCTCAGGCTAAGCTCAGTGCACACAAGCAGGAAACATACCGCACATGCCCTCTGGTGAAAACTGTGTGCACTCAATATTTTAGTCAGTGTTGTAATTTAATGAGAGTTTGAATTTTAATGAAATGCTTCATGTATCATTGTTTGGTGCATTATCTAAATTGATTTTTAGTTTTAAGTTACTTTTATTAAATTTTAATACCACACAGTGTAATTGCTTTCCCTCTCTGTCTCCCCCATTTCTCCTCCACTACCCACCAACCATGATACATGGCTCTGTATGATGCATAGTGGGTTTAGTAAAATGATGCCATGGAATATTGCCAGAAGTGTGCTCTACTGCTGTTGCTTTCCTGTTGAAACATGTGATTAATAAGGTACAGCTTAACTATTTTAAATATTTTAAATCTATGTTATCTATAGAAATGGTTATTTGGTGTTTATTCTGTTTCATTTGTATATCTAAAGATCATCATTAAATGTGAACGAAACTAGTTACGAAGTGAGACTATTTACAAATGAGACTTTTAGAATAATTATTTAAAAAAGTTCATACAGTTGCAGTGTCTCTCATGACAATATGTCATCCATTATAAAAGGCCATATTTTAGTTAATCGCACATTGATGGCTCAGTGGTAAAGTGCCAGACTATGTATCCAAAGGTACCACATCCAGTCTCCAGTCAGTCGTAAGATTTTTATATGTCACTTATTACTGCTTTCGCCTCGGCAATGCTTATTAATGTGAAAAAAAACTGAGTTGCACCTCAGCTCGTAGTTAGTGTAGGTCCCACTATAACTGGCAAAGGAAGTCATTTCAAAGGTCAGAGGAAGGCAGTGGCATACCACCCCCAGTTAGATGACGCCTAGCAAAGCGTGGTGGTCCCCCCAGGGGGCTCGCCGCTCTTTGGCAGGTTTGTGCTTGGCTACCATTCGGCCCCAACATTTGTAGCATCTTTTGCCTTCCATGCTGCATGTCTGTCCTCTTGCGGTTTTTTCCCTCTCCCTTGGGGAAACATGTCTGGGCTGTTTGTGGAAATGTATTCTGCGTTTTTGGTTGTCAATATCAGAATACTCTCCATTGTTTTTCATTCCTTTTTTCTTTCTTCGTTCACCTCTTCCTATCTTTCGTCCGCTTCGGCATTTGAGGTTCTTCTTTCTCTTTTTCCTCCCTGTGCGCTCCTGAAGGCCAGCCCACGCATCTGATGCATAATAAGTGACTGGGTTATGCGTAATTCCCAGCCCTGGGTCAACAGATAGGGTTCGCACATACGCCCTGGTACAGGCCGGGCCCAGGGAGGGGTGATTTCCTGAGCTGCTACCTTCCCAGATTGCCAATTGGTCCCTCTGTTAGGTGTTTGGGAGGTGTGATCTTAGGTACGAACAATCACCCAAGGTGGGTGTGCCCCCTTCTGGAGGGGATCCCCAGTGGGAAGGAGTGCACCATTAGAGTCGTTGGCAATCGTGGGTGATTTTCTCGCAATGACCACTCATCTTCACAATCGACGGCTGTAAAACGCGCATGGAATGAGGCCAATGATCAATTGCTGGCCCTGAAAAATACTGCTCTGATTTACGCAATGACACTTTGCTTCTGGAGACTACGTCCTGCCTCCTTCTCCCCGCTGGATCAAATGCAGTGGCGACCGAGCCACCTGCTCCTGCAGTTGTCCCACATATCTCAATAAGTGGGCAGTCCAGGAGATCCAGGTGAAGGAAAAAGTGCTTTACCCAGTTGCTTACAAGTCGGCTAGTCAGATACCTCGTGTTCTACAATTTGGCACCTGCAGTACTGTTATTGCTACGTCTCGCTCCACGAAGGACGTGGCCATGCAAACAATCGACCTCAAATTTAGCACTGCGGTGGTGAAATCGCCTAGCGTCACGGTACCGTCCCCATCTCATCCTCCCGCTGTGCAACACGCCACCAAACTTTCGCCTCAAGGGGTGAACTCACCAGCTACACAACTGGCAGGCCGGAAAGGACAGAAGGGATACTCTCGTGAAGACTTCCTAAGTCCATCCATCCACCCAGCATCTGAGTCTTCCTCTGCCATCTGGAAAGACTCCAAGAAGTCAAACAAAGGCAAATGGTCTACTGCTTCACTGATTTGAAGATCCTCTTTGATGGTGTCAGCCATGTGATCCCCCCTGCGGGTCCGGGGATTAGAATAGGCCCGAGGTATTCCTGCCTGTCGTAAGAGGCGACTAAAAGGAGTCCATCCCCCTCACGGGGGTAGTTAGCGCCTGCGTCCGGAGACGGACGGTTCCACGACCTATAATTGTGGTCTTTTTGGTTTTTCACTTCTCGTTTCTTCCTTCCTTTGGTTGGTTCCTTTCTTTGCTCTTCTCCACCTCACTGTCTTCCTTACTCTTTCCCTTGACTTCTCCTTGCCTCCTCATTGCCTTCTTCTCCTTGCCTTCTCTGGTCTCCGCCTCGGCGTTTGAGACAGTCTGTCCTCTTCCTCCCTCTCTCTCTTCTTTTTCCTCTTCTTCGTTCCTTCCTCCCTGTGCGTGCCTGAAGGCCGACCCACGCGTTCGCACGCGTAGCCGGTGACGGGGTAACGCGTAATTCCCCGCCCTGGGTAGACATGTAAGGCACGCGCGTACCCCATGGTAAAGGCCAGGCCCGGGGAGGGGTGATTGCCTGAGCTGATACCTTCTGACCATGCCGATTGGTCCCTCCGTCTGTTTCTCGGGAGGTGTGACCTGAGGTGTAAACATTCACCTAAGGCGGGAGTGCCCTCTGAGAGGGTCCCCACAAGGAAGGAGCGCGCCATCGGAGACGCTGGCAATCATGGGGGATTCCTCCGCAATGGATTTCACTCCATCTCTCTCGACTTCTGCCCAAAAACGGAAATGTGACCAGCCACCAGTGACAAAAGTACTACCGCCTGCCCCACAGTTCCTCGTCGTTTCTCGATCTGAGGACGGAAAGGATTTTTCCTCTGTCAACCCTTTCGTTATCCAGAAGGGCGTAGATGCCATAGCCGGATCTGTCAAATCTTGTACCAGGTTGCGTAACGGTACCTTATTACTAGAAACTGAGAGCGCCTTTCAGGCACAAAAACTGCTTCGGGCCACACTCCTGTACACGTTCCCTGTCTGGGTGGAGGCCAACCGAACTTTGAATTCGTCTCGTGGTGTAGTCTATACTAGCTCCCTCGACGGATTGACTGACGAGGAGATTCAATCTTTCCTCGCTGAGCAGGGCGTGACGGCTGTCCATAGGGTCATGAAAAAGGTCAACAATGACCTTGTACCGACCCGGACACTTTTCTTGACCTTCGATAGTGTTAAGCTGCCATCGCGCATCAAGGCGGGCTACGAGGTTATTTCTGTTCGCCCCTATGTCCCGACACCTACGCGCTGCTACCAGTGTCAGCGTTTCAATCACACTCGACAGTCTTGTTCCAATGCGGCTAAATGTGTCACTTGTGGCAGGGATGCCCATGAGGGTGACTGTCCACCTCTGTCTCCTCGTTGTGTGAACTGTCAGGGTGACCATGCCGCATCCTCCCGCGACTGTCCTGTCTATAAGGAAGAACGCTGTATCCAAGAAATTCGGGTCAAAGAGAAAGTGTCCACCTCGGCTGCTCGCAAGCTATTGGCTAGTAGGAAGCCCACGCTGCTCCCAGCGGGGAAATACAGTACTGTCCTCGCCTCTCCTCGGACTACCGGGAGGTGGCAACCCAGACATGCGATCTGACCTTCAGCACCACGGTCGTCCGTTCGGCCAGTGCTAAGATCGCGCGGTCGACGTCTCCTCTTCCTCCCATCACCCCACAGACACCAGCCCCTTCATCAGCTTCTGCTAAGGCGAAGACCCAGAAGTCTGATGCACGGGCCTTCAAGAAGGAACCATCCCGTGCAGACTTCCTATGTACCTCGACCTTCCAGCCTTCGACCGGTACCGGTACTTCCACCAAACGTCCTTCCAAGAAGGCTCATAGGAAGCACAGTTCTCCTTCTCTGCCACGGCGCATTTCTTCTCCTGCACCACCCAGCCCCAGGCCGTCATCCGTTTCGCCTGGCCGCACCGCTGGTAGCCGAACATTTAGGAACATCTGGCCGTTCACCGGCGGAGGAAGCTCCCCCTCCCGGCCATCCTCCCAAGATGGCCGATGAACCTATAGACCCAATGGACGATGACTGTCCGCCTACTGATAGCGGCGGCAGTGCTCGCTCGAAGCCAGGCCCTCAGCAGCCTTCGAGGTGACCCCTTCTTTCTTACGATGGCGCTTATTCACTGGAATATTCGCAGCATTCGCTCCAACCGAGAGGACTTGAAGTTGCTGCTCCGCTTGCACCGTCCGCTCGTCGTAGCCCTCCAGGAAACGAAGCTACGCCCATGCGATCAAATTGCCTTGGCACACTACACCTCTGTGCGTTTTGACCTACCCCCTGTGGTAGGTATCCCAGCTCATGGAGGGGTTATGTTGCTGGTCCGGGATGATATTTACTATGATCCCATCACGTTGCACACCGGCCTGCAGGCAGTTGCCATCCGCATTACTCTCCCCACTTTTACATTTTCCATTTGTACCGTTTACACTCCATCGTCATCTGCCGTTACCAGGGCAGACATGATGCAACTTATTGCTCAGCTACCTGCACCATTTTTGTTAACTGGAGACTTCAATGCCCACCATCCCCTTTGGGGCTCTCCAGCATCCTGCCCGAGGGGCTCCCTGTTAGCAGACCTTTTCAACCAGCTCAATCTTGTCTGCCTCAATACTGGCGCCCCTACTTTTCTTTCGGACACATCTCACACCTATTCCCATTTAGACCTCTCTATATGTACTCACCAACTTGCACGCCGGTTTGAGTGGTATGCCCTTTCTGATACATATTCGAGCGACCACTTCCCATGTGTTATCCATCTCCTGCAGCATACCCGCTCTCCGTGTTCCTCTAGTTGGACCATCTCCAAGGCAGACTGGGGGCTCTTCTCTTCCAGGGAGACCTTTCAGGATCAAACCTTCACAAGCTGCGATCGTCAGGTCGCACACCTCACGGAAGTCATTCTCGCTGCTGCTGAATATTCCATCCCTCACCCTACTTCTTCTCCACGTCGCGTACCGGTCCCCTGGTGGACCGCAGCATGTACAGACGCTTTACGTGCTCGTCGACGTGCTTTACGCACCTTTAAACGCTACCCTACAGTGGCGAATTGTATCAATTATAAACGATTACATGCTCAGTGTCGTCGTATTATTAAAGAAAGCAAGAAATCCAGCTGGGCTGCTTTCACAAGCACCTTCAACAGTTTTACTCCTTCTTCTGTTGTCTGGGGTAGCGTGCGCCGGCTATCTGGCACTAAGGTCCGCTCACCAGTTTCTGGCTTGACGGTCGCGAATGACGTCCTTGTGGCCCCTGAGGATGTCTCCAATGCCTTCGGCCGCTTTTTCGCAGAGGTTTCGAGCTCCGCTCATTACCACCCTGCCTTCCTCCCCCGCAAACAGGCAGAGGAGGCTAGGCCACCTAACTTCCGCTCCTCGAATCGTGAAAGTTATAATGCCCCATTCACCATGCGGGAACTCGAAAACGCACTTGGCCGATCACGGTCCTCCGCTCCAGGGCCTGATTCTATTCATATTCAGATGCTGAAGAACCTTTCTCCTGCAGGTAAAGGTTTTCTTCTTCGTACATACAATCGCATCTGGATTGAGGGACTTGTTCCCGCATGCTGGCGCGAGTCTATTGTTGTCCCGATTCCTAAGCCGGGGAAGGACAAGCACTTGCCTTCCAGTTATCGACCTATCTCGCTTACCAGCTGTGTCTGTAAAGTGATGGAGCGAATGGTTAACTCTCGATTGGTTTGGCTGCTAGAGTCTCGACGCCTACTTACCAATGTACAATGTGGATTTCGTAGGCGCCGCTCTGCTGTTGACCATCTGGTTACCTTGTCGACCTTCATTATGAATAACTTCTTGCGGAAGCGCCCGACCGCGGCTGTGTTCTTTGATTTGGAAAAGGCTTACGACACCTGTTGGAGGGCGGGCATTCTCCACACCATGTATACATGGGGCCTTCGCGGTCGCCTCCCACTTTTTATTCGTTCCTTTTTAATGGATCGACAGTTCAGGGTACGTGTGGGTTCTGTCCTGTCAGACACCTTTTGCCAGGAGAATGGGGTGCCACAGGGCTCAGTTTTGAGCGTCGCTCTCTTCGCCATCGCGATCAATCCAATAATGGATTGCCTCCCAGCTGATGTATAAGGCTCCCTTTTCGTGGACGATTTTACCATCTATTGCAGCGCGCAGTGTACACGTGTCCTGGAGCGCTGTCTTCAGCGTTCTCTTGACCGTCTTTACTCCTGGAGTGTCGCCAGTGGCTTCCGTTTTTCTGCTGAGAAGACGGTCTGTATAAACTTCTGGCGCTACAAAGAGTTTCTCCCACCGTCCTTACGACTCGGTCCCGTTGCTCTCCCAATCGTGGAGACAACCAAATTTTTAGGCCTTACATTTGACAGGAAACTTAGCTGGTCTCCACATGTGTCATATTTGGCCGCCCGTTGTACTCGTTCTTTAAATGTCCTCCATGTTCTCAGTGGTATGTTGTGGGGAGCGGATCGAACCGTCCTACTTCGTCTATATCGGTCGATCGTCCGCTCCAAGCTGGATTATGGGAGCTTCGTATACTCCTCTGCACGGCCATCCATCTTACGCCGCCTCAACTCCATACAACATCGGGGTTTACGACTTGCGATCGGAGCATTTTATACTAGTCCTATAGAGAGTCTTCATGCTGACGCTGGCGAATTGCCACTCACCTACTGGCGCGATATACTGCTTTGTCGGTATGCCTGTCGGCTACTGTCAATGCCCGACCATCCGTCTTATCTTTCCTTTTTTGACGACTCTCTCGACCGTCAATACGGGTTGTATGTCTCTGCCCTGCTACCCCCTGGAGTTCGCTTTCGTCGCCTCCTTCAACACCTTAATTTTTCACTCCCTGCAACCTTTCGAGTGGGCGAGAGCCACACGCCACCTTGGCTCCAGGCTCAGGTCCGCGTTCACCTTGACCTCGGCTCGCTCCCAAAAGAGGTTACCCCCGGTTCGGTCTACCACTCCCGTTTTGTGGAACTTCGTTCGAAGTTCATCAATATGACTTTCATTTATACAGATGGCTCTAAGACCAATGAAGGGGTCGGGTGTTCTTTTATTGTCGGGGCACAAAGTTTCAAATACCGGCTCCATGGCCATTGTTCGGTCTTCAGAGCTGAGCTCTTTGCCCTCTACCAGGCTGTTCTTTACATCTGCCGCCACCGACATTCTGCTTATGTCATCTGCTCCGATTCCCTGAGCGCCCTCCAGAGCCTCAGTGATCCGAATCCGGTTCACGCTTTCGTGCACCGGATCCAACGCTCTCTTCGGCAGCTGGTGGACGTCGGTTCTCCGGTTAGCTTTATGTGGGTCCCTGGCCATGTCGGTATCCCTGGGAACGAAGTTGCAGGTGCTGCGGCCAAGGCTGCGGTCCTCCAGCCTCGGACAGCTTCTTGTTGTGTCCCTTTGTCAGATTTTAGCAGGGTTATTTGTTGGCGCATTTTATCGCTGTGGCATGCCGATTGGGCTGCCCTTACAGCCAACAAGCTTCGGGCCTTGAAACCTCTTCCCGTGGCTTGGACATCCTCCTCACACCCTTCTCGGCGGGAGGAGGTAGTTTTGGCCCGGCTAAGAATTGGACACTGCCGGTTCAGCCATCGCCATCTGCTGACGGCTGCGCCAGCGCCGTTCTGCCCATGTGGGCAATTGCTGACGGTCCGCCACATTTTAATGTCCTGTCCGGATTTTAACGCACTGCGTCTCGATCTTAACCTGCCATGTACTTTAGATGCCGTTTTAGCGGATGACCCACGAGCAGCTGCTCGTGTTCTTCGTTTTATCAATTTGACAAACCTCACTAAGGACATTTGATGATGCTGTTTTTTAATCCTATGCCTGTCAGTCTGTCTTTTATCGTGTTTTCCCTTTTAGTTGTTGTTTTAAACTTGTGCCACGCGGTGCATTCTTAACGTCGTCAGGGCGCTAATGACCATTGAAGTTGTGCGCCCTAAAACAAAAAACAAAAAACAAAAAAAAAAAAAAAAACCATGTGATACCCTCGCCCGGCCGACCTCTGTATCTCCTCTGCACACCACCATCTGTTTTACTGCCCTGAACACTTAAGGCCAACAGAGTAATGCAGACACTTATGTGGACCTCGTAGATCGGGATCCTCCTGCCTCTGGCCCTGTAGCAGCGAGGCTTTGCAGGTGGGCACTCGTCAGCCGCCGAGGTCACATCCCTTCATTTTTTCCTCATCACGATTCTCCTCCAATGTAAAGTTCACAGTCTTCGCTCCAACAAAGAGGATTTACAGCTGCTCTTAGAATTACAGTGCCCACTTGCTCTATGCCTTCGGGAAACAAAATTGCATCCTCATGCCCGCTTAGAGCTCTCGTATTTCTTCCCGGTCCGTTGTTCTGTCTGCAAGAAAGTCTTGAATCCAATTTTCTGCTTAATACATCCAACAGCATCTAGGCAGGGGGCATGTGTGCCAGACACTGATGTGAAGCCAGTGTCATACCCATACCTACTGTATTTACTCGAATTTAAGCCGCACCTGAAAAATGACTCGAAATCGAGGGGGGGAAAAAAAATTCACGAATCTAAGCCGCACCTGAAATCTGAGACTCGAAATTCGAGGTGAGAGAAAAGTTTTAGGCCACACCTCCAAATCGAAACAAAGTTGGTCCATTGTAATATGAGACACAATTTAGGTCGAATGAATGACGATACAGTTTGGTTCGAGTCGTAAGCTTAGCAGTTAAGCTTTATCAGGTAGCCATTGCTATGAGTCAGGCGCTCTGTCCGTATTTATATGAGTACCCTTACTTTTTCACGTGCTTCGTCTGGTTTGAATTGATTGCTTTTTTTTCTTTGATCTGATAAGTGCTGTTCTCTTTGTTATACGTGTTTATGTCCCTCATAGCTGAAAATGCATTACTATACTGAGTCATGCATTGTTTGTCGCATTTTGATAATGAGTGTTTATGACCTGTCGCCGCTCGCAGCATAGCTTGCTTTTGTGCGCGCTAACGCCACTTAAAATTTAAAAAAGAGAGAGAGAGAGAGAGAGAGGAATCATCTCATTAGCGAAACAATGGCAAAAGACTGCTATTTGTTGTTACTTACACTGCTGCTTTCTTTGATAATGATCAACAAGAACCAAATAATAGACTGCGTATGATAGATGATGTTCTGAACGAGAGTTTAGCAAAAAATTTTCTCCATTTGACAATCTTTGCAGACACCTCTTTAGTACATTACATTCTGCACAGAAATTAGTCATCTTAGATTTAAAAATCTAATCAGTTGCCTTGCTTCATTTCTGACTGTATCACTATTCGGCATAAGAATAATACGAATATAAACAGGACATGATATGTATATTCTTCCACGTTTGTTGTTGTCTCACTCTGGTTTCGTAGTTTATTAGACAGACAGGATTTAAATGAGATAGCAGCAAACATGAAAGAATACATGGCAAAATGTTTATATTATTATTATTATTATTATTATGGTGAAGAGGATACTGCATGTGATTCACAATTCATAAAAGTTCCTATTAGCAACCACCTCTTCTCACAGGTAGGAAAAAATTCAGAACGCAGAGTTGGCCATATTGACAAACATCCCAAACAGTCTTGCCAGTTGGATTTTTGTAGTACATTGAAATGCTGCTACATTCGAAGATAACAATGTGGAATTTGTATTTACTTCATTGGATAATGTATGAAAATGCAGTGGTCGAAACTCAGGGCGGAGAAAAAAAGCTCGTCTTCCACCCTTCTTTCTTAAATTTATTTACTGACACAGAGGGTTTGGTGCTAGTATTTATCTTTGTGCCTGAGAAGCTCTACATATATTCGATGACAGAAGTTAGTTGTGGCGGCACCTACCAACATTTTTCAGTACTTCCGCTTTGCACTCGATTCTAAGCCGCAGGCGGTTTTTGGATTACAAAAACCGGAAAAAAAGTGCAGCTTAGATTCGAGTAAATACGTTAAGCCCAGTAAGGATAAACACCTTCCTTCTAGCTATCGCCCCATTTCTCTTAGCAGCTGTGTTTGCAAATTGATGGAACTTATGATTCATGCCCGACTGTTCTGGTGGCTGTAGTCTCCCAATTTACTAACAACTGCACAGTGTGGATTTCGAGTGCACCATTCGGCAGTTGACCATCTCGTCACTTTGTCCACCCATGTCATCAGTGGTTTTCTGTGGAAATCCCAGATGGTGGCTGTGTGTTTAGATTTAGAGAAAGCCTAAGACACCTGCTGGAGGACTGGTATCCTCTGTACTCTGTACACTTGGGGCTTCTGTGGCCACCTGCCCCGTTTCCTTGAGGGTAGGAAACTTTCTTGGTCCTCACACGTCTTACCTGACAGCCCGCTGTACTCGGTGACTCACTGTTCTAAGTGTCCTCAGTGGTACTTTCTTGGGAGCAGATTGAACGACCCTCCTCTGTTTGTACTGGCCTTTCTCCATTTGAAAGTAGATTATGGGTGCTCTGTTTATCCATCTGCACGTCCGTCCCTCTTACACTGTCTCAGCACCATCTATAATCGTGACATCCATCTGGCCACTGGTGCCTTTTACGCTAGCCCAGTTGTGAGTCTGTATGCAGAAGCTACTGAACTACCACTGTCCTGCCGCTATGATTTTCTTCTCAGCAGATATGCATGCAGTTTGTCTGCCATACATGGCCACCCATCCTATGCTGCCTCCTTGAGTGACTCCCTTGATTGACAGTATGTGGTGCATCCTTCTTCTCTGTTACCTCCTGGAGTTCACTTTTGCTCTGGCTCCAGCAGCTTAACATCACGCCACCTGCAACTTTCTTGGTGGCTGTAAACCCTTCACCGCCTTGGCTTCGTGTGGTGGCATGTGCTCACCTTGGCCTTTGTTTGCTTCCTAAGGACACTACTCCATTGCTTTTAGTTTCGTGACCTCCGCATGGAGGTTCATGACAGTGCCTTTATATACCTTGATGGCTCTTGGACTGAGTGTGGTGTCGTGTGTGTGCCTTTGTAATTGGCACCACCATTTTTCACTATCGGTCTCCGGAACACTGTTCAGTATTTACAGTAGAGCTCTTCGCGCAGTATCATGCCACACAGTACATCCGGCGGCACAGGGTTTTCAATTGCATCATCTGATCAGATGCTCTCAGTGCACTTCAAAGTTTGTGTGCTGTACACTGTCCATCCCTTATTGCAGTGGGTCCAGAAAAGCTGTCACTTGCTCACTCTTGGAGCAGCCACTGTGACGTTCATGTGGGATGCAGGACACATCAATCTGACAAGTAATGAGGTTGCTGATGCTGATGCCAAGGCTGCAGTCATCAACCTCAGCCTGCTAGTTGTTACATTCCCTCTAATGATTTCTGTGTTGCTGTCTTTTAGCAGGTGGGATCACTTTGGCATCACCACTGACCTTCCCTTCACAGGAACAAGCTCTGAGTCGTTAAGCCTCTCCCAGCGATTTGGACGAACTGCTCTCAGCTCTTTTGTCATGAGGAGATAATTTTAGCTAGGTTGCATAGTAGGCACTGTCTTTTTAGCCATCGCCATTTGTTAAGTGGTGCTTCCCCACCACTTTGTGCACATTGCGACAACTGTTTGTGGTCCACAATGCCCCCCCCCCCCCCCCCCCCCCGCCCCCACCTTTTGGGGAAAAAAAACTGCTTACGTTCTCGCGTGTGTTCTCTGAATTATAGGCCATTTTAGCAAACGAACTGCGGCCTGTTGACCATGTTTTACTTTTTCTGTCATAACAATATGGCTAATCCCATTTAATTTTCAGTTCAGGACCTTCGTTTTTTTCTCCATATGGCGCAATTTATTGACCTTTCTCTATGTCCCTGGTTTTAGCTGTCCACTCTTCCGTTGATTGGCAGTGACATGTAGTCACTTTTAACTCCTCCTTGTTTTCGTGTTCTACAGTTTTGACATGGGCGCATGTGACCCAAGTTGTTTTTGTGCCCTAAAACAAAACAATACAAAGTGAAGCATGGTGGTGTCCAAAATAATTTCCTTATTGATGACGGCTTCATTCTTATTTTATTATTTTATTTATTTACGTATTTAGTGTGTGATAAATTTGCTAACTTCTGTGGTTTAAAAATACTTGGCTTCTGTTTCTGGGTGTCTTCAGCGTCATAATTGAGCTGAAACTCTTTTTAAGGAAAACATAGTTTGAGGAAACAGTATTGTTGTCCCCAGAGATTTGTAAATGGGGTTGTGTGTGAATGTCAATTAAGTCTGAATTTTGTTCTGTGTTCATTAAATAGTGTTACTGTGTGAATATGAACTGTGGCTAATGTCTGTATGTCCCCCATTCCTGCTTACATTTTTGTTTTACAGGTAATATTTTGTGTGTTGCGTCATTAGTCTTACAGTACTACGTATAATGACACACATTGTGTGTTCATATTTTTCTTTTTTTTCTCTTGATTTAATCTAGATTAACCTTCTTTACATAGTAAATAGTTCTTTTTTATCAAATTTAGGAGCAAAGGTAACAGTTCACCCAATATTAGAGGCCATGACGTATCGACAGGCATCTAAGTGAGACCGAAAACTTGCTAGCTTTGGGATGACTCAGATGGTTCAGTGAGTTGTTACCATTGCTCCTAAATTATTTACGTTCTAGGAAGATTTTCCATTATTGTGTTGTTTTGTATGACTTGTTTTTGTTTTGACAGGCCCAATAAGGTACTGGTGTACCACTGCACGTCGAGCACACGCAATCCTTTCCGCTGGGCAAAGATAGAGAATCAAGTGAACACCTACCTCCACAAGTATCCTCTCAACTCAGCTGTGTGGTACCCTCACCTGAAGTTTCTGCCCAGTTTGCTTCTCTTCCGAATTTCGGCAATTTTTGTGCACTTCGCTCCAGCTTATGTGCTAGATACAGTCATGCGTGTAGCTGGCGGTAGACCAATGTGAGTATTTTTATGGAATTAATGTGTCCATTCATTAAGTCAATAGTGTGTCATTGAAGGTAACGTATTTTCTGTTTGTGTAGCTTAGGAATCTGAGAAATCCTTGGAAATACACACAGCGTGGCCAAAACTTCTATGTGCATGTTCCTCGTTGCCCCAAAAGATACCAGCTAATGCAACTCGTGGAATTGAGGTCTTGCCTTTTTGCTAATGCAGTGTGTAATTTTAGGGGGAACATTGTAATGTAACTTGGTGTATACAAAAGTGAGATTTATATTTCAATTGTAGCACAGTGATTACTTAACACGGGGCAGTTAATGTTATTGCTCACCTCAGTGATGTGCCTTCAGCTGGGCGCTTGAGAAAATCCACAGGTTTCCTTGAAGCAGCCCTTATTTTGTAGACAAACTGTTATCGCATTGTGAAAAACGTACTATGTACAGTAAACATTCTGTTAAACATTCACATTGCTTACCATATTTACCCAAATGCAAGCGAGCCCTTTCTTCTGATTTTCATGGTGTTATTTTCTGTTGCTCAGATTCATGCGTAAAGCCTGAGTTTTGCCACAAAAGCTGCTGGATTAGTGGTATTCATATCAGTAAAAATTAAACTCTTTGTGTATATACCATCAATATTGACATTTTTAAGAAACGTGAAGAAGTTGACAAATATGGTAAATACAATTTTATGTTTTGACAGCTCCAATTCCATTTGGAAGTTGTTGGCACACATCGGTGTACATAAAGCCATTTCTCAATGCAGGATTTTGGAAATTACTACAGTCAGTCATCTCATTTTATTCTTCAATTTTTTATTTTCCATTACCAGTTCCGAATAGCCTACCGATCATCAGGCATCATATATATATATATATATATATATATACATATATATATATATATATAATAGAGGGAAACATTCCACGTGGGAAAAATATATTTAAAAAGAAAGATGATGAGACTTACCCAACAAAAGCGCTGGCAGGTCGATAGACACACAAATAAACACAAACATACACACAAAACTCTAGCTTTCGCAACCAACGGTTGCCTCGTCAGGAAAGAGGGAAGGAGAAGGAAAGACAAAAGGATATGGGTTTTAAGGGAGAGGGTAAGGAGTCATTCCAATCCCGGGAGCGGAAAGACTTACCTTAGGGGGAAAAAAGGACAGGTATACACTCGCACACACACACATATCCATCCATACATACAAGACACAAGCAGACATTTGTAAAGGCAAAGAGTTTGAGCAGAGATGTCAGTCGGGACGGAAGTATAGAGGCAAAGATGATGTTGAAAGACAGGTGAGGTATGAGCGGCGGCAGATTGAAATTAGGAATTAGCGGAGATTGAGGCCTGGCGGATAGCGAGAAGAGAGGATATGCTGAAGGGCAAGTTCCCATCTCCGGAGTTCTGACAGGTTGGTGTTAGTGGGAAGTATCCAGATAACCCGGACGGTGTAACACTGTGCCAAGATGTGCTGGCCGTGCACCAAGGCATGTTTAGCCACAGGGTGATCCTCATTACCAACAAACACTGTCTGCCTGTGTCCATTCATGCGAATGGACAGTTTGTTGCTGGTCATTCCCACATAGAACGCTTCACAGTGTAGGCAGGTCAGTTGGTAAATCACGTGGGTGCTTTCACACGTGGCTCTGCCTTTGATCGTGTACACCTTCCGGGTTACAGGACTGGAATAGGTGGTGGTGGGAGGGTGCATGGGACAGGTTTTACACCGGGGGCGGTTACAGGGGTAGGAGCCAGAGGGTAGGGAAGGTGGTTTGGGGATTTCATAGGGATGAACTAAGAGGTTACGAAGGTTAGGTGGACGGCGGAAAGACACTCTTGGTGGAGTGGGGAGGATTTCATGAAGGATGGATCTCATTTCAGGGCAGGATTTGAGGAAGTCGTATCCCTGCTGGAGAGCCACATTCAGAATCTGATCCAGTCCCGGAAAGTATCCTGTCACAAGTGGGGCACTTTTGGGGTTCTTCTGTGGAAGGTTCCGGGTTTGAGGAGATGAGGAAGTGGCTCTGGTTATTTGCTTCTGTACCAGGTCGGGAGGGTAGTTACGGGATGCAAAAGCTGTTTTCAGGTTGTTGGTGTAATGGTTCAAGGATTCCGGACTGGAGCAGATTCGTTTGCCACGAAGACCTAGGCTGTAGGGAAGGGACCGTTTGATGTGGAATGGGTGGCAGCTGTCATAATGGAGGTACTGTTGCTTGTTGGTGGGTTTGATGTGAACGGACGTGTGAAGCTGGCCATTGGACAGGTGGAGGTCAACGTCAAGGAAAGTGGCATGGGATTTAGAGTAGGACCAGGTGAATCTGATGGAACCAAAGGAGTTGAGGTTGGAGAGGAAATTCTGGAGTTCTTCTTCACTGTGAGTCCAGATCATGAAAATGTCATCAATAAATCTGTACCAAACTTTGGGTTGGCAGGCCTGGGTAACCAAGAAGGCTTCCTCTAAGCGACCCATGAATAGGTTGGCGTACGAGGGGGCCATCCTGGTACCCATGGCTGTTCCCTTTAATTGTTGGTATGTCTGGCCTTCAAAAGTGAAGAAGTTGTGGGTCAGGATGAAGCTGGCTAAGGTAATGAGGAAAGAAGTTTTAGGTAGGGCGGCAGGTGATCGGCGTGAAAGGAAGTGCTCCATCGCAGCGAGGCCCTGGACATGCGGAATATTTGTGTATAAGGAAGTGGCATCAATGGTTAAAAGGATGATTTCCGGGGGTAACAGACTGGGTAGGGATTCCAGGCGTTCGAGAACGCAAAGAGTTTGGGCAGAGATGTCAGTCGGGACGGAAGTACAGAGGCAAAGATGATGTTGAAAGACAGGTGAGGTATGAGCGGCGGCAGATTGAAATTAGAAATTAGCGGAGATTGAGGCCTGGCGGATAGCGAGAAGAGAGGATATGCTGAAGGGCAAGTTCCCATCTCCGGAGTTCAGACAGGTTGGTGTTAGTGGGAAGTATCCAGATAACCCGGACGGTGTAACACTGTGCCAAGATGTGCTGGCCGTGCACCAAGGCATGTTTAGCCACAGGGTGATCCTCATTACCAACAAACACTGTCTGCCTGTGTCCATTCATGCGAATGGACAGTTTGTTGCTGGTCATTCCCACATAGAACGCTTCACAGTGTAGGCAGGTCAGTTGGTAAATCACGTGGGTGCTTTCACACGTGGCTCTGCCTTTGATCATGTACACCTTCCGGGTTACAGGACTGGAATAGGTGGTGGTGGGAGGGTGCATGGGACAGGTTTTACACCGGGGGCGGTTACAGGGGTAGGAGCCAGAGGGTAGGGAAGGTGGTTTGGGGATTTCATGGGGATGAACTAAGAGGTTACGAAGGTTAGGTGGACGGCGGAAAGACACTCTTGGTGGAGTGGGGAGGATTTCATGAAGGATGGATCTCATTTCAGGGCAGGATTTGAGGAAGTCGTATCCCTGCTGGAGAGTCACATTCAGAATCTGATCCAGTCCCGGAAAGTATCCTGTCACAAGTGGGGCACTTTTGGGGTTCTTCTGTGGAAGGTTCCGGGTTTGAGGAGATGAGGAAGTGGCTCTGGTTATTTGCTTCTGTACCAGGTCGGGAGGGTAGTTACGGGATGCAAAAGCTGTTTTCAGGTTGTTGGTGTAATGATTCAAGGATTCCGGACTGGAGCAGATTCGTTTGCCACGAAGACCTAGGCTGTAGGGAAGGGACCGTTTGATGTGGAATGGGTGGCAGCTGTCATAATGGAGGTACTGTTGCTTGTTGGTGGGTTTGATGTGGACGGACGTGTGAAGCTGGCCATTGGACAGGTGGAGGTCAACGTCAAGGAAAGTGGCATGGGATTTAGAGTAGGACCAGGTGAATCTGATGGAACCAAAGGAGTTGAGGTTGGAGAGGAAATTCTGGAGTTCTTCTTCACTGAGAGTCCAGATCATGAAAATGTCATCAATAAATCTGTACCAAACTTTGGGTTGGCAGGCCTGGGTAACCAAGAAGGCTTCCTCTAAGCGACCCATGAATAGGTTGGCGTACGAGGGGGCCATCCTGGTACCCATGGCTGTTCCCTTTAATTGTTGGTATGTCTGGCCTTCAAAAGTGAAGAAGTAGTTGGTCATGATGAAGCTGGCTAAGGTAATGAGGAAAGAGGTTTTAGGTAAGGCGGCAGGTGATCGGCGTGAAAGGAAGTGCTCCATCGCAGCGAGGCCCTGGACATGCGGAATATTTGTGTATAAGGAAGTGGAATCAATGGTTACAAGGATGGTTTCCGGGGGTAAGAGACTGGGTAGGGATTCCAGGCGTTCGAGAAAGTGGTTGGTGTCTTTGATGAAGGATGGGAGACTGCATGTAATGGGTTGAAGGTGTTGATCTACGTAGGCAGAGATGCGTTCTGTGGGGGCTTGGTAACCAGCTACAATGGGACGGCCGGGATGATTGGGTTTGTGAATTTTGGGAAGAAGGTAGAAGGTAGGGGTGCGGGGTGTTGGTGGGGTCAGGTGAAAGGTTTTGTAGGGGGCCTAAGGTTCTGAGGATTCCTTGAAGCTCCGCCTGGACATCAGGAATGGGATTACCATGGCAAACTTTGTAAGTAGTGTTGTCTGAAAGCTGACACAGTCCCTCAGCCACGTACTCCCGACGATCAAGTACCACAGTCGTGGAACCCTTGTCCGCCGGAAGAATGACGATGGATTGGTCAGCCTTCAGATCACGGATAGCCTGGGCTTCAGCAGTGGTGATGTTGGGAGTAGGATTAAGGTTTTTTAAGAAGGATTGAGAGGCAAGGCTGGAAGTCAGAAATTCCTGGAAGGTTAGGAGAGGGTGATTTTGAGGAAGAGGAGGTGGGTCCCGCTGTGACGGAGGACGGAACTGTTCCAGGCATGGTTCAATTTGGATAGTATCTTGGGGAGTTGGATCATTAGGAGTAGGATTAGGATCATTTTTCTTCGTGGCAAAGTGATATTTCCAGCAGAGAGTACGGGTGTAGGACAGTAAATCTTTGACAAGGGCTGTTTGGTTAAATCTGAGAGTGGGGCTGAAGGTGAGGCCTTTGGATAGGACAGAGGTTTCGGATTGGGAGAGAGGTTTGGAGGAGAGGTTAACTACTGAATTGGGGTGTTGTGGTTTCAGATTGTGTTGATTGGAATTTTGAGGTTTTGGAGGGAGTGGAGCTGGAAGTGGGAGATTGAGTAGATGGGAGAGACTAGGTTTGTGTGCAATGAGAGGAGGTTGAGGTTTGCTGGAATGGTTGTGAAGGGTGAGTGAGTTGCCTTTCCGGAGGTGGGAAACCAGAAGATTGGATAGTTCTTTAAGGTGGAGGGTGGCATGCTGTTCTAATTTGCGGTTGGCCTGTAGGAGGATGCTCTGAACAACCGGTGTGGATGTGGGAGAGGAAAGATTGAGGACTTTTATTAGGGACAGGAGTTGATGGGTGTGTTGCTTGGCTGAGTGGATGTGTAGGTGAAGGATTAGGTGGGTGAGGGCAATGGATTGTTCGGTTTGGAACTGGTATAGGGACTGATGGAAAGAAGGGTTGCAGCCAGAGATGGGAACTTTAAGTGTGAGGCCTTTGGGGGTGATGCCCAATGTCAGACAAGCCTGAGAAAATAAAATATGGGAGTGTAATCTGGCTAGGGCGAAGGCATGTTTGCGGAGGGAATGTAAATAAAACTTAATGGGGTCGTTGTGGAGGTGTTGTGAGGGTGACATGGTACTAGAAGGTGGAAAGTGGAACACGAGGCTGAAATGAAAATGAAAATAAATATAAAAATATATGGGGAGAGATAAAGGTAAAACTAGAAATCAAATGGAGATCTGGTGTGAAAAAAGGCGAAAAAGGGTTGGTTAGAGCTGGGCTATGTTGATCCTATGGTGAACTTGTGTAGGTAGATAATGATGTGCATAAAGGTTAGGTGGTTATGTTGCCGCCAAAACACGTTAAAGGGTGGAGAAATACGGGAAAATTTCGAAAAAACTACGTGAGGATGTATTAAAAGGGTGGTTTGGTGGTGGCAGATTATGGAAATGGGTTTTAAGGGAGAGGGTAAGGAGTCATTCCAATCCCGGGAGCGGAAAGACTTACCTTAGGGGGAAAAAAGGACAGGTATACACTTGCACACACCCACATATCCATCCGCATATACACAGACACAAGCAGACATTTGTAAAGGCAAAGAGTTTGGGCAGAGATGTCAGTCGGGACGGAAGTACAGAGGCAAAGATGATGTTGAAAGACAGGTGAGGTATGAGCGGCGGCAGATTGAAATTAGAAATTAGCGGAGATTGAGGCCTGGCGGATAGCGAGAAGAGAGGATATGCTGAAGGGCAAGTTCCCATCTCCGGAGTTCAGACAGGTTGGTGTTAGTGGGAAGTATCCAGATAACCCGGACGGTGTAACACTGTGCCAAGATGTGCTGGCCGTGCACCAAGGCATGTTTAGCCACAGGGTGATCCTCATTACCAACAAACATATATATATATATATATAATAGAGGGAAACATTCCACGTGGGAAAAATATATTTAAAAAGAAAGATGATGAGACTTACCAAACAAAAGCGCTGGCAGGTTGATAGACACACAAACAAACACAAACATACACACAAAATCTAGCTTTCGCAACCAATGGTTGCCTCGTCAGGAAAGAGGGAAGGAGAGGGAAAGACAAAAGGATTTGGGTTTTAAGGGAGAGGGTAAGGAGTCATCCCAATCCCGGGAGCGGAAAGACTTACCTTAGGGGGAAAAAAGGAGGGAAATAAGGACAGGTATACACTCGCGCACACACACACATATCCATCCTCATATACACAGACACAGGCAGACATTTTGCCTTTACAAATGTCTGCCTGTGTCTGTGTATATGAGGATGGATATGTGTGTGTGTGCGAGTGTATACCTGTCCTTATTTCCCTCCTTTTTTCCCCCTAAGGTAAGTCTTTCCGCTCCCGGGATTGGGATGACTCCTTACCCTCTCCCTTAAAACCCAAATCCTTTTGTCTTTCCCTCTCCTTCCCTCTTTCCTGACGAGGCAACCATTGGTTGCGAAAGCTAGATTTTGTGTGTATGTTTGTGTTTGTCTGTGTGTCTATCGACCTGCCAGCGCTTTTGTTTGGTAAGTCTCATCATCTTTCTTTTTAAATATATATATATATATATATATATATATATATATATATATATATATATATAGATGATGAGACTTACCAAACAAAAGCGCTGGCATTCCCACGTGGAATGTTTCCCTCTATTATATATATATATATATATATATATATATATATATATATATATATATATATGACTATAATAGAGGGAAACGTTCCACGTGGGAAAAATATATTTAAAAAGAAAGATGATGAGACTTACCAAACAAAAGCGCTGGCAGGTCGATAGACACACAGACAAACACAAACATACACACAAAATCTAGCTTTCGCAACCAATGGTTGCCTCGTCAGGAAAGAGGGAAGGAGAGGGAAAGACAAAAGGATTTGGGTTTTAAGGGAGAGGGTAAGGAGTCATCCCAATCCCGGGAGCGGAAAGACTTACCTTAGGGGGAAAAAAGGAGGGAAATAAGGACAGGTATACACTCGCGCACACACACACATATCCATCCTCATATACACAGACACAGGCAGACATTTTGCCTTTACAAATGTCTGCCTGTGTCTGTGTATATGAGGATGGATATGTGTGTGTGTGCGAGTGTATACCTGTCCTTATTTCCCTCCTTTTTTCCCCCTAAGGTAAGTCTTTCCGCTCCCGGGATTGGGATGACTCCTTACCCTCTCCCTTAAAACCCAAATCCTTTTGTCTTTCCCTCTCCTTCCCTCTTTCCTGACGAGGCAACCATTGGTTGCGAAAGCTAGATTTTGTGTGTATGTTTGTGTTTGTCTGTGTGTCTATCGACCTGCCAGCGCTTTTGTTTGGTAAGTCTCATCATCTTTCTTTTTAAATATATATATATATATATATATATATATATATATATATATTTTGCATGTCTGCAGCATTTTCGGTGTCATGTAGTGGTGGCAAGGTGCAAAAACGAAACATGTAAGCAGTGAATGTGGTGCAAATTATTTACATTATGAGATTGATGAATATGCATTACTTACACTTACTAAATATGTAACTGTAAATAGTGCATGTAAATTTGAACTTGTAAGGTAAATAATTCTTGCCACATTCAGTGCTTGCGTGTTTAATTTTTAGATCTTGCCAAAGCTACACAGTGCTGCAGACATGCAGTAAATATGTACCATTTGATGATGGATCTCTAGATGATTCAGAATGGGCAATAGAAAATAAAAATTGAAGAATAAAACAAAAGGCAACTGATTGCAGAAATTTCTGAGATCCTGTATTCATCACAGTCGCAGAATTACGCATGCATTATGGATAAAATTTTTATTCCTCAATGCTGCCAATATTTGCGACATAACAATAAGTCCCAACTGTGTTCAGCAGTGCAGTACAGTGAGATTCGCCTGGGACATCACCAATCACAACCCACCTGCGTGGAAGTCCCAGCTACAGCTGCCTTTGTTCTAGGCGGCTCTGTCCTTATGTGTTCATCAAACAACATTGACAGACGTAGGAGACACTGCAGGAGACAGATTTTTTGCGGTGATGATGATACTTACAGTTCGCATTTTGTACAGATCACTAGTGTTGGAAATGATTTTTGTACACCAGTTATGTTGGCTAGAATCTTAAAAAAGTAGTATAACGAAGTATCAGTACCAGAAAAGATACAAATCAGCGTCTTGAATATGTGGCTTGCTCTTCGCCCAGTTTATGTCCTTTAAGCAAAGTGTGATTCTGTCAAGTCAAAATGTAACATTCTTGGATGATAACACTATATCTCATTGACAGAAAAAATGCTTCAAAATTGTAAAGGCTTTTGTGGTCACTTGTTGACAAACTACCTGTTGGCTTCTGTCTCGGGTTCTTCGGCCGACATTCATCTGATGATTTCACTGGCATATTCACCACTAGCAATGGAAGGTGAAGCTTTGACCATGCCAGCCACTTGTGCTGGTGAAATGTCAGTAAAATCATTAGACAAATGTCTGCCAAAGAACCCAAGACAGAAGCCAATATGTAATTTGTAAAAAATGCTTCAAATGACATTCGTGTAATATGGAAAGAGTGACATGCAACTCGAACACATTCCGGTACAGCCTATAAAAGTAACAGTGGCCTTAGCTACTCTAGTTCCACTTGGAATATTGCGGGACAACCAGGAGATCCAGGAAAAACACAGGAATTTTTTCATCTGAGAGAAACCCGGGATAAACCCTGGTTTTTTTAGAATTCCAGGAATTTATTTTTTGTTTCTGTTTTCAGTTAAATTTTTGTAATTTTGACTGGTAAGAAACAATGCTCTAACAAAGGCTATTATGTATCCAACTACTGCAGAATAATACTGCAGGAATAAAACGTGAAAGAGAGAAAAAAAAGAAAATAAAACTTAAGTTACAAAGGAAATGTGCCATATACAACAACAAAACTGTCCTCATACAAGTGTCTGCCAACAGCAAAATATGTCAAAGGCCTTGGAAAAACCATGCAATGCTTCATAACAACAAATTGCCTCTGATGAGTATGACGTCACAACTGTTTACTTTAGATTCATTTGAGTAGTTGCGGGCGAGCACATGCGCATACGCAGTTGAGTCACGCATGTGTAGTACCTTCTCCAGCTTCTGGCTACAGAAGTGTGGCTGTTAGCTGTATAAGCAGCAGCAGCAGCAAGCACAAGATGCTACCCGGAAAAACTTTGCTGTCACATGTAAGCTACCAGATTCAGTGGGGGCAAACCAGGGTATGTACCTCAGATGGCAATTTCAGGGAAGGGGAGGGAGGCTGCCAAATTCATAATCTTGAGGAAAAAACCTTTCCACAAAGCGCCTAGTATCCAGTGCATGTTGGTCTGTCGATTATTTGTATGATTTTGAAACATATCCCTGTTGGTTTTTTAACATTTTTGAACATATTCTAAGTTTATTTCTGAATGATTCATAAGTTGATTTTTGAATGTAAGCGTAGTGTACGTCATGTCTCTGCCAGGGAATCCCCGTCGCAATTAGAAATAACTGTTGAAAATATTTTTAATAATCATTTTCTAAATGTTGTGGATATAGTAGGATCCAGGTGTTCATTAGAAGATGCTAGGCTGTTAATGGAAGAGGCCATACCTATGCAATTTGATAAAATTGAAATCTCACCCACTTCTCCCTATGAAATTAGGAAAATAATAAACTTGCTTAAAACCAAAAACTCACATGGAATTGATGGCATTTCCAGCAAAATACTAAAAGCTTGTTCTCAACAGATAAGTAAGATTCTCAGCCACCCGTGTAATAGCTCTCTGGAACAGGGCATTTTCCCTGATAGACTGAAATATGCTATTGTTATACCTTTGCATAAAAAGGGGGATAGATCTGATGTCAACAATTACCGTCCAATCTCCCTTCTAACAGCTTTATCCAAAATTTTTGAGAAAGTGATGTGTTCAAGAGTAGCTTCACATATCTGTAACAATGAAGTACTAACAAAATGTCAGTTTGGTTTTCAGAAAGGCTTTTCAACAGAAAATGTCACATATGCTTTCGCTAATCAAATTTTGAATGATCTGAATAACCGAACACCACCCATTGGGATTTTTTGTGATCTCTCAAAGGCTTTTGATTGTGTAAATCATGAAATTCTGCTAGACAAGCTCAAGTATTGTGGCATGAGTGGGACAGTGCACAAATGGTTTAATTCGTACGTAACTGGAAGAGTGCAGAAAGTTGAAATAAGTAGTTCTCATAATATGCAAAGATCAGCACATTCCTCAAACTGGGGAACTATCAAGAATGGGGTTCCACAAGGGTCAGTCTTGGGTCCTTTGTTGTTCTTAATATATATTAATGACTTGCCATTCTATATTCATGAAGAGGCAAAGTTAGTTCTCTTTGCTGATGATACAAGTATAGTAATCACACCTGACAAACAAGAATTAACTGATGAAATTGTCAATATTGTCTTTCAGAAAATTACTAAGTGGTTCCTTGTAAACGGACTCTCACTGAATTTTGATAAGACACAGTACATATAGTTCCGTACAGTGAATGGTATGACGCCATTAATAAATATAGACCTTAATCAGAAGCATATAGCTAAGGTAGAATATTCAAAATTTTTGGATGTGTCCATTGATGAGAGATTAAATTGGAAGAAACACATTGATGATCTGCTGAAACATTTGACATCAGCTACTTATGCAATAAGGGTCATTGCAAATTTTAGTGATAAACATCTTAGTAAATTAGCTTACTACTCCTATTTTCACTCATTGCTTTCATATGACATCATATTTTGGGGTAATTCATCACTGAGGAATAAAGTATTTATTGCACAAAAGCGTGTAATCAGAATAATAGCTGGAGTCCACCCAAGATCATCCTGCAGACATTTATTTAAGGATCTAGGGATATTCACAGTAGCTTCTCAGTATATATACTCCCTTATGAAATTTGTTATTAACAACCAAACCCAATTCAAAAGTAATAGCAGTGTGCATAACTACAATACTAGGAGAAAGGATGATCTTCACTATTCAAGATTAAATCTAACTTTGGCACAGAGAGGGGTGAATTATACTGGCACTAAAGTCTTTGGTCACTTACCAAATAGTATCAAAAGTCTGACAGATAACCAACAAGTATTTAAGAAGAAATTAAAAGAATTTCTGAATGACAACTCCTTCTACTCCATAGAGGAATTTTTAGATATAAATTAAAAAAAAAATATTAAAAAAAATAAAAAAAAAAATAAAAACACAAAAAAATGAAAAAGTTGTTATATTAACTTAAGTATGTTGTTAAATTAACTTATGTCATGTATTGAAAAATTTGACTCGTTCCACATCATTACGAAATACCGTATTCATGATCCATGGAACTAGTATTAATCTAATCTAATCTAATCTAATCTGTCCTGCAGACAGAAGGGGGCTATATGAGCTGAGCGGAATAAAGCCAAACGGGTGAATGGCAATTGCTGTTTGTTTATGTGGTTGACTGGGTTTGTGGATGATCAGTGTTGTTATAATTGCCAGCGAAATCCATAGATTCAGACTACCAGAGTGGAAGTAAACGACTAACAGGAATAATACAGGTAGGTAAGAAAGATGACATATTATCTTCTTGGTGTATCCAAGAAAATGAAATTTTAGTAGAAAAATTTTGGCCAGACTGCTACACTGATAAGGACTAGTTGTACTTTCCCAGGTAGCAGCTGCCTGAGTTCTATTCTGGGAGTAACGTGGAAAACGCATTGTATGAAAACGTAATAACGCCTAACAGGAGAATAAAAGTGGGATAAATAAACCATTGATACCGGTACTTTGTGAATTATATTCTGTCATGTTATAAAAATGACCATCTGTGCCAAAACAGTCTCGTTTATTTGATGTGTGTTACAATTGTTGCAGTATTAGACAGGCCTATTTCGTTTTATTTAGCAGACAGTGACAAAATACACGTAATCAGATTGAGAAACCACACCAGTCTTGGGTACTGTTTGTATTAACAGCGTTTTCAGTATTAGACAATGACATTTTGTTTTTTCGTGTAGCAAAACATTTAACAAACTTTGATGAGGTAATGGATCCTCTCGCAGAAAGGCAGGCACGCCATGTAAAGCTGTAGCAAGGTTTGAGAGAAAAAAAATGGTCGGACTTAAGGATTGAAGAAATGTGTACTGTCTCGCTTGTCTCTTCTAAAGGTTTCATGTATCCTATATTTAATTTTGTCACTCACAAAAGCAAGTTATTAGCTATAGGCAATAAACAATGCAAATTTTTCTGAAGAGTTCTTGTTCTCCCGGTTACAAATTATCCCATCCAATATTAATTGAGAGGGTCCCCCCCCCCTCCCCCCCTCTCCAGATGCACAGAGCAGTTTGAGTTATAGTGGGGTGGTGGAAATCTCCACGTGACCTGCATTTGCGTTTAGTGATTTAGCTGTTTCCTCTTCGTCTGTTGCTCTCACATCAAATGAAAATAAAATGGATTTTTGTGGCCAGGAGCTATCAAGTGAATTAAAATACATTGACATGAGTACGGAAGGCTAAAATATGTTATTAGTTTCAGATTTTATTTTATTTCCACTTTTCTGACAGTCAAGCATTAATCGCCTTGCAGAACAATGAAGTTATTTTTGTTGGTTTGCTAAAGAAATTTAGCTTTTATTAATGTTTTTTGCTGAGGCAGTCAATTTTGAAATGAAGCGTTAAATTCCACGCTATTGGCTAGTTTCAACTGCTTGCTGCATTTCAAAAGTGCATGTTTTCATCATCTAGCGCGTATGGCATTATGCCATAATAAAGAACCAAACATGAGATACTACAGTACTAGTACTCAAGAAAATTTACATCCGGATCTGGACATACGAATGTGCACTTTAAGCCGAATTACGCATTTTAGTATGGTTTTGTGAAATTCCGACGCTCTTGAAGTATCCTCTGATGTCTTGTTTTTTTTTTTATGAGGTAATGTAAGATCTTTTAATGTTTTACACGTACGAACACATGGTCTTCGTGCATCATCGTAGCTGCACAAGCGCAGTGACGCCTGTTATCTGGTGCTCTCTGGCAGCTACTGAAACGAACCTATTTCTAACAGATTGCGGGAAAATATTGTGAATGGTTGTTTGAAAAGTGTTACTTTACAAGTAAATTTCCTTTTATGCAAGATCAACTACATGCAAAAATGTGAGATGAATTTCTTAAATCAGAGAGCGTTTGATTCTCATTTAAAAATCAAGTCTTTGAGGACGTACATTTAGGAAAACTTCGAGCGAGTTCAGACATTTATGTCTTTATTAAATTATGTTACTGACACATTTGTGATATATATCTTAAAGTGTAACATGCACCAAAAATGATCAATATTATATGTGAAAGCTTAGCTTCTTTTGCAGCTTATTAATCGTAGAGACCAATATTATATGTGAAAGCTTTGCTTTCCTCGTAGTAACGCTGTGTATATTAATTTAAACCATTAACTTTTCCTATTTGAGTGTACGCTCTACTTAATAGTGATATTGCTATTGACTGACTAAATCACGTGTCCTATGCTAGAATATCCACTGTCATCGGCTGGCGAGATCATGTGACGAGCTATGACTGGTACAAAAGCGCTTTGCAATCTCGATTTCAATGCTTCGGAAAATAACATGCGGTGTTTGGTGGAATTTAAATTTACACTTTCGTAATACGAAAATATTCAGCGTACATGTTGCTGCACATCAAAGATACCCAAAACACTCTCTCTCTCTCTCTCTCTCTCTCTCTCTCTCTCTCTCTTGTTGTTGTTGTTTTTGTTGTTTTGTTCCCTCCTCCCTATTGAGTTTGGTTCTACGCCGGTGTATAAAACCATAACCATTCATAGGATTGATAAGTTTTACAGTTCCGAGGAAAAGTATACTGTCACTTAACATGGAAAAGTATATTTTCACCTAGGAGAAAGTGTAATTTTAACCAGGAAATCCGGGATTTTTTTTTTTTTTTTTTTTTTTTTTTTTTTTTCTTGACCACGTATACACCCTGTTATTGCTGTCGGTGTTTGCGATGTAACAGTAATTTTAAGTATCAGACAGGCTAAATTCAGTTCCATGCACATTGCTACAAGTATTGCTCCCTGCAAATCCCTGAGAGGGATTTTATACCTTATCCATCATATGAGCCATATTTGATTTTATTTTAAACGCAACGTGAAATGAGGGTGATTTTAGTTTTCTCAAAGTCCCATTTCTGGGATGTAGCTTGCATTGAGATCAGCTTACCTTTGAGTAAATACAGTAGTGTTAAAGTTTTCCGGGAATGATGCTGCATCAATTGTACAAGTGTGTGTTGAAAAGTAACATCTCCGTATATATTATGTGAAATTTTTAATGTTTGTCAAATAAAACAAATATTATTGACATTGTACATATATATTTGCAGCCCTCTGCCACTAGACAGCTTGGAATTGTAGCATGTAACATGTCAGTGTGTAATGAGCTGTCAGTGAACCCTCCCACTTGTTGGGAGAAACGTTTGTTGCCAGGGTGACTGTGTTGAGAAATAAACATGTAGATGTTAAGAATAAACATGTAGAATGTTAATTAAGTTTGTTTTATTTAAAAAGCTGTAAGAGTTGTCACATAAAAAATTTGGAGGCATTACTTTTTAGCAAATCTTCATAAACTGTCACTGGGCAAAATCAGTATTTTGGCCATTGTCTCAACTCCTCCAGTGATGTGACATTATGTCAAAATTCTGATACTATTGGTCACCTGTGGTGGAAGTAGTGGGAAACTTAATTGTAACATTACATGCCATGAACTGTTATCAGCGTATGATGTGGGGACCCTGTTTTTCTCTAGGATATGGGTTGGTCTGTAGCAGTTTGTCACCACTAACACTCACATCTAGAGTTGTTTATGTGGCCAGTGGGTTTTTTGATGCCTGTCAGCCAATACAGTGCAACCTCTCTTCATACTGTTAGTACGATTTCATATTTCAGCGACATCTTCGATCTCGCGTTTTGTCATCCCAGAGTGTGTGACAAGTACGTGGGTTTCATTGAAATTTTATTTTGTTGCTGCAGTATTTGTTGTGTTTGGTCACTGTAGATCTTTTGTGCTGTACAAGCGAAATGTAGCACTCGTATTCCTCGATTCATGCTGCTACTGTCTCATGTAGGCTTCTCTAGACTCCACAACTCACCTGGAAAACATACACAGTGCACACTGTGTCTATCTTGTCCTCGGTGGATCCCATCACATACTAGATCTCACGGGTGCTGTAGAAGACAAGCGAGATGTCAACTTGGTGAATGTGCTTACTTAGTTGGTCAGTAACACTCTTCAAGTGATGTAAGTTGGCTGCTGGCTGCAGCTTGTCTATACCATGCACATGTCGTGATCATTTATTTCTTGCTGTGGCTCTGCATATCAACTTGTGGTGGCAACCAATGGCTAAAAATGTTGTCTGCAGCCTTTCAAGCTCAGCTGTTATGTTGGGAGCATCACTTAGGTGCTGTGCGTGGATAGTCAGCAAACAGATGTCAGAGATATGCAGGTGGTGGTGGTGGTGGTGGTGGTGGTGAGGAGGAGGAAACCAGTTGCAATAAAATTTCCCACTCCTTGAGCCACAGAAGACCAATAGTATCAACAGTTTTAAGATTGCGAAGTAATATCATGATTACTAGATAAGTATAGGTGAAATGTGGTGAATCATGTACTACAAAGTGCACCAATAAACCCAGAAGGAAGCCACACTTAACATGTTTTTTATCCAGTGACTGTTACCTGCAATATGATGTGACACTGTACACTGAAAGGCTTTTATGTTAACTGACTGGACTCTGAAGCCTACACAATTATGTCTGCATTTCTTGTTTCTTCTCCAATGATAAACTGACTGTGTCCAAACTGATGACCTGTCAAATTGAAATATTGCCACAGGGTGCCAGGGTGTATAATGTTCACCAGTCTCTGTTAGAGAGCTGTATCATGTACATTATCTGCACCTGTGACACTGTGTGCTTCTGGGCCATGACTTACGTGTGGCTCTCAACATGGAAGCATTCTTATTGCCTCTCAACAAGTACTTCTGGCACTGACTTCTGTACCTTTGCTGCAGTGGAAGTCTCCTGAAATAGGACACAGTATTCCTCAGTGTTTGGCAATTGCTGTCAGTTCAAATTTTCACTTACAGGTATAGTGAGCCTCTTTTGACATTATTGTGCCAGGCGACTGATGACCATAGCTGTTAAGTCCCATAGTGCTCAGAACCATTTGAGCTATTGTGCCAGGAAATTTTAGTTTAAAGTATTAAATAACCACAAACCCTATTCACTGCCCCATGTTTCCATCCAACGAGAAAGTCCAAAAGTTATATAATTTGTGGTAATTTTTGCATTTCCTGCTATTTTAAACCTGACTTCATATAGGTGGCATTTTTCCCATGCCAGAAATTGAGGCCATTTTTAAAAATATCCCGATTTTGGTCTTTATTTCATGTGACTGGAAGTGATTTGTTACTTTTCCGATGCCCAGCACATTTGGGCATTCTTGAGAGCCGCATTCTGGTTTTTCATGACTTTTGACTCCATTTTCGCATCTGGGCCTTGCCGAAATGAAACCGATGCTATCTTTACATGAATTGTGTGCCAAATGAATTTGAGTGCAAAAAGTAATTGTAGATAGGAATATATGCTGATTTGTGTGCTGTCGACAATTAAAAAAAATTGTTCACGTTAATAAACAAAAATCTGCATTCAAACTTAGATTTGATAGCATCATTATGAATTACTGCAGTGGTTATATGAAACTGGATGATTGGCATGCTTTCTGTGCCATGTTGGAATTACTGTTTCAGTACTACTCTTGACATATAAATCTGTATTAACAAAACCATTCAGTAGGATGAGAGGGGATGGAAAATGTTGGTGGTGTGTAAAAAAGGGGAAGGGGGACAAGTACAGAACAATGCTGCAAAGGTATGCGATGTGCAGTTGGTGGTATACTGTTACTTCAATTTTTTCACATCTTGTTGCCAGGGATCATATTTTGTAATGCTGTTACATGTTTGAGTTTTTTATACTATAGTGATGAGACAAGTAGTTCGAAGTCCGCTGTTAACATTATGTAAAACTCATTCTTGCCAAGGAAAGTGTTTAAACTAGCCTACAGCTTAGATGACTCAACTTTTATAGTAGTCTACCAACAGTGGATGTTAATCTGACTTTGAAGCAACTAACATTCTTTCTTTTTTTTTTTTTTTTTTTTTTTTTTTTTTTTTTTTTTTTTTTTTTTTTTTTTTTTCCGCTTGTTTTGCATTTTGGACAAATGTGACATTGTAATTAATGAAATAATTTATCATATACGGCACATATTTAGAATGAACTGGTATAGAGTTAATGTTACAAAAGTTGAATTAGAACTGATCTTCATGTGGACATTGCCATACCATTTAAATACACTTGAAATATTGATTTACATTCCTTTGCATTATTACAAACATTATTTTGTCAAACTTATGATTGAAAATTTTAAGATTTGCAGAAATTACATATGCTATAATTTATCATATGTTGTAAAGTATTTCCTCAGACAGTAATATTATGAAATGTACTAAATGTTTCAAGAGAAATTGCGTTAAGTTTTCCTAACACTAATACTTTTAATTGATAGTAATATTACAGCAGTCAATTCAATGCTAAAATGAATGCGACTTCTGAGTGATATATTTATTCTCAACTGATTTTGATCATTGATCATCTTCACAATGGAAAAATATTGTGACAACTTCATACGTCATACATGCTATTTAACCAGAAAAGATGCCATACCTTACTTGCAAACATAAGAAAATGATACTTCATGCCATAATACTGGCTTGAGCAAATAGAAAACATTGAAAAATGAAACCGTGTGTCAGAAGTTAGTGTGTGAGCAATGGTGCTTTGTGATGCAGGAGCCATGAATTGCTCACCACATATCAAGGTGTTTACTTCTCACATTTTCTTGTATGCATCACGACGTGTCCTGATAGTACCATCAATTAGCAGTTTGTCCCTTTGGCACGAATTCGTGGTGAACTAATCCTTTAAAATGGAAGAAAACTATCAACTTGACTTTGACATTTGACCTGATAAGCTTTTTTGGTCTTTGAGAGCCTTTCCTGACTAGTTGTGAAAATTGAACCTTGGTCTCAACATCATAGTCATAGAACCACGTCTCATCACCAGTTATGATCCTCTTAAGGAATGTCTCATTCTCATTTGCGCGATCCAACAACTCTTCAGATTGTGAGGCGAAGGTCTTTCTTGTCTTGACTTGTAAACTATGGGACCAACTCAGTGGCAACACGATTCAGTCCAAGATGCTGTGTCAGGATTTCATGATGTGATCCACCTGAAATGTTAGATTCTTGTGCATTCTCTCATTCAGTCAATGTTTGATAGGCATGCACAATATCATTGATGTTCCTGACACGAGCATAGTCGGTAGACATTGAAGGGCATCCTGAATGAGGGTCGTCATCATTCCACTCAATACAATGCTGAATAATAAGTAACGGACATACAACAATGAAACTTCTGGCAGTTACACATTAAATACAGGCATGTGCAGGGATGCCAATCGCATTTCGCTCCAATACACCATTGACGCGAGATTACGAATGTTCTGGAATTTTTGAATAGACCTCATAAATTGCAGTTTTGCAACTGTATGAATACTGCAGGAAGTTGAGTTTCTCTTTAAAATCTACTGGCATTCTCTGTGCTAATGTTGTACTTCGTTAGAGAGCAATAGCATTTCTCTGCATTAGCTGATGACACCAAGCGATACTCCCACAAAATTCTCCTTAGGCTAGGCATCCTATCTTTCCTCTGTCTTGCATGTAGGAAAGGACCTTAGCTTCAGGTTCCTGATATTTGCCACATTTCAGTCCCTCAAGTGCTTTTCTCATTGAAGCTGCCTTCTTCCATTTCTCTTCTGAAGCAACCCAGCATCACGCATTAGATTTGTCCAGTCTGTACTTACTTCCAGCACCTCTGTTGGTTGTGATTATTGTGTAACACACAAATGTAAGTTTGAAGCTTGCATCATAACTGTGCCAGATTCCTTGTCTTTATGCTGATTTTCACTCTAAATGGTCTTTCATATCGGCATAAATCAGGCTTTCTTACCAGTATCCAATTGAAACTGAATTATAAGGTAATGAAACAATGAAACAATATCTGTAGCCCGACACAATGTTAATGCCAATAAAATACTAGTAAAAGTTCGCATTGTGGCATACTAAAATTTCTTGCCACCTGTTTTGCTTACACACTTGTTGTATTGTTGCAAATGTACACTCTTTTTACAACAGTTATGTGAAAAGGCCAGCTAGTGGATATAAGCCGCATCCAGACTCTTTTGAGTGTGAAATTTGGATTAAAAGTGCGGCTAATTTTCAGAATGATACGAGGTGCATTCAAGTTCTAAGGTCTCCGATTTTTTTTCTCTGGACTGGAAAGAGATAGAAACATGCGCATTGTTTTAAAATGAGGCCGCGTTCATTGTCAATACGTCCCAGAGATGGCAGCACCCTATGGCAGATGGAATTGTACCGCCAGCGGCGAGAATGAGAACTGTTTTAAATACTTAAAATGGCGACGTTTTTCCTTACTTGAACAGCGTGCAATCATTCGTTTTCTGAATTTGCGTGGTGTGAAACCAATTGAAATTCATCGACAGTTGAAGGAGAAATGGGTGATGGAGTTATGGATGTGTCGAAAGTGCGTTCGTGGGTGCGACAGTTTAATGAAGGCAGAACATCATGTGACAACAAACCAAAACAACCTCGGGCTCGCACAAGCCGGTCTGACGTCATGATCGAGAAAGTGGAGAGAATTGTTTTGGGGGATTGCCGAATGACTGTTGAACAGATCGCCTCCAGAGTTGGCATTTCTGTGGGTTCTGTGCACACAATCCTGCATGACGACATGAAAATGCGAAAAGTGTCATCCAGGTGGGTGCCACGAATGCTGACGGCCGACCACATGGCTGCCCGTGTGGCATGTTGCCAAGCAATGTTGATGCGCAACGACAGCATGAATGGGACTTTCTTTCCGTTGGTTGTGACAATGGATGAGATGTGGATGCCATTTTTCAATCCAGAAACAAAGCGCCAGTCAGCTCAATGGAAGCACACAGATTCACCGCCACCAAAAAAATTTTGGGTAACCGCCAGTGCTGAAAAAATGATGGTGTCTCATTTCTGGGACAGCAAGGGCGTAATCCTTACCCATTGCATTCCAAAGGGCACTACGGTAACAGGTGCATCCTACGAAAATGTTTTGAAGAACAAATTCCTTCCTGCACTGCAACAAAAACGTCTGCGAAGGGCTGCTCGTGTGCTGTTTCACCAAGACAACGCACCCGCACATCGAGCTAACGTTACGCAACAGTTTCTTCGTGATAACAACTTTGAAGTGATACCTCATGCTCCCTACTCACCTGACCTGGTTCCTAGTGAGTTTTGGCTTTTTCCAACAATGAAATACACTTTCCGTGGCTGCACATTCACCAGCCGTGCTGCTATTGCCTCAGTGATTTTCCAGTGGTCAAAACAGACTCCTAAAGAAGCCTTCGCCGCTGCCATGGAATCATGGCATCAGCGTTGTGAAAAATGTGTACGTCTGCAGGGCAATTACGTCGAGAAGTAACGCCAGTTTCATCGATTTCGGGTGAGTAGTTAATTAGAAAAAAAATCGGAGGTCTTAGAACTTGAATGCACCTCGTATATTAATCTCTGTTTTTCAAGACACTACCCATTACATTCAGGTGCTCGTTCAAATCCTTGGCCATCACCAACAGAGTTACATTGTCCTCAGTATACCTTAATGTTTTAGTTTCTTATCCTTGAACTTTAATCCTGTTACGAAATTTCTCTTTGGTCTCATTTACTGCTTGCTGAGAGCACTGATGGAATAACATTGGGCATGTGCCACAATACTGTCTCACTCCTTTCTTAGCCACTGCATCCCCTTCATGTCCTTGAACTTGTATAATTGTAGTCTGGTTTCTGTACAAATTGTAACCGTATGTTCCCCGTATTTTATCCACACTTGCATCAAAATGTAGACACTGTCAAAAACTTTCTCCAAATCCTTAAAAGCTGTATATATAGATGTGTCTTTCTTCTCCTAAGATAAGTTGTACAGTCATCTTTGCTGTGCATGTGTAGTAAGTAGAAAAGCTACTTAGTTTTGGCAAGCCCGCTTTTCTGCCTAATACTTTTGTAGCGGGTTGAAAAGCTAATTGGCAGTGGAGTGAGGAAGATGGGAGATAGTACGTTGGGTGTAGGTAGGGGTGGAATGATGTGGGGCAGAGCAGTATTGTCTTCACAGAGAGACAGTGTGCTTGCAGTAATTTACTTTGGTTTGTAAGGTAACCACTGTAGACTGTTTACTCCACAGCTTGGTGCGTCTGCACACAAACGTGAGCCGCTCGCTGTCCCGGCTGGAACCTTTCATCTTCTCCGAGTGGTTCTTCGATAACAAGAACACGCTGGCACTACAGAAAAAGCTTTCGGAGAAGGACGCAGATTTATTCAACGTGGATGTTGGACCACTGCAGTGGGAGAACTACTTTATCGACTTAGCACAAGGAGTGCGTCAGTACCTGAACAACGAACTGCCGAAGACACTTCCTGCTGCACGTCGCAAGGACACAATGTGAGTCTGACTGCGCTAGTTAGTTACGTTGAAAGTAGGGCACAGAACTCTGTCTCAAAGTAGCCAATGCCAGATCGATAGACGTCACTAATGAAAGATCTGGAAACGAATAATGTATCTTTTTTTATTCTTCTTCCCAGATAACAATTGTAATTAAATCTACAGTTATCAAGAATCTTAGTTTCAAATGTTTGCTTTAGAAATATATCTTATTATGTTGATTTGGATGCAGAAATGCTATTTCATTTTGCATATTTTCACACATTATAGTCTTACAGAATTATTCATTGGAGCTTTGCATCTAAAGTAAAGAATTCGTTCAGCAAAGGTGAGTTGTAAGAAAATGGTATAAAGTGAAGAAACACACGTTAAGCAAAGGAATAAACTTCAAAGATCTGAGAATGTGTACACTAATTACCAGCAGATTTAATTATTGGTAGCATTTATTGCCAGTAATGAAGATCAGTGTCAGGTTAACTGTGATTTTCTCAACGACAATAAAATTTACAAAAATAATTTCCATTTACACTGTACGTTTTTTTCTATGGTGTATATTAGAATTCTTATTCTGGTGAAAATTCCAACAAATTACAACAAACTCGTCTGAAGAGTGAAATCTAGATAACATGCAGATTCAATAGAAAACTGCCTACCCTGTTCACAACTTTTATTGACAACATTCCTCTCTTCTCAGACAGTATACGCTGCATGACAAGAATGAGGCACTCAGAAGGGGGGGGAAGAAACAAAAAGTTGCACAGGTTCAGAGGGTATGTGATGTTATTTCAGTGATTACAAAATTGAGTCAAATTTAGAAAGTACTTTGCACATGAGAAACCAGTTATCAGTATGGTGTTGCACCCCCTCCCCGGCCTGAAAGAATGCTTTTCTTTGGTTGGGAAGGGTGTCACAAAGCTTTAGCATTTCACAACTGTTGTAGCTTGTGATCGGTATCCCCGTTACTGTTATCGGACAGTCGATGCCAGAGTCGGTCCCACACGTGTTCTATCGGGGACAGATCAGGGGATCCTGCTCGCCACAGTAGTGCCTCGACATCACACAGGCAGTTCATGAAGATACATTCAGTATGTGGACGAGCATTGTCCTGCTGAAAAATGGCACATTGATACTGTCACCTGAGCGGTAGCATATGAGGATACAGGATTTCTGTGACATAGCACTGTGCCATCACAGTTCCCTCAGTCACTACCAGCTGTAAACTGAAATCATGCCCAATAGCTCATCACACCGGAATACCTAGAGTAACACCTCTGTGCCTCTCCAAAACATTGCAAGAAGAGGGCCTCTGATCAGGTCACTGCATTACTCACAGACGGTGATCATCTGTAGTATTGCAGAACTGCAGCAGATTAATCATCAGTAGTCTGTACTTCCTGGTCATCGAACCAGTTCAAATGCAGCCATTTCTGTTATGATATTAATGGCAGCCTACGTTTTCATGCACAAACTTACATTGACAGCTAAGCGTGTCTTTTGGGTGATTCAGTTTTTTGTTAGGCAATGTAGATAGCTGCTATTTGTTAAGAAATGTCATTCACATCTCCAGAGAGAAATGTTTAGAGTTTCTTACTGAGATACGACAACTGTCTCTTTACCTAGTATGCTGAACATCTAAAGCCATGGTGTGATGAGCCATTGGGTATGACTTCAGTTTACAGTACTTTCATAATTATTGTTGATACAACTGCCTCATGATCTTTAATACCAGTCTCAATATAAACATCCACAAGAGGTCAGGTAGGTTTGTTGTTATTTCAAAAATATATTTCCATCATGAGTGGGGTTCCAAATATATATCTGACAGAAGACTTGGCAAAAGAAGATCCATAACAGTTGCAGTGGGCGTGGCAATGTTATTTCATGTGCCTACCCCCAAATAGTCACATTAAAGAAATTTAAACATATCTCTATGGTAATGCTTTAGTTGTCACAGCCCCGTAAAATACTATTGCTTCACCAGCAGCCATTTGTGGTTTGCAGTTGAAAGCTGGCAGCAGCACTATAGCAGTCACGGATCTTATGCTATGTGTATGTAGGTAGCTTTTACAGAAAACTAGTATTCTTTTGCAGCATGTCTCATTACTCCTACTACTTACAAAATTTTAATTATCCCAGTTGATTTATGGATGATTAAAGTCTCCCGTCAATTATGACAATATGATTGGGACCACACATAATAGTGCAAGCTGAGGTCTTCTCTTAAAATTTTCGCTTTTGTTTGAGGATGAATCTGGTGCTCGATAGTAAGGTCCAGTTATAAGTTTGTGCTCGCGTGACTGACGCACACATGGCAACTGTCTACAGACACTCAGGCCCGTCAGTGGACTGCGCCTGTTTGTGATGTGAGCAGCAATCTGGGATGGATTGTGGGGGTAGGGATTAGGTGTGGAGTGAGGAGGGGGACGGATGGCAATGTAGAGTTGGAGAAGATATGCTGCTGTGGAAGCAAGCAGGGCCAGGACAGTGGAGCTTTATCCTGTCCCCACCATGTCCTTGCTCATACACAAGCGGCATATTATCTTTCCCCACCTCTACCTTCCTGTCCCTCTCCCTCCTCGCCCCATGCCTAATCCTTAACCCACCACCCACCCCAAATTGCTGCTCACATCACAAACAGGCGCAGCCCGCTGTCAGCCCAGAGTGGCCATAGACAGTAGCCATGTGTGTGTGTGTGTGTGGGGGGGGGGGGGGGGGGGGGTTAAGAAAGAGTTCTTTGCCTGAAAGCTGCAATTTTAGCAGTCTTTTCATTGTGTCTACCTACGACTGAACACCATCTTTGTGTGTTGAGTAGCAATCTACCCTTTTCATATTGCTGTTATTCCATCTGGACTTTTTAATTATTTTGTTTCACATGTAGCTTCAATCTCTGTATATCTAGATTTGAGTTTCTTGTCTGTTGTGACAAATGCACCATCTCCATTGCCCATTAGCCTGTTGTTTCAATTTTGAACCTTCCATAAGACTCAGATCAGGGAGCTTACATTGAGTTCTGGTAACAGTGCTGCATATTGTGAGCATGTTGAAACTCTGTAAGCAAGCCTGGTCTCCTCAAACTTTTGTCAGTTGTTGGAATGATCAATGTTTGACCTCAAAGCCTAGATGACAGGCATTGCTTGTTCGGTGTGCCAGTCTGCAATGACTGCACCCTCTTACTTCATTGGTTGCTGGCACAGGCCATTCAACACGTTGAATGAGGCTTGCAAGCATACACACTGAGTACATAGTTGAGCTGCTGAAAGAACATCCATGGCAGTTAGCCACTGGTACTACGTGGGTGTTTGTTGTTATGCCATGTTGGTTGCCTGTCTGCGAATATCACATCTGAAAATTTTAGAGCTGTTGGAATGCAGCACGACTGAAGTGTGAAAAAAAAATACTAATACCTTGGGGGGGGGGGCATTGGAAAACTTTCTTTGTAATTAAAAGGAAAAGATGTGGAAACATATTTCATATGTTGAGATAAATCAAAAAATGGCGGTGTTTCAGTGTTTTATTAATATATTTTAATGCATAAATTCGTTTCTTACCTGTGTTTTAAGGAAGAGGGTAGACTTCAGTCTTTAGAGTGCATCCACATCTTGTATTTCATTGTCAGTATCTTCACCATTTCTGTTGCTGCTGCTATCATCCTCTAATCTTGTTATTAACTCTTCCAGCCTTTCCCCCAATGCACCTTCTTGTTGCCATGCCTCTTCCAAGACGTGCCAAGTATGTTTGATAATAGAAGTGATACTGCCCAGTTCATCACTCACTATCAATTCAGAGCCTTTTAATTAAAAACTTTTATTTCCATCTGTAACATATAATTCCAGCTGAACCTACAGGAATTCTATTGCATTAAAATGGCAGTGAAAGTGGAAGGCACAACACACTAGCCCATTTTCTTCTGCAATTTTGTCACTTTCGTAAACGATATATGCAATCTGTGCTCTTTAACAGTATCCGTCAGTTCTACCTTTCTCATTTCTTCTCTAGCCAGTCCACTATGTCACTCTTCCTGCTGCTGCGAGCAGGGTCTTTGTTTAACTGAATCGAGTGATATGGTTTATCATCCAGTATTATAATGGAATTCTTTTCCATGTTCAGAAGCAAAGGGTGTATGAACTACTCTTTAAATTTCGTTTCTGTCATTTCCTCATGGTATTCTGTAGATTCCTTCAATGCAAACAGCAACAAAGCATTTGGTACAAATCACCAATTGTTTCAGCTTGTAAAAGAATGAGTCAGCTGCCTTTTCCAACCAGAGCTTTTGTTGTTCCTCGTGCTGTGTCATCAGTCCATGCATTTGGTCTGAAATGACCAGCATTTGGCTACATTTTGTCCAACGAATTGATTTTGTGAGATGTACTCTTAGATACTTCCCCAAAAAAACATTATCTCCAGGCAATGATATTCTTTCCCAGCAGAACTAGTCTTCCTGAAAAAATTTTGCATCAAAACCATATCTTCTTCAGTACAACTGCAAAACTGGCTTTTACTCTGAAAGACAACTCACTATCTCGTAGCCAGAGAAGCCGCTTCGTCTGGGTTGGATATTCTTTCCATGCGCAATAGTCATATATTTGTCACCAAATTGTGTTTTCTTGAAATTATCCTGCTCTGTTGCTTTAGCAGCACAGACTCTGGTTTTGCCTGTAGTCGAAAGAGGAGCAGTTGGCTCCTGTAGATCTCCAGCACAGTTGTCCCTCATTATTTTCTCCACAGAAGTCATTCCAGTTTTCAGAGCAGCAACTAGTGGTTCAACGACTTTAGACAACTATATAAGAGGCCTGCTGCCTGCTGTTTGCTCTTTGTGACTGAAAATAGTGTTGTATGTTATATATGAGTTCATGAGGTTATATATGACATTGACACTTTAAGTTAGCACCAGTATCTACTTCCATACAGCTAGAGAAATAACCACATCATGTAAGTTTGAAATTAATGACAATGTGCACAGCACTGTTACCATGAAGTGAGTGGGTAACTCACGACCTGTGACAAATGATGAACACGTGGCAGATGCTTTGTGGTCACTGAGAAAACATGGCAGCATGTGTGATCTTGGATGATAGGGGTGGCAACTCGACACCATTATCATGGCAACATTTACGAATTAGGGAGCTCAGATTTGCAATTGGTTCCCTTCCACACAATGTGATCCAACAAGTGGAGTGTCAGGGACATTCCTTTAATGGCCCGACTGTAGGTGTTCTTTGTTATCTCGTGCTTCCATTTTTATAAATTTGCTGTATGTTCAGACTGCCAATACAAATTGATCCATACCCTTCTGACATAGCTTCTACTTGACACTGGACATATCAGGCTTGCCAACAGGTGTCGTGTTCACACTGGCTCTTTTTCAGTTACAGCAAGAGACAGCACTCAAATGTCATTATAATGGGGTAAAGGAAGATTCTGTGGCATCTACTACATAATTATCAGTTACAGGATCTGTCACTTATACACGCATCTTGGCAGATGCAGTAATTACTTATGTGACATTAAGGAACCCCAAATTAACCTGATGTAATAGTATCTATGGCTTGGAGGTGGTCACTGGATGAAAATTGGTTGCTCATAAATGAGGGCACATTGCAGCAGTTTTCAGTGGTTTTGCCGTGCTGTTGTTTAAATACATTGCAGCTGTGCTGCACTTTTTAAAGGAGACAGATCCTGTACTTACTTTAGAGGGTACATTTCCCACTGCAAGGGATAGTACTTGAGGTACCTTTTGGTATTTTTTGTATATCTCTCCTGTTAGCCCTCTCAGCATGCCAGCCACTTGGCAGTAACTGGACATCAGTGAGTTCCACTTCCAGCTGCTAACAATCAGCAACTAACTTGTCCCACACTCAAGAACAGCATTCACAGTGGGGCTGCATTGCGGCTGGTTTTTAGTTTTACCAAACTAACACTGTTGCAGTTAATGACCAACACATTTATTTTTGTTACAAAAAAGAGTAAAATTTGGGATAAAATTTACTGATTTCTTAAAGCTTGCTAGGAACTCAAGATTCTTGTCACTAACCAACTCACTACAGTGAAATCTCCTTAGCTTATTTTTGAAAGGACTACCAGTTCTGAATGTCATAAGCAGGAGAATTTACTATGTAAAAATGCTTAATTTGGTAATGATTCGATATTTTTATCTTTGAAAATGCAGAACTAAGAGTGCCGTGTTTGGGCTAATACAGGATGTCAAAATGCGACAAGTCCTGTTGTGATGTAACATTAAATTATAATTCAAAACATACCTTTTAGAAATCACATTTGAAGTATCAAGCCCAGAAACTCTCAGAATTATGTATCGGTATACAAGAAGCAAAAATGAGACAAACGTGGTGACACTGGCTAAATCCAGTGTATCGAAAGTGTACACTTGTGCCATCAGCCATGCAGGAGAGTCATGTGACTTGAAAGACAACCTTGCATGTGATTAGAATAAATAAAAACACAATAAAATTTCAGAATTTGTACACTCCCTTTTAAAAAGTGAATGTCATTTGATTTAGCATCTCTTCACTAGTGAATCACCTCTGCTAACCAAAAAAGGGTCGTCATTCAAACTAACTGTTGGTGTATTGTACAGCCTAACTACACTACAGCATGATAATCTACTTAGTCCTGTGATCACAAAGGTTTGAAAAACATATCAATTATTGACTGTTTCTTTTGTCTTGATTTTAATATTGTATTGTCTATCTTAGTTAATATGTCCCTCACTTCTCCATCAATTTCAAAACTCGAAACGTAGCTCTTAACTGTGTCCATTGCTTCAGTAGTTTTGGATAGTGTATTAACAGTTCATCCTCATCTTCATTTTCCTCTTGTTTCTCTGCCATCTGTTCCAGCAACACTTTAGTTGTCATGGACTGACAGACGGCAACACTTCCATCGTACTCAAAATATTCATCGAAGCTAAGGTACTAAGTTTTTTCCCTCGCCCCATTATTTGCTACCATTGTTCAGCTGCTATTATTTGATTTTCTGGAGCGATGTCAACTGCAAGTACCCGATCAAGACTAGCCTCCTGGGAGCATTTTGAGATTGTGCTTTCTTCCTCAAAATTCCATACTCTTCATACAAAATGCCTAGCGTCAAAGATCATAACTTTTCTGGTTGTGAAATGAAGACAAGTTAGCCTCTGCTGTGCAAGAATCTTCCTGTATTTTTGTGTCAGGCATTTTATGATGCTTTGGTCAAGTGGCTGAAGGTGGCTTGTACAACTGGGAGGAAGAAACACTACATTTGTGTTACGTAGATTGGTGATACAGAACTTTACCCATGGTCTAGTGGTAGTGTCTTTGATTTGTAATCAAAATGTCCTTGGTCCCAGGCTCAAACCCTGCCATTGCATAAATTTTGAATAAAAATCATCAGCAATTGTGGTCAAAGACATGTGGCGTAAGAAGTCACCCTCATTCTGCCAATGGCTTTGTCAAAGAGGGCGGAGGATTGGACAGGGATTTAGGGCACTTTCTTACCCTTGGGGTGGGAAATTACTTCTAAAGGCAGAAGTATCAGCATGATCAATGGTATGGGGATGCAGAAGGCAGTGGAAACCACTTAATTAAGAACACGTAATGAGTATTCACAGGACATGTATCGTTTAATTGAAAAAGTGTCGTAATGAACTGTTCATTGGCAAAAGATTCTGGAATAGTCCCCCATTTGGATGTCCGGGAGGGGACTGCCGAGGGGGAGGTGACAGTCAGAAAAAGATTGAATAACCAATGAAAGGATAACATTCTGTGAGTCAGGGCATGGAATGTAAGAAGTTTGAATGTGTTAGGAAAGCTAGAAAATCTGGAAAGGGAAATGTGAAACCTCAGTCTAGATATAGTGGTGGGTATAAGTGAAGTGAAGTGAAGTGGAAAGAGGACAAGGATTTCTAGTCAGATGTGTACAGGGTAATACCAACAGCAGCAGAAAAATGGCATAAAGGGAGTAGGATTCATTATGGATAGCAGTGCCAGCTCTTGAATATACATTCTGGGTGTTCACAAATTTTTAGTCAGATAAATTTGAGAGTACAAAGTTAATAGTGTCTGTTGTATAACAGGTATGCTTGTCAACAAGCTTATTGAACTACAGCCATTTTCAATAACAACAACATTAGTACTATTAATAATAATAATAATAATAATAATAATAATAATAATAATAATAATAATAATAAATATGTGTAACTTATCTGACAAAAGAAAGAATTGTTTTTTGGAATTTTTTTTCATTTTGTATGTAATTAAGGACAGTTTAGGGCAATAAGGAAATAATGTATAAGCTTTTGCAGTTCTCAATTTTTTTTTTTTTTTTTTTTTTTTGTGCAAGTGGGCATTTTTGTGCTTTTCATTATTTCGGAGAGTTGTACAAGATCCCTAACAGATTTATTACTTCACGAATTTACTTGTGGGCTCAAAATCGGATATCCTTATGCTGCAACCACACAGCAACTTGTGCTAACTGTAACTTTGCGTTTAATGTTCGCTTGTAGTCACACTTATTTGATTTTGCGCTCTCTCAATTAGAGGATTTTTTTCTCAGTTCCTTCTTGGGTAATTTTCCCTGGTAATTTATTTTTCTGTTCCCAGAATGAGATTTTCACTGTGCAGCAGAGTACATGATGTTATGAAACTTCTTGGCAGATAAAAGATGTGGACAGGAGCGAGACGTGAAGTTGGGACCTTTACCTTTAGAGGTCAAATGCTCTTACCATCTCAGCTACCCAAGCGCGTCTCACATCACATCCTCACAGTTTTACTTTTCTGTTAGCATTTAAAATACATTCAACATAGTTCATGTTTACACTGCACAAGAAAGCTTATTCCTGCTCAGTAAAACGGTAAACAATAAACTCCAAACGATTTCTATAATTATCACCTAATGGCAAAGAAGGGAGAAAGAGAATGACCCATGGGAGGAATATCTATCCTACTGAAACCCTGGATGACGCCCACCAAAAAAATCATAAAACAAGAAAATAGTATGCTAATAGAAGTGGCAAACATAAATATAATTGCAGCCTATTTTAAACCGCACACAAATGCTGTAGAAATAATTGACGAAATAATCACACTCATCAAACAATGCGACAGCAAACCCACCATTATTGCAGGCGATATCAACTGCAGAATAGACACAGAAAACTATAAAACAAAACTAGTCGTTGAAACCCTAGAAGAAGATGGTTTCACCCTACTTAACGATCGGCAGATACCTACATACATATGCCACAATGGGAAGAGCACCATTGATATCGCATTAACAAGAGGAGACATAGAAGGAAGTATTCAACCAATATGGCATGACTCCATTACTCCTATACGAAAGCACGTTCCAATGAAGATAAAAATAAATATCGTCACGTCACCGCCAGCAAGAAAGACCCACCAAATCACACAAAGAAAAATTGATATAGAAAAATTAACAAACGAGCAAGAACAATTAACAGAAATAGAAACTTTCATAGAGGAAGGAGACCTTGAAAAAGCAACAGACCAAATAGAAGACGTCCTAAAACATTCAGTGATACAAACAATCTCCAAAACAAGGACGGCCAAAAGATGGTTCGATGCTAAATGCTACGGCAAAAGGAACACTGTTCTAAGAATCCTCCACAGACTAAGAAACCAGCATGACGAGGAAACGTGAACTGTACGCAGAAGAGAGGAGAATCTACAAAAAACTAATAAAAGAGAAGGAAAAAAAATACATAGAAAGTGAGGCAAAAAGAGAAGCGGATGAAGCAGAGAGAGACCCATACATAGCAGCAAGACCAAGAAAAATGGCTCTTACACCAAATATAGACCTGAAGGAATGGGAAGACCACTTCAGTAAGATACTGAACAAACAAGGACTCAGAATACCCGCAAAGAAAGAGAAACAACATCAAACTAAGGAAAAAGACAATACATGGGAACCCCTAAATGAAGATGATGTGAAAGAAGTAATAAAAGCACTGAAGAACAAGAAAGCAGCAGGACCTGATAATATATATAATGAACATATAAAAGATGCAAAAGAGGCCCTCCAACACATATGGACCAAACTGTTTAACAAATGCCTGGAACTTGGAAGAATTCCGACACAATGGAGACACTCGACAATAAAAGTTCTCTACAAAGGTAGAGGAGACCCAATGGACCCAAACAAGTACAGAGGCATAGCCCTGGAAAATAGTCAATTCAAGATGTTTTCAAAGATAACACAAAAAATCCAAGCCTCTGTGGACAGTCATCTCCCAGAACGACAAATGGGTTTCAGATCTGGAAGATCAACACTTACGGCAGTCAGGCTTCTTCTAAACAACATCGACAAAGTGCTACAAAAGAAACAAATGTTGTACACAGTGTTCATACACTTTACCAAAGCCTTTGGCCTATTGGAAAGAGATCTCATAGTCCGAAAACTGAAAAACACAATGGGAGACGATAGCGTATGGGCAAGAATAATCAAATCAATCCTCGAATACAATTTAATTACAATATCAGACAACCTCCCTTTTTCGAACCCCATTCTGCAATCGAACGGAGTCTTACAGGGTGACCAAATGAGCTCTTTGCTGTACATTCTTGCCACTGAAGAAGTACTCCAAATTGGAGAAAATGAAGAAGATGTGTATGTATATGCATACACTGACGACATAGCCGTAGGTTCAACAGATATACAGAAGCTGCAGAGAATCATTGAGAAAATAGACAGATGGTGCAGTGAACACAAACTACACATAAACATAACAAAGATAGAAATGGTAATTTGCAGAAAAGGAGGCAAAACACCCAAGAATGCGGAAATCAGTATCAGAGGACAAAAAATAAAAATCTCATCAGACTTTAAATACCTAGGAGTGACATAGCAACCAACAGCCAAATGCTTCACAAAACATACAACAGAATGTGCAGCCCAAGCAATAATAGCAATACAGGACATCGAAAACATCCACCTACTCAGTCTAGAAACGGCCATGAAATTATTCAACGCAAAAATCTTGCCAATCCTGGCCTATGGGATGGAGGTTATATGGGACCACCTGACAGAAAAAAATCTAGAAACACTAGAAAAGGTAAAATCGACCTATCTAAAAAGAGCACTAGGTCTCTCAAAGACAACAAGATCTAGACTAGTGTACCTGCTAGCGAGAGAGACATTCCTAATTGAAGCCATCAGACTTAGATATATGATGCCACACACCAGGGCTTCCAGAAAGCAACTGAAGATCATGGAGGACAAATGAGAAAAAATATGGCCAAGAGTTTTATGGCACCAAAGCAATGACGAACCGCTCATGGACAGCACCAAACTTCGAACAGCGACATGTTGTAACTAGACTTTCTACTCACGGCTTTCATCATCTAATCTGCAAAAACAAAACTTATCATGACCCAACCGCAACATGTGTATGTGAACTGTGTAACGAAGCCTGTGAACGATATCACATAGAACTGTGCAGTAAAAGAGTGAAATCGATAAATGAATATGCAAAAATGTAAATGTAAAATGTTAAGCAAAGTAACTGTATATGGCTATTTGGCTGCAATTTTATTAAATAAAAAAATAAACTCCAAACATTTGTGGAAATGGTGAAACTCAAGTAGTAATGTCTACAAACTTGGTCACTTGACTAGAATACAAATGAGGTGGAGGGATCCATAAGGGCCTAAACTGTGCCGCCGCTGATCCCACATTTAAGTGAATATCAGAGAGACCAATGATAACAGCTTTTTCCTGAATTCTCGTATGTGCAGTGTGGGCCTGCAACACAGCTAAATGTGACTCACCATAAGATGAACAGATTTCAGAAGCGGTGTTACAATCTCACAATCAACAGTGATGTGCTTTATCACCTTATGATTCTCAGTGTCTCATATGGTTTATTGTGTGATAAAATTCGTAACTTAATATACTATAACTCATTCAGAAAGCCACAAAATAGGTTTACTGTCAGTATGACTTTAACATATATTGACATCTGATCTAATTTTACTACAGTATATAGTGAGTGAATTAGCACAACTGTGGTAGTGCTAACATTTAGCAGGATTTATGCCGAGCGAATGGGGATAAAAGTCTGCCGCTGTGTGTTACCACCTGCTGGCACTCACATACATTACTAGTTGAGTGGCAAGGGCTTCCTGTGCACAGTGTGAACTGTGCACATTGTTCGTCAAATCCATATGTATTTAGCCCATAAGGCAATTATCCCACAAGAATTGCGCATTTGCAAAAGCTCTTTAAAACATGGACAACTGAATGTGTGCTCGCGACCCTGATCACAAGTTTCATGGAGTCTAGAGGAGCAGTAGCAGTAGCGTGGTAGATTTAAGGGCCGTATCTTTCAGATTACATTTAACAGCATTCAAAGAAAAATAACCACTAAATCCACAAGGTGTCGAAAGTTAGGGTGTTCACATGTTCTTGTGCTCTCACACAGCAGCCGCCACTGGTGGATAGGAAGGTAGGACAGAGTGCGTGATACTACGAACAGTTCAGCCGTAGGATTGTTCTCATCACAGTTGACAGCAAAGCAACACCGACAACGATAGTTCAAGTGTACATGCTGACACTGCAAGTCAGAGATGAACAGATGAAGTATATGAGGATACTGAATGGGTAATTCAGTACATAAAGGCAGGTGAAAATCTAATAGTCATTGGGGATTGGAATGCAGTGGTAGTGGAAGGAGTAGAAGAAAGGGTTATGAGAGAACATGGGCTTGGCACTAGGAATGAGTGAAGAAAAGAACCAATTGAATTCTGCAATAAATTTCAGCTATTAATAACGAATACGCTGTTCACGAATCACAAAAGGAACATATACCTGGAAGAGGTCGGGAGATATGGGAAGATTTCAATTAGAATAAATCATGGTCAGGTAGGGATTCCGGAATCATATACTTGATTGTAAGGCATACACAGGAACATATATGGACTCGGATCACAAATTAGTAGTGATGAAGAGTCTAGTCAGGAAGAATTAGTATGCAGTGAAGTGGGATACAAAAGTACCAAGGAATGAAGAGATATGCTTGAAGTTTTCTGAGGTTATAGATACTGTGATAAGAAATAGCTCAGTAGGCAGTTCAGTTAAAGAGGAATGAACATATCTAAAAAGGGCAATCACAGAAGTTGGAAAGAAAAATATAGGTACAAAGGAGGTAACTGCGAAGAAACTATGGGTAATATAAGAAACACTTCATCTGATAGATTCAGGAAATTTCAGGGAAATTCTGAAGTACAGAAATGAAGTAAATTTGGAAGTCCAGGGAAGCAAAGGTGAAATGGTGGCATGACAAATGCAAACTAACTGAAATAGAAATGATTGTTGGAAGGACTGGCTCAGCTCATAGGAAAGTGGCAGCAACCTTCTGTGAAATTAAAAGCGAGGGTAGTAACATCATGACTGAAATGGCAATTCCATTGTCTAATGAAGAGGAGATTGTGGATAGGTGGAAAGAATGTTAAAAGCTTCTATGAAGGAGAAGACTTACCTGATGACGTGATATAAGAAGAAGAAACCAGAGTCGATGTAGAAGAGGTAGGGGATCTAGTATTAGAATAAGAATTTAAGACAGATATGAATGACTTAAGATTGAATAAGGCAGAAGCAATAGAGAACATTCCATCAGAATTTCTAAAATCATTGGGAGAAGTTGCAACAAAGTGGCTGTCCACGTTGGTGTGTAGAATGTATGAGTTTGGCTATATGCCATCTGACCTGCAGAAAAACTTCTGAAGATTGCAAGAGCTGACAAGTGCAAGAATCATCCCACAATCATCCTAACAGCTCATGCATCCAAGTTGCTGACAAGAATAATGTATAGAAGAATGGAAAAGAAAATTGAGAGTACGTTACATGACAATCAGTTTGGCTTTAGGAAAGATAAAGGCACCAGAGAGGCAGTTCCGATGTTGCAGTTGATGATGGAAGTAAGACTAAAGAAAAATCAACACACCTTCTTAGGATGTGGTGACCTAAAAAAAAGCATTTGACAATTTCAAATCATGCAAGGAGTTTGAAGTTCTGAGAAGAGTAGAAGAAACAGAATGAAGTGCTTTGATTAGAAAGGGTGTAAGACAGGTATGTAGTCTTGTGCCCCTTTATCCAATCTGTACATTGAAGAAACAACGACAGAAACAAAAGAAAGGTTCTGAGTGGAATTAAAGTCCAGGGTGAAAGGATTCAGTGATAAGGTTCGCTGATCATTGCTGTCCTTAGTGAAAGAGAAGAAGAATTAAGATTTGCTGAATGGAATGAACAGTTTAATGAGTATGGTATATGGTGTGAGAGTAAATTGAAGAAAGAGGAAAGTAACGAGAAGTAGCAGAAATGAGAACAATGAGGAACTTAAAATCAGGATTGATGGTCACGAAGTAGATGAAGTTAAGGAATACGCCTCCCTAGGCAGCCAAATAACCAAGGAGCAAAGTGGACATCAAAGGCAGACTAGCACTGGCAAAAAGGGCTGTTCCTGGCCAAGAGAAGTTTAATCAATAAACTTAATTTGTGGAAGACATTACTGAGAATGTATGTATGGAGCACAGCATTGTATGGAAATAAAATGTGGGGTGTGGGAAAATCAGAACAGAAGAGAATCAAAGCATCTGAGATGTGGACTACCGAAGAATGTTGAAACTTAAATGAAATGATAAAATAAGGCACGAGGAGGTTTTGCGGAGAATTGGTGGGGAAAGGAATTATGGGAAACACTGACAAGAAGTACAGACAGGATGGTAGAACATATGTTAAGACATCACGAAATAACTTCCAAGTTGGTAGAGGAAGCTGTAGAGCGTAAAAAATATATAGAGGAAGACATAGATTAGAATACATCCAGTGAATGATTAAGGATGTAGGTTGCAAATGCTGCTGACAAGGGAACCTCCCCATCGCACCCCCCCTCAGATTTAGTTATAAGTTAGCACAGTGGATAGGCCTTGAAGAACTGAACACAGATCGATCGAGAAACCAGGAAGAAGTTGTGTGGAACTATGAAAAAATAAGCAAAATGTACAAACTGGGTAGTCCATGCGCAAGATAGGCAATATTAAGGACAATGTGAGCTCAGGAGTGCCGTGGTCCCGTGGTTAGCGTGAGCAGCCGCAGAATGAGAGGTCCTCGGTTCAAGTCTTCCCTTGGGTGAAAAGTTTAACTTTTTATTTTCAGTTATGTGACAAACTCTTATGTTTTCATCACTTTTTTTGGAGTGATTATCACATCCACAAGAAAACCTAAATCGGGCAAGGTAGAAGAGTCTTTTTACCCATTCGCCAAGTGTACTAGTTAGGTGGGTCGACAACATATTTAACGCATATGCTGTCACCAGTGTCGTATAGAATATATCAGACGTGTTTTCTTGTGAAGGAATAGGTTGACCTATGACCTTGCGATGAAATGTCTTCGGTTCCCATTGGAGAGGCACGTCCTTTCGTCAACTAATCACATGGTTTTGCGTTGCGGTCGCAAAACACAGACACTAAACTTATTACAGTGAACAGAGACATCAGTGAACGAACGGACAGATCATAACTTTGCGAAAATAAAGACAGTAAAATTTTCAGTCGAGGGAAGATTTGAACTAAAGGCCTCTCGTTCCGCAGCTGCTCACACTAAACATGGGACCACGGTGCCCCTGACCTCACATTGTCCTTAATATTGCCTATCTTGCGCATGGACTACTCAGTTTGTATATTTTGTTTATTTCTTTATAGTTCCACACAACTTCTTCCTGTTTTCTCAACTGATCTGTGTTCAGTTTTTCAAGGCCTATCCACTGTGCGAGCTTATAACTAAATCTGTGGGGGGTGCGATGGGGATGTTCCCTTGTCAGAGATGAAGAGGCTGCCATAGGAGAGGAATTTGTGGTGGGCTCCATCAAACCAGTCAGAAGACTGGTGACTCAAAATAGAAAAGAAACGAAAAGGCATAGCATATCTTGCAGATGCACTCACACTGGTCAATAAACAGGATGATTTTCCATTTGTAACAACCAACATTGCATCCCAGGCACTGAAGGATTGTCCGAATATAGTTTTTATCACCCATGCATTTGCTTTACATATACAGGGTGATTTATGAAGATATGCAAATTGTTTAATATGTTTCTTAACTTTGAAACGAGTTAGTTTTCTTTATTGTTCAGTGAAAGAACATTAGACAAAATTATGAACAATCTTGTGAAACTGAAACAAGCAACAAAATCTGTTCATACACGTACAGCTAAAAGCATTGAACTTGGTGGAGACATTTTTGAACATTTATTGTGAATGTTCTGTGAAATTGTATGTTCACTGTACAACTTACTTAACTCTGAGCTTTGTTTTTTTACAGTTTACCATTAATTCACATGTGCTGTGGTATTAATACAAGCAGATTATCTGACACATTCATACAGTTTCAGTTAACATTATTACCATCATTTTTCCAAAATTAAATTATCTACAACTTCTGTTGAAAACTTTGTGCACTTGTCTGGAATTTAAAAAACAAATTGCGCCAAGTAGTTAATAAATTATAAATTTTAGGAAATTACTTCTTTGCTTCTCTGGATGTTCTAGAAACTACTGCAGATACACATCTGGCTCATATTTTATTAGATTCACTAGACTAATAATAACAAAGTAAGTGGAAATCGTGCTTTACTTTAACCTCGTGCAGTTTTGCGATGGCTTCATATTAGTGAAGCTGCTAAATTTCAGGCAAAGTCTTTTATTAGCTGTAACTCCATAACTAAACATTTGCAGACCTATGTTTATATGAACTTTTTTCTTTAGTTTTACTTGTAGAATAACATTTTAAAATATTTGCATATCTTTGTGAATCACCACGTATATCGACAGAAAAATGTCTTAAAATTTTTGAAGTAGCATGGACTCTTCACCTTTCCAGTTATCAGTGGCACCAACGTTTCCGTTCCACTTTCATTACAATATAACAAAACAGTTAGTGTTTCTTTACTAAGTTTTTCATAGTGCAAGTGATAAAATAAGGCTGTCTCATCTGCATTAAAAACATTACCTATGGCTGATGGAAATTTTTCCGTGATCGAACAGTGTCAATGTTCGTGCTTCCAGATTTACCTTAAATACATTAATACACCAAATTATGTCTCTTCTTGAATCTTTCGATCCTAACGATGCCATAAAATCTGCAAGCCCCAACTTTTGTGTCAAATATATTGCTTTAGCACGAACTGTTATATTGTCAATTGCAATGTTTGAAACACGAGCTTTTTTTTGTCTACTGTAGCAGCATGTTCTCCAGTTCTGGAAACTGACTAACATGAACAAAGGAGCCTGGCAACTGAAGTACACACTGTTTAGTTTGTTTGGCCTCTACGGAAGCCGGAAGTCGTCAGAGCGACTGCCGACCTACATGAACTACTTCTTTGCTTAATTGCTACCACAGCGAATGATCTGTATGAGCTGCAGATCGCCTGCACGGAACAGCGATGTCTCCCTGTGCACATTTTTGCAGCATGTGACCACAAACTTTCTACTCCCACCATTCTCATAATGCTCGGCAGCAAAAGTTCAGTGTTCAAACAATACTGATATCATCAAATTTGAACTTGAAAAGCTGGGAGGGAGAACACACACACAAGTCGGTTTAGGATGGAACTGTGACTACACTGGACAAGTGCAGTCCTCAACAATCAGTCATTCTTTCTCAGCCTGTCTGGTATGTCTCCCCTGATCTGGGGTTCTGGGTGAATTACCCGAACTCTACTTCTTTTCCAAAACATCTCCAGTCCTTTTCCTTCATCCCTCTTCCTTCCCCGTCAACCCTCTGTCAGAAGAAGGCTGCAAAATCATGCAAATGTAAAATCTTTTTTTATGTGTGTTCGCCGCAACCACTTGGTGAGTAGATTTTTTATCTACCAAATTACATTATATTGTCAAAAATTGATTATTTTCTTTGTTACCACCAGAATACTGTATGAGCTGTAATGCCTCATTTCTAACTGGGGTTTGGATATTTGCAGATTGTCATTAACTGCCCCAACCCTTTAAAAATCCTATTGGAAACATATGCTATAGAGTGCTGGATACCTTGTCAAACAGTACTTACTTACGGATGGATGGGTGGGTGGGTGGATGGATGGATGGATGGATGGATGGATGTAAGATGTAAAGATTGTTTCTGCGTCTTGCTTGTACTGGCTAGCTGCTGCTGTTGACACTGAGTGAGAGTGTGAAGTAAGTGGCATAAGCCAGTGGCTGTACTGTGGCATAATTGTGAGAATCCTGAATTTGGTAATCATTGCCTCATTTAATTACCAGCCTTTGAGTTATAAATATTGTTTGTGGTTGTACTGAGTTGATGCAAAACAAATTGCAAAACAATTTAGAAAAGATATCTGAATGGTGCAAAACTTGGCAATTTACCTTAAATAATGAAAAGTGTGAGTTCATCCACATGAATGCTAAAAGGAATCCATTAACCTTTGGTTACACAATAAGTCAGTCTAGTCTAAAAGCCATAAATTCAACTAAATATCTAGGAACTACAATTGTGAACAATTTAAATTGGAACGAACATATAGAAAATGTTGCGTGGAATGCAAACCGAAGACTGCGTTCTATTTCCAGAACACTTAGAAAATGTAACAGATCTACTATAGAGCCTGTTTACACTATGCTTGTCCATCATTTTTTGGAGTACTGCTGCACAGTCTGGGATCCTTACCAGAAAGGATTAATGGAGTACATCGAGAAAGTTCAGAGAAGAGGAGCACATTTTGTATTATTGTGAAGTAGGGGAGAGTGTGTCAAGGGCATGATATAGGATTTGGATTGGACGGTATTAAAATAAAGCCATTTTTTTGTTGCAGTGGAATCTTCTCATGAAATTTCAGTCACTAACTTTCTCCTCTGAATGCGAAAATATTTTGTTGACGCCAATCTACATAAACGGTCATCATAATCAAGTAAGGGAAATCGGAGCTTGCACGGAAAGATATAGGTGTTTGTCTTTTCCGCACACTGTTCAAGAGTGGAATAGTACAGAATTATTGTGAATGTGGTTTGATGTACCCTGTGCCACCCTCTGAAGTGTGATTTCAGAGTATCAATGTAGGTGCAGATTATCGCACATTGTGGTGAGGAATCACGTTAAGTGAAGTAAAAAAGTTTGATCATCTTGTGCAGTAAATGTGGACATATTCTAATTGTAAAGATAGCATTCATATCCTAAAGGAGGCCACAAATAAGTGCCTCTTGTGAGATTTTCTTTTCTGCTCTTAGCCTCAGATGTCTAGTGTCTCCTGCTTCACTAAACGTACCACCATTGTAAGCGTGCTGTATGCCACTATGAACAGAATTCTGTGTAACAAATCTTGACTCCGGAACTCTTACGCTCAAGTGTGTGTGGAACCTGTCTGAAGTAGGTCTAACACGAGATGAACTTACAGCAGGAACGATCTCGTCTGGAACAGTCTGATGTAACCATCGTGAGAGACTCAGCAATCATTTAGATATTTAGAGTGTATCATATATTTTGCTGTCACAATTGGATATTTTTATGTGGTTTGATTAGTTTCATTCGCCTGTGTAGCCAAGTGGACCTGGATTCGATTCGTGGTACTGCCAGACATTTTTCCTCAGTGGGAGAACTGGACTGGGATGCACTCAGTTGTGTGACGCCAAGTGACGAGCTATCCGATTGAGAGACAGTGACTCCAAGGTAGAAACATTGACAACAGCCCAGCATGTGGTGTGCTAACCCCATGCCCCTCCGTACTGCATCTAGTGAAGAGTTACTGAGGATGGCACGGCATTCGGTCAATTATTGCATGGTCTTCAGGGCCTGATTGTAGGGTTCTTACAACTAGTATTGTTCAGATCTGTGTAGTTATGTAAGCAACTTGTCATACCCATACGGAACAACTGTAATTCCATATGATTGCAACTAGTTGCTTACACAACCTCGTAGATGTGAAGATGGTCTATTGTGATCAATACTAGTCACAACAAAAACTGATGTGGAAGTGTGAAGGAAAAATAAAACATACATTTTTAAAGGCCACATGTCTGTCTGACCCACAGGAGAGCGTCACAGAGCTGCTGAAAAATTTGAACGGCACACGCTTGAAGATAAATGTCAGCTGTCCTGTGAAAGATTGCTTACAAATATTCAAGAACCAGTCTCAAGTGAGGACTCTTAAGAACATGCTGCGGACTCCTATGTATTGCTCCTGTACAGACGAAAAGACGAGACACATTGCAATGCGCAAAGATGCATTCAGGCAGTCATTCTTCCTGCACTTCATATGTGATTGGAACAGGAAGAAACCTTAACACGTGCTTTTGACATCTGCCATGCACTTCATAGTTCTTTGCTGAGTATGGATGTGGATGTAAACTGTCCTGAAGATAGCACTATTTTGTGTGTTTAATATTGTCAAGTTCTTCACTTTGAAATTTTAGTCTTTAGGAAATGAGCTACTTATTTTGTACCATGGAAGTGACAGGCCTGGTGTTTTCTTTGCAGCCTGCTGGTGGCCCACCTGTCCCTGCAGGCAGTGCTATACGGTCTGCTGTGGTGGGCGGTGTCCAGTGCGCTCAACGCGTCGTTCGCCGGCACAGGCTGGGCTGTCATCATCGCGTACATCCTGTTCAGTTTCTTATAAATAATTTGCTTAGCATGAGAGCTGTTGCTGTGCACTCCAGTGATTTGTTATTAGGAAGAGTTTAGATCTGGGGGATGTGGCCAGAGAGAGAGAGAGAGAGAGAGAGAGAGAGAGAGAGAGAGAGAGAGAGAGATGAGGGGGGAGTGGGTAGTGTGTTTGTGGCTGTTTTTATCTTTCAGCAATATAGGAACAAGGTGAGGGAGGCAATAAGAATTTCCTAATACAGTTTTGTTATATGGATGGTATTTAGAACAGTGTTAATGCTTTTTATTTGTTATATATCATTCTGTTTCCTTTAACAGATACAGATAATAAACATTTCTGTAACTACATTTTTACTGGTTATCTCAGTAATTGATTTGTACCAATTTTTGTAAGTAAATATGTTCAAGAAAACTTGTGGGTGTCTCTTTTTTCAAAGCTAAGTAAAATGTGGCTGACTCCTGTAGTTACATGCACACAGAAAAATACTTGGCTTCTGGATCCACGCAGTACAGCAAGCAGTAAGGTGATTTCAGTAATTGACAACCATCATAATTTCAAATCTATTTAAGGTAGTTGACAGACAGGATCTGTTTTAATAATCATTTCTTTCTACATATTTCTTTTTCATTTGAGAGAGAACCAAGTATATAGGTGTTAAGTTTTCCACTTTGCCAAAGGATGACATTAAGATGGAGGGAGAGAGAGAGAGAGAGAGAGAGAGAGAGAGAGAGAGAGAGAGAGAGATCTGTAACATACAACTGCAGATAGGCACTTCCTAACGGCTGCAATCTTCTCCCGTCAGATGTTGTATCTGAGGGTATTGACCTCAGCGATATGCAGGAGCTGATGGAAAAGGAGTGGGTATGGAGGGAACCGCTCGTGGGCACGCACAGAACCAAGTGGGCCACACTGTGGCATAGAAGCTGCTGTTTTGCTTCACTACATGGTTGCATGTTACTGTTCAGTTCCTATGTTACCTTTTTATACAGGGTGTTTCAAAAATGACCGATATATTTGAAATGGCAATAAAAACTAAACGAGCGGCGATAGAAATACACCGTTTGTTGCAATATGCTTGGGACAACAGTACATTTTCAGGCGGACAAACTTTCGAAATTACAGTAGTTACAATTTTCAACAACAGATGGCGCTGCAAGTGATGTGAAAGATATAGAAGACAACGCAGTCTGTGGGTGCGCAATTCTGTACGTCGTCTTTCTGCTGTAAGCGTGTGCTGTTCACAACGTGCAAGTGTGCTGTAGACAACATGGTTTATTCCTTAGAACAGAGGATTTTTCTGGTGTTGGAATTCCACCGCCTAGAACACAGTGTTGTTGCAACAAGACGAAGTTTTCAACGGAGGTTTAATGTAACCAAAGGACCGAAAAGCGATACAATAAAGGATCTGTTTGAAAAATTTCAACGGACTGGGAACGTGACGGATGAACGTGCTGGAAAGGTAGGGCGACCGCGTACAGCAACCACAGAGGGCAACGCGCAGCTAGTGCAGCAGGTGATCCTACAGTGGCCTCGGGTTTCCGTTCGTCGTGTTGCAGCTCCGGTCCAAATGACGCCAACGTCCACATATCGTCTCATGCGCCAGAGTTTACACCTCTATCCGTACAAAATTCAAACGCGGCAACTCCTCAGCGCCGCTACCATTGCTGCACGAGAGACATTCGCTAACGATATAGTGCACAGGATTGATGACGGCGATATGCATGTGGGCAGCATTTGGTTTACTGACGAAGATTATTTTTACCTGGACGGCTTCATCAATAAACAGAACTGGCGCATATGGGGAACCGAAAAGCACCATGTTGCAGTCCCATCGTCCCTGCATCCTCAAAAAGTACTGGTCTGGGCCGCCATTTCTTCCAAAGGAATCATTGGCCCATTTTTCAGATCCGAAACGATTACTGCATCACGCTATCTGGACATTCTTCGTGAATTTGTGCCGGTACAAACTGCCTTAGACGACACTGCGAACACCTCGTGGTTTATGCAAGATGGTGCCCGGCCACATCGCATGGCCGACGTCTTTAATTTCCTGAATGAATATTTCGATGATCGTGTGATTGCTTTGGGCTATCCGAAACATACAGGAGGCGGCGTGGATTGGCCTCCCTATTCGCCAGACATGAACCCCTGTGACTTCTTTCTGTGGGGACACTTGAAAGATCAGGTGTACCGCCAGAATCCAGAAACAATTGAACAGCTGAAGCAGTACATCTCATCTGCATGTGAAGCCATTCCGCCAGACACGTTGTCAAAGGTTTCGGGTAATTTCATTCAGAGACTACGCCATATTATTGCTACGCATGGTGGATATGTGGAAAATATCGTACTATAGAGTTTCCCAGACCGCAGCGCCATCTGTTGTTGAAAATTGTAACTACTGTAATTTCGAAAGTTTGTCTGCCTGAAAATGTACTGTTGTCCCAAGCATATTGCAACAAACGGTGTATTTCTATCGCTGCTCATTTAGTTTTTATTGCCGTTTCAAATATACCGGTCATTTTTGAAACACCCTGTAGAATTTAACATGTGCATTTCTCAGTCCAACCTGATTTTTGCTGATGGGAATGATGCCACTGGCATTTTCAACAAGAGGAGATTGTAGATAGCAGTAGAGTTGGTTTAATGGGTAACACATTCAGACTCATAAATTTATGAAGCTAGTCACTCGCCATTTTTAATTTGTATTTATATGCAAATGAGCCCATTAGGATTACGCAAAGTACTTAGTGGCATGCATTTGCCTTTCTTTGTGCCCATACTTCTTTCATTCTTTTGCTGCGGGCTTCTTTTCTTTCTTGAGACCACATTGTTCCAGTCTTCTTCTTTGGTTTCTGGTCTTGGTCAACTTGCCACTTGTGAATTTTGGATCTGAAGATTTCCCTGTTTTGGATATCCTCTGGTGTAATTCCTGCTAGTTTCAAATCTGTTTTGATTTCGGCAATCCATTTCATTGGGTCTGTTTTAGATTCGTAGAATTCAACTATTTGATTTGTAAGTCTGTCCGGATTCATTCTTTTGATGTGACCATAGAATCTTAATCTGCATTTTCTAATATCACTGTGAATATTAGAGCATTGTTTTATTTTCTGTTTACCTCTGAGCCGATACTTTTCATCTAAAAGTTTTGGGCCTAAAATTTTTCTTATGATCTTCCGTTCCTTTTTCTGAATGTGTCCTGTGTCTGTTTCCCTGTTTAAAATTAGTCTCTGTGATCCGTATAGGCATTCTGGTTTTATGACAGTATTGTAATGTCGTAGTTTTGTGTTCTTGGAGACATATTTTTTATTGTAGATATTTTGAGTGAGTGTATAAGCAGTGTCCATCCTTTGGCATCTGACTTCGTTGGCTTTTGTTTCTTTTCCATTTTCCTGAATCGTTTCACCAAGATATTTAAATTGTGGGACTCATTTAATTTTGCCATATTTTGTCCATAGATTTTGGTGCTTGTTTGTTGCAGGTAAAATATTCTGTCTTTTTAAAAGATACTTCCAGGCCGACTTTTTCCGCAGTTTTCTTTCAGTTCAATCTGTTTTTTGGCTGTTGAAACATCACGACTTAAGATGGCTGGATCGTCTGCAAATGCTAAGCAATCTACTGTTAATTTTCTTGTGCAGAGAATAATTGGTTGGTCAATCTTGAGGACTGATTTTTAATTTATATATAATAAACAAAATTGGTTGTTAAACAAACCACATGACTACAGAAACAAGCAACTAAAGCAGGCCTACAGATCTCTATCAAGAAGACACAGTATGCGAGAAACATCAAGGCAGCTCTTAGTTGGATGACAATAGGAGGGGGGAAAATTCTACAACTGAATTTCTAAACACATGGGTCATATAGACCCAAGGGATTAAAAGTGTAATAAGGAAAGCTGTAACAAGGGCGGAGAGCCTATTTTTTTCCCCCCGTTTTAGCCTTAAGCTATGTAAAACGTATAGAGAAACAGTGGTTAACTTTCCAGTGCTTGATTTTAAATATGAGGCATCTGTTATCAAAACTGTTTATGTCTATTCAGTTTGAAGTTGAGAAAAAGCATGAAACCTATGTAGGACATGGAAGATGTGAGATTTGTTCAACATTGCTGGCTTTTGTTGCATTGTTATGTTTGCTAATGAATAGATAGCAAAATTGAACCATTGAAATTCATAATATGGTGATACATAGGAAAATAAAATGGACTTGTCCAGTTTTCAAGCCAACTTGTGGCCACGTCTGTTTTTGAAACTATTCCATCAGAATTGTCCATTTATGACACTTACTCTTTGGACTTCTCTGACATTGTCTGCCTTGTAAGGGGTTTTACATGACCGACTGACTCGAAAGATTTTCAATTATGACATTTATTACACATTCACATATTAGAACAGCATAACAAAAAATAGAAAATACTGATGAGTAAAAGAGGAATTAAATCATTGTGATATGTACAAAAGACATAGTTTGAAAGCCAACATAATCTCTCAATAGTGGTGATCACACAGAAAGTCTGGTTTCATGGCAGCTACCTTCACAAAAGTGTGATTTATCAATGTCATCAGATACTCTTTACATAGAAGTAATGTAAAAACTTCATTTGTCTAGGCTTTGCCAGTGTTGTCCAAGATGGCTTTGAAAAAGCTTACCCACACCATCAGTCTTCTTTTTTCACTTTATTTCCACCAATGAGTAATACAGCAGGATTTACCATGTCACTTCTTTTTTCTTTCGTTATAATCATGCCTTCCACTACTACATTCTAGCTATAAAATTGCTCTCCTCTAATGTGAATATTGTTTTCCCTTTCTCTTCAGCTCTTTCTCAATTTGTCCAAGCTCTGCCAGGAGACAGAAACAAATGGCAAGTTGCTGGAAAGTAAATGTCAGTATTCGCAAGAGAACCACTGAAGAGCCATTTAGACAACATTGTCAGCAAAATTAAATTTTGATCGTGGCCTTGGCATCCATCAGTGAAAAGCCTTATGAAATTTATCCCTTGCAGATCTAGCATTCAGAGTTCATTGTAAATATCAGACATCACTTCATTTGAAGTTGTAGAGCATTCGTCCTCTGTCCAAGTGCGCCTTGATACTTTGGATCTAGGCATAGTGCTCTTCAAACTGCCAATAACAATTGTCAAATTATACAGATTTACGCTGCCTGATCTGGAAGTTTATGTAGCACCTGGTGTTTTTTTTTTTGTGTGTAGTCAAACGATATACGGCCATGTCACCCTTCCCCTCCTGGCAATTGTATACCGTCTTCCCTGTATTTAGATGTACTATGGTTATTGATAATGAAAATACACTTTCAACTGATTCAAAAGTGAGACATTTTTCAGACAGTGATCTGTCCTGAAGCTTTATACAGAGCAGAAAACCTGATATTTGTAAGGACAAGATTACTTAGGAGACTAGAACTCGCAAAATGGGTTCTCGGGTGGATATTGAGATTTGAAGATGGTCAATATAGAAGCAGACTAAAAGTTGTATACTGAGGTAGAGAGGATCCAGGACATCTGCAGTATATACGATTCCAAATGAAGTGCCAACATGACCTTTTGTGATGATTGAGGATATACATATGTGCCGCAGAATTCCACTAGAGGCATTCATTTAAATTCTTTTAACACCAAAGCATATGTCAGTTTCATAAACAGTTCAAATTCTTCTGCTGAGATGGTTGAAGGTTGTGCATTGCCAATAAGTAATTTTTAATTCACAATTCATTTTCATGTTTAAATTAGGACTATGATCTGTTCAAATTCTTAGAATGGACCAGGGGATGTTGACACATCAGACAAGGCAGTTTCTCGTGAACATCAGAAACAAAGTACACTGTTCAAGAGGTGCAAAGGAATATGGAAGAAATGGAAAAGACAGGAAACAGACAACTAGAACAGAGTAATGTTCAAATTAAAAAGATGAGGCTGCCATAGGTTTTTGGGACACAGACGCAACAAGATAGCCAGAAGGGTGAAGAAGGTTTGCAGAGTAGGAGAATCAGAGTGCTGAATGAGGATGAAGATCAGACCAAAAGAAAAAAAAAAATGAAAATTGTATTAGTTGTTTGAATTTGCTTTAGTTTCTGTTAAAAATTGAAAACCACTATTTATGGAGTTACATGTTTTCTTCCCTATGAATTTGTTATCAAGAAATTTTAAAGAAATCATAGTGCTACAAGAATGATTCTTCTGCACCTTAAACTCTCACTCTACATCTTCAAATCACTCACAGAGTTGAAGTTTACAAGTTTTTTCAGTTTGTTTACATGTTAGTTAATGATGGACTATTGGGTATTGATAGATGTATCTATCTGTATTGTGAATCACCTGATTCATGAGATACAAAGCATTTCTTAATCAGACTGATCAAGGCGTTTGTGTGAAGTAACAATATGTAAACGTTTTTCTGTCTGCATGGATGGAGCAACTTTCCATGATGAATTACTGGGATTTGAGAGTTCATAAACAGAACATTACAATGATACATCAGCTGTCATTATTAACTGTGTAACTTTCCACTTTTTTACTGGCACCAAGCCTCTGATTCTTGTCCATGTATCTACATTGCAGGAGTTACGAAAAATATTATGTAGTTCAGACAAATTTTGTCACCTCTCAAGAAGAAATGAGTGGAAAGTTGTGGTTTTGATTGTGGCAGCACATCAATGCCATTTTAGTTGTAAAGGCTCAGACTAAGAGATATGAGGAATAGAAAATGTAGGTTTGCATAAACAAAACAATTGAAAAGGAATATTGCAAACCAAACTTTGTTATTAGAATGGCATAATGCTGTGAAACAGACACAAGAAATAGTAATGCAACTGTGGGAGAATGAATGTGTTTGTGGAAAATATGTTGAATATCTCATCCATTATTTTGTTAAATTTTGACAGCCATTTTAGTGAACACCCAACTGAATGTGAAAGTGATTATTTCATAAGTGAAGTACATCTACTGATGGTATAGCCCTTTCTACCAGTAACTCAGTTGTGGTTTTGATGTACAATTTTTTCTACTGTGTTACGGTAGTTGTTACTTCATGATGAATGTGGTTTCCTCAGTGGTTAGACTAAACGGCAGCTTTGATGTGAAAATGGCCATTAACAGCCAAAACCAGCAATTTCACACTGAAATTGCCGTAACTGTGCCAGACAATAACTTATATTCCAAGGAAGTGATAACTGGTGTCTTCACTACAACTGATATGAAATGTTATTGTGAATTAAAATCTATTGTATAATTTTGCTCCCCATAATTGATATTTTCAACTAAGTGAGACATAAACTGAAAGTAGTCTGATGATTGAATACATAGGTACTTTCCTCTGTTTGTACAAATGTGTACCTTGCAATAAAGAGCTGTTAATAAAGAGTACAGTCTGGTTTCTTTTTTACTAATATATTTCAATGACAATCGGACTTGAAGTGACTGTCCAGCCAACAGAGTTATTGCTGCTGCCTGCCTTCACTGTACAATGCATAGCAGATGTGAGGAAATGTGGCAATGCTTCACAAAGGCAACTGCTCCATCAGTATCTCATGCTGTAAAGCTTCCAACAATCTACAGTACTCTGGAAACATGCCCTTGTTTCCTGGTTACCTTGCACTCAGTAATACAGTATTTATAAATGAAAGTGCAGGCACATGGGGTTTTGAATAAATTGTATAGGTGCAGTTCAAGAACATTTCCCCCCATAAATGACACAGCATTCATGTGCCCCCCCCCCCCTCCTCCCCTCTGCCCCCCTCGACACATGTTGCCTTTCCTTGGCCTCTTGATACCTTTAAAAATACATGTAAATCTTGGAGAAGAAACAATTTGTTTCAATGTAAAGTAATTCCTGAGGATCTTTCAAAAACTGTTAAGTGAAAAAAATTGTTAACCTATGTAGGTTGGATTATAGTGGCAGAAACTGACTGTATGAAAGTATACAGTAACAAGCAAAAACATTCCAATTAATGTGGGTCTACAGGTGAGCCATTTGTGAGATAAATGCAGCTGTGTGGTTACGAGCGGCCACCAACTTCAGTATGAAATATTGGAAATTTCTGGTAAGGTCTTATGGGACCAAACTGCTGACGTCATCTGTCCCTAAGCCTACCTACACCTCCGATGGGGAGAGCCCAATGGACCATGACAAGGCGCCTGAGACAGCATGGCTACACTGTGCTGGTAGTAGTTCGTGAAAAAGTATTTGAAATGTAAAATTTTCCTTTAAATCCCCATGTAATTGTGTTGAAATTTCACCCATAGCCCCACATTGCATGATGTTGGAGAATGTAGTACATGCATGAAAAGGCAGAGACATTTTGCTGCAGATATAAGATATCTATCATGCCTATATGGTCCTAGTTAAATAGGTCAAGAACACCTGTACCTTGGCCTCTAAAGCCACATGACCTCAATCCTCTGGAGTTTCCTCCTTGAGGACATCTCAGAATTGAACCGTACAGTAGTCTGATTAATATTACAGAGAAGTCATCATAATGGAAAAACAATGCAATCAGAGCTTGCACAGAAAGATTTAAGTGCTTATTTTCCCCAAGTGCCTTATGAGAATGGAAGGGCAGAGAAATGGGTTGATGGTCATTCGATGAACACTCTACTAGGCTCTTAATTATGAAGTGCAGAGTAATCATATAGATACAGAATATGGTTGAAGAACTAGAGCAGCAAATTGTTTAATCTTGTCAAGATTTATGAGGTGATAAGAGGGTACCAGACACAATATCTGGATATAAAACTTTTATTCACACAACACTATTCCATGCTTACATATCGTAACATGTTCTAGAATGAAATGCCAGTCACAGTTGCAGATATTCTGCTCCTCCATGTGAGAACACAGGACAGTTATACTATTTGTGGTGGAGTCCCCATAACCAACCCCCTCTTCATGGAGTGTGGAGCACCGAAGAGTGTACTGTAAGATCAATATCACCAAGTGGCAAGCCCTGCTTGTACTTGTTGATGGCTGTCGCCTGAATATCAAATACAGGTGGTAAGGCACAAGCCACGGCAGGAGTTGATGAGGCAGGCTGTAGCACGAGGTACTGGGCTCAAGGCAATTATGCACCTGCAATTGATGATAGTGGACCACATTTGAGCAGTGTCAATAGTGGTGCCTTAGCCATGGGTGGCACAAGGAGTGCGGAGTCAACTGGAAGACTGACAGTAAGGTCGCCTGCTGAGAGCGCAACAGCAAAATCCACAGTTGGCAGCAGGCATAAGATACGGCTGATATGGGTAGTGATTGGCGTAGACAGGGAGTCCAGTGACAGCAGCACCTGACGCCAGGCCAACCGAAGCACGCGGTGGCAAGCCACAGCATCAGTCAAACTTCTGGATGAGTGAGATTGTCGATAATCGGCCTTTGCATTGATGTGGTGAGAAGTGGTCAAATCGGGATTTAACTGGCAGTCTGTATTGAGATTTAAGGAATTTTCATTGAGTAAGGCATTCTGTATTGAAGTTCGAGGAATTGTCATTGAGTGAGGCAGAAATTGACGAGTCCAGTCTGCTGTAATCAAGAGTAAGGGAGATCATAGCCACAAGTGAGATGTAATCGGCAACGATGTTGTCCGCTCTGTGCATATGATGGACGCTGATGAAGTACTGGGCAACGAGACTGAGATGGGAAAACTGTTGTGGGTTGACAGTTGTTTTTGGGTGATATATGGCATCTGCCAGTTGTTTGTAGTTAGTGTAGATTATGACATGGCAACCTTAGAATGTCTTCCCAAAAGTAGCACACAACCTCGTACATAGCAAACAACTTAACTTGAAAGCAGACCATTTTGTTTGAGAGGCTGAGAGATTCCTGAGAAGAAACGTGGGCTGTGTGTCATCTGCCACCTCTTGAGAGGTTGCATGTCATCTGCCAACCCTTGTTGGAGGATTCTCTGAAGATCGAATCACTCATGTCTGTGGTAATGGGAGGCTGCGTGCCTGGTATGGGGCATGCCAGGGAAATAGCCATTGTGAGGCATTCTTGGAGCGGTCTAACACCATTTTCATCTCCTTAGGCCAGACAAATTTTCATATCCCCTGTGTGTATGGGCTCGCAAGGATGCAGTCAGCGGTGCTAGAATCTCTGTGGTGTGTGGAAAGTGTTCGCAGTAGAAACTGAGGATGCCCAGTAATCAATGAAATTCATGATAGTTTCAAGGTGGTGGCAGCTGACGAACGAGTTCCGCATGGTCTGGTGTTGGTTTGATCTAAATTACAATGAAATGAACACCCTTAGCTGCTTACAGTCGTTGACGTATGTCAACGGGGACAGATGAAAATGTGTGCCCCGACTGGGACTCGAACCCAGGATCTCCTGCTTACATGGCAGACGCTCTATCCATCTGAGCCACCGAGGACACAGAGGATAGCGCGACTGCAGGGATTAATTTCTGGCACACCTCCCGTGAAACCCACATTCTCAACGTATTGTCTCGCACTACATTCATAGTGCCCCCACCCGTTATACTCATTACTTGCAGCGTGTTGCCGATTCCCGTAAGAGTTCGGGCACTGTTTGTGCATTCACACAGAAGAAGAAGATGGTCAAGTGGCCGGTGAGCCTTACCTGTATATTTACTAAGATGTATGTTCAGGAAATGTTACCTTCGACTTTCACAATTGTTTCTTCTCATTGGTGGTCACCCTTGCATCACAGAGGGCAGCAAGAACGAGTCTGAGATGCCAGTCTTGGCTTTGAGAGTTGATGGGGAAGATTAAGAATTCATCCAGATGCATGTGACAACACTCTGTCAATAAATTGTGGCCACATTTGAGCTGCATTCTTCAGTCCATAGGGCGTGACAAGAACCTCGAACAGGCCAAAAGGCATAATAATAGCCATCTCAGCAACATTGAATGGGTGCATGGGGATTTAATAATAGACCTTCTGGCAATTGATCACACTTCAAATAGTAGCACCCTTGGGTAAGGGCATGGCGTTTTGTATGTTTGGTACGGATACCTGTCATGAACAGTGTGGGAGTTAAGAATCTTGTAGTCACCACAGAGCCAGAGACCAACTTTATAGGAGAAATGTCAGTGGCAGCAGGTGTGGACAGCAAGTCAGGAGGGCTGTGCACCAAGTCCATTGAAGGACTTAGTGCTGGTATCAGTTGCAGCCCCGTCTTGAAACCATGGCTGTTGCTGGCAATGCCCAGTCGTCTTGCTCTCCAGCATAGCTTTGACATCATAGAGGTGATACAGGTCTCTGTCAACGAGAAGTGTCCCTGCCTTTAAATTCAGACTTCTTTATATGCCCCTGACAAGTGTTTATTTTACTAACATCCAGCACCTAGTCATGTTGCTTACAACAAGAGAGACCTCCTGGTGTGGTGACATCAACCTACTTGTGACACAGTTACTGCTGTATGCTGTGCTCGGCTGTACTCATCTTGCAATTCCCTCTGGTGTATGTTATTGCGACCCAGATGTTGGGACACTGGCACCTACTAGCCCACGCTTGCTAAAGCAACACTCTGTCGAATCTGTACCTCTGCTTCTAATTACTTTTGCTAAAGACTTATTACTTTGGCTCAGAAACTGGGTAGGAACACTATATTGTCCCCCTCTATGCAGAAGACCTGGTCCTTCAAGTGTTACTTCGACCTAAACCTCTATTGCAATTATCAGACTTTTAGCCTTAATCTGTGAAATAAATATGTACTATTTGACGTGTTACTGTTAAACGCTACACAATTGCTACATTAATACTAAACTCCATAAACGTCTTTCATGTTTCTTGCTCACATTGCTGAATCTCACATCATTTGACAAGGGTCTCTCACTCTGCTCATTTACTCATACTATGAAACATTTTCTCTGATAGGTCTTGTGCAGGAATCTCAAAATAGTGAGCATGGAGGACGTGGACAGGGACTGCAGATAGATGGTGCTGGCTGGGAACGTGGAGCGGCCGGGAGATGGGCAAAGATAGTCCACGCAATTGCGATAAATGCTGTGTCCAAATGGCATTGTGGCTAATGCAACTACCTACTAGCAGGAGAACCTGGGTTCGAATCGCTAGCCTGACACCCATTTTCGCTCATTGCCACTGATTCAGCATAAAGTTCCAATGCAGCTGACATCAATAGTACCTCCCCTTTCTTTTCCTATCTCCCCATCCACCTTCAATTTACATACTTATATTTACTTCAACTACTGTCTGCATTCACCTACTGTCCACTGAACTTACAAACACAACTCAACTTCTGGAAATACCTAGTGACCTGCCCTGCTCTTGCTGTCCACAAAAACAAAACAAAACTAAACAACTTCATTCACTCCACAATGAAGAGATTATAGGTGTTGTTGCACCTTCTGTTGTCACCAAATGGCATGATGACAAGCTTTAAGATCCCCTTCTGACACCAGTGAAGAGTCAGAGGGCTCAAGGACCCAGTAGAAACATTGCTAGATATTAAAGAATGACTTTACTTATCTCCAAGACACGAGATGTCATGGCATAGCAACGCAAATATGCCTCCCTCTGTTTACCCTGGCCAGCGCTGACATGTGGGTGACAGCTTCCACCCTGGATGCTGAGCTGGCACCTTGCAATGCTCTCGGTAGGTCTGTGGTAGGTCGGTGTCCCTTGGAAGCTGTGGCCATTGACATCAGCAGCACATCCCTTCCCTCAGCACTGTGGACACCCGGTGACCCCTCACTTTAGGTTACGACTCGTTGCCTTCTGGCAGGAGTTGGCTGGTGGTTGGTGAAGGCCCACTAGGGTTGATGGTAGTAGGCATGGACTGCAGGTTAGTGGGGCTGTGGCACCAAGTCCTGTCAAGAACTTAGGGCTGGTGGGACACACAGTGTGGTCTTAATTATGTCTGCTGCTGCAGATGCCCAGTCGTCTGGCTATCCAGCATAGCTCTAACGTCATAGTGGTCCTGGTTTCTGGCAACAAGAAGTCCCACTGCCTTCGAATTCAGACTTACTTATACGCCTCTGGTGCGCATTACAACCTGACGCCTAATTGTGCTGCCCGTAACAAGAGACTTGCTGAGGTATGGTGACACTGATCTACTTTCTATGCAGTTACCACTGTGCAGTGCAGTTTACTGATGTGCAGGGCTATCCTCATCTGACAATCCCCTAGTGTGTCTGTAGGTTGCCCCACTGGTGCCTACTAGCCCATGGCTGCTAATGCAATGCTCTGCGCTGGATTTCTCACGGTTGGCGGCACTACGTACTGTCCCTGATATCACACTGATAGATTTTAATGCACATTTGTAATGTGAGAGATTAGAATGTAATTGCTGAACTGGGAAGACAATGCAGAAAGTGCTCTGACCTGTTGCGGGTGTCGCTGTGGTGGGTCCTGTGGGATAACTTCAACAGGTCGTGGTAAGGGGTCATGCCCAGACATCAAGGGTGTGATCTTGTTGTCCGAGGTAACCACAGGATGTGATATGCATCTGAGATGCTTGTATGCATGTACGAGAGACTTTTCATGTATCTATCAGTAGTAGTTGCAGGGGCAACAGTCTGGATGATTGACTGATCTGGCCTTGCAACACTAACCAAAACGGCCTTGCTGTGCTGGTACCACGAATGGCTGAAAGCAAGGGGAAACTAGAGCCGTAATTTTTCCCGAGGGCATGCAGCCTTACTGTACGGTTAAATGATGATGGCGTCCTCTTGGGTAAAATATTCCGGAAGTAAAATAGTCCCCCATTCGGACCTCCGGGCGGGGACTACTCAGGAGGATGTCGTTATCAGGAAAAAGACAACTGGCGTTCTACGGATCGGAGCGTGGAATGTCAGATCCCTTAATCGGGTAGGTAGGTTTGAAAATTTAAAAAGGGAAATGGATAGGTTGAAGTTAGATATAGTGGGAATTAGTGAAGTTCGGTGGTGGGAGAAACAAGACTTTTGGTCAGGTGAATACAGGGTTATAAACACAAAATCAAATAGGGGTAATGCAGGTTTAATAATGAATAGGGAAATAGGAATGCAGGTAAGCTACTACAAACAGCATAGTGAACACATTATTGTGGCCAAGATAGACACGAAGCCCACGCCTACTACAGTAGTACAAGTTTATATGCCAACTAGCTCTGCAGATGATGAAGAAATTGATGAAATGTATGATGAGATAAAAGAAATTATTCAGGTAGTGAAGGGAGACGAAAATTTAATAGTCATGGGCGACTGGAATTCGAGAGTAGGAAAAGGGAGAGAAGGAAACATAGTGGGTGAATATGGATTGGGGGAGAGAAATGAAAGAGGAAGCCATCTGGTAGAATTTTGCACAGAGCATAACTTAATCATAGCTAACACTTGGTTCAAGAATCATAAAAGAAGGTTGTATACATGGAAGAATCCTGGAGATACTAGAAGGTATCAGATAGATTATATAATGGTAAGACAGAGATTTAGGAACCAGGTTTTAAATTGTAAGACATTTCCAGGGGCAGATGTGGACTCTGACCACAATCTATTGGTTATGAACTGTAGATTAAAACTGAAGAAACTGCAAAAAGGTGGGAATTTAAGGAGCTGGGACCTGGATAAACTGACTAAACCAGAGGTTGTACAGAATTTCAGGGAGAGCATAAGGGAACAATTGACAGGAATGGGGGAAAGAAATGCAGTAGAGGAAGAATGGGTAGCTCTGAGGGATGAAGTAGTGAAGGCAGCAGAGGATCAAGTAGGTAAAAAGACTAGGGCTAGTAGAAATCCTTGGGTAACAGAAGAAATATTGAATTTAATTGATGAAAGGAGAAAATATAAAAATGCAGTAAATGAAGCAGACAAAAGGGAATACAAAGATGTCAAAATGTGATCGACAGTAAGTGCAAAATGGCTAAGCAGGGATGGCTAGAGGACAAATGTAAGGATGTAGAGGCTTACCTCACTAGGGGTAAGATAGATACTGCCTACAGGAAAATTAAAGAGACCTTTGGAGAAAAGAGAGCCACTTGTATGAATATAAAGAGCTCAGATGGAAACCCAGTTCTAAGCAAAGAAGGGAAAGCAGAAAGGTGGAAGGAGTATATAGAGGGTCTATACAAGGGCGATGTACTTGAGAACAATATTATGGAAATGGAAGTATATGAAGATGAAATGGGAGATAGGATACTGTGTGAAAAGTCTGACAGAGCACAGAAAGACCCAGGAGTAGACAACATTCCATTGGAACTACGGACAGCCTTGGGAGAGCCAGTCCTGACAAAACTCTACCATCTGGTGAGCAAGATGTATGAGACAGGCGAAATACCTTCAGACTTCAAGAAGAATATAATAAATCCAATCCCAAATAAAGCAGGCATTGACAGATGTGAAAATTACCGAACTATCAGTTTAATAAGTCATGGCTGCAAAATACTAACGCGAATTCTTTACAGACGAATGGAAAAACTGGTAGAAGCTGACCTCGGGGAAGATCAGTTTGGATTCCGCAGAAATGTTGAAACACGTGAGGCAATACTGACCCTACGACTTACCTTAGAAAATAGATTAAGGAATAGCAAACTTACATTTCTAGCATTTGTAGACTTAGAGAAAGCTTTTGACAATGTTGACTGGAATACTCTCTTTCAGATTCTAAAGGTGGCAGGGGTAAAATACAGGGAGAGAAAGTCTATTTACAATTTGTACAGCAAGCAGATGGCACTCATACGTGTCGAGGGGCATGAAAGGGAAGCAACGGTCGGGAAGGGAGTGAGACAGGGTTGTAGCCTGTCCCCAATGTTATTCAATCTGTATATTGAGCAGGCAGTAAAGGAAACAAAAGAAAAATTCGGAGTAGGTATTAAAATCCGTGGAGAAGAAAAAAAAAACGTTGAGGTTCGCCGATGACATTGTAATTCTGTCGGAGACAGCAAAGGACTTGGAAGAGCAGTTGAATGGAATGGACAGTGTCTTGAAAGGAGGATATAAGATGAACGTCAACCAAAGCAAAATGAGGATAATGGAATGTAGTCGAATTAAGTCGGGTGATGATGAGGGAATTAGATTAGGGAATGAGACACTTAAAGTAGTGAATGAGTTTTGCTATTTGGGGAGCAAAATAACTGATGATGGTTGAAGTGGAGAGGATATAAAATGTAGACTGGCAATGGCAAGGAAAGCATTTCTGAAGAAGAGAAATTTGTTAACATCGAGTATAGATTTAAGTGTCAGGAAGTCGTTTCTGAAAGTATTTGTATGGAGTGTAGCCATGTATGGAAGTGAAACATGGACGATAAATAGTTTGGACAAGAAGAGAATAGAAGCTTTCGAAATGTGGTGCTACAGAAGAATGCTGAAGATTAGATGGGTAGATCACATAACTAATGAGGAGGTGTTGAATAGAATTGGGGAGAAGAGGAGTTTGTGGCACAACTTGACAAGAAGAAGGGACCGGTTGGTAGGACATGTTCTGAGGCATCAAGGGATCACAAATTTAGCATTGGAGGGCAGCGTGGAGGGTAAAAATCTTTGAGGGAGACCAAGAGATGAATACACTAAACAGATTCAGAAGGATGTAGGTTGCAGTAAGTACTGGGAGATGAAGAAGCTTGCACAGGATAGAGTAGTATGGAGAGCTGTATCAAACCAGTCTCAGGACTAAAGACAACAACAACAAAATCAGTGTAGGTCGTTTTGGCAGAGCATAGGAGCCATGAGTCATTGCGGGTTGCAAGGAGACGTTCCTGGACTGTGGTGATAGCTTCAAACATCAAAATGCTCTCTTGAACAATTGAAGAATGGTAAGTGCAGCAACAATGTGTCTTGGGTAGGTGTGGGCACTGCCTCTTGGCCTGTGGCAGTCAGGGCAAAAAGTACTGGAACAGACTGATGCATTGTGAGATGGAATAAGCTACCATAGTCGAGATTGGGAGAGGGACAAAATCTGTGGAGGAAGTAGATTCCCAGCACAGTTCAGCAACATCAGTGATTTAGAAAGTCCAAGGGCATAGCTCATTCTATTGTGGGGCACTCTTGATGTATGGGAAATAGAAGGCCTGCCAACAGTTGTGGATGGTGGCATCAAACTGCAAGTGGTACCAATAGCAGTGTGACTGTGAAGCGGTGGAATCAGCTGACACAGAGTTTCCTGCTACCGGTGTGGTGCCATGTGCATTCTGCAGTCTGGCACTCGAGAGAGGATCTATGATAGATCTTTTCAGGACTGAGTTTATTCGAGGTGTGTGCAGGCTAATAGAGTAGTGAGGGGGGGGGAGGGGGGCACTCACATTAATTTGTTGCCTGTGCTGCAGAACTGTAAATAATCTTTTAACTAAGGCGAGTGTCTTGTCCAATAGTTGCATTTCATGTGCGATCATGGCTAGCTGTTGTTGAGATAGAGCTTTAATGATCGACAGCATCCACAGTGAAGCATCCAGCATCAAAGCAGGCTACACCAACAAACATAGTCAGCACCACAGTCGAGGAGAGTATTAGGGCAAGATTGGCATGGGTGCATATTGTTTGTGCATGTTGCCCACATTGGGATGAAGTATACATTAAGGGGCAAACATGGTTGATTTATGACCACTCCCACTCCTCTTATCCTCTTGTTATGGTAATTGATTCATGACCCCCTGGCGATAATCCATACTACTGAGAAGCCCCAACCTCTCCCCCTCCCAATAACCTATATTTATGTCAGTCGATTTATGGCCCCCTGGGGATAATCTGTCCTTACGAGAAACCTCCCAAGCCCTTCATATCTGGGAAATCCCTAACCTCTCCCCCCTCCCCCCTTGACAATACACAAACACTTTTGATATCAAATTAGTTGACTAATTAATCAAATTAATCAGTTAATTATGCCCTCCCCCTGGGGAATCCCCCAGCCATCTCCTCCCCTCCTCCCACTTCGCCCCTCCCTACTCAGAAAAAATTGACAGGAAAATCACTCAGTATGTGCAGAGTTGTTGGTGTGGAAGGTGCAAGTATTACCACGTCTAGCGACTACATGCCTGAATCACGCAGTTATACGGCTGTAGATTGGAGGTGTCATCTTGTTGGAAAATTTTTGTGTGTGCGGTCACTGTGACGTGCAGGGGTCAATTGAACTAGAGCACAATGCCACCACCAGAGGACATCCCATCATTGCTTCCTCCTTTCACACACATCCCAGAAAAAATTGCCTGGAAAAATCGCTGAGCTGAAGGACTGGAAGGATCCCACATCAGGAAATTCTGCTACACTATGAAGGATATAACAATATATTGGTTATTTATAAAATTCAGTTTCCAGAGGTTGGATCCCTCTTTTATTTGGCGGGGAAAGCTCATGATTCTCTGCTGTTTTAGAAGATGCAGGTCTTGTAAAATACATTGAAAAGAAGTAATTAAATCGGGAAATGCCCAGTCTGTGCTGGAAGGTGCAAGTATTATCTTGTTCTGCAACTACATGTCCCAGTTATGTAATTACACCGTTGCAGATTGGATATATATTGTTGGAAGATTTTCGTGCGTGTGCTCACCTCGATGTGCAGGGATTGAGTGAGCTAGTGCACACTGCCACCACAAGAGGACGTCCCACATCCTCCTCCCCAGTTCTTTCCCCCTCACTTCCCAGCTCCTAAAAAAATTCGCGAGAAAAAGACTCAGTCTGTGCTGGAGATCTCACGACACATAATTCAAAACAATGTCAATAATATATTGATGCATATTCTTTATTTAATCAGTTTGTGGGAGCCAAGGCTGCCCCACTTGGGTGGAGCTCATGTCTGTACCCTCCATCCCCACTTCCTGTGAAATGATAACTGTAAGCGCCGAGGACTGGAATGAAGTGCGGTATAGTAGCTGTGGTTTGAGGTCTCCAATGTCCGAATTACAGATCACGAGCCGGCCGCGGTGGTCTAGCGGTTCTGGCGCTGCAGTTCGGAACCGCGGGACTGCTACGGTCGCAGGTTCGAATCCTGCCTCGGGCATGGGTGTGTGTGATGTCCTTAGGTTAGTTATGTTTAAGTAGTTCTCAGTTAAAAAAATAAAAAATAACAAAAAATAAAAAAAAATAAAAATAAAAAAAATAAAAAAAAGTCCTAGGGGACTTATGACCTAAGATGTTGAGTCCCATAGTGCTCAGAGGCATTTGAACCATTTTACAGATCACGATACTAAATACCATAGACCGGATATCAGCAGCCTTTCATCTCGTAGCTCCAAACAAAGCACCAAGTGGTGGCATTCTGTTTATCGGGAAATTCCAGGCTCACTTCCTGTCCTCTCTCAAGAGGCTGCTTCCTGTTTGTGAGTGTGAATCATCGTCTCCAAACATGCAGACAGAGGTTTTCATCCTCAGAATACTGTGTTCCCATTGGCTAATTCTGGGGACAAAGGGAGAGCTGACGCAATTTTGATATCGAAACTAGAGGGCAAAAGGCGATTTGCACTATCCTATCAAATTAATTGTTTAAAATTTACGGGAGCCAAATAGGTCACTTAAAACACTCACCACGACTTTATGGTGATATTTATTCGTAATAAAAACATAGTCTTAACGTTTGAGAATCACACACAAATATTCTGCAAATCAAGTAATAAAACTTCCGCCACAAATAGATCGTAATGATAAATTGTGTGCACCGATCTTTGACAACACAAGCACCCTCGTCCACAACGTTGTTTCCACTAAACATATCTGGTGAAAAAATCCCACTGAACACACTCACTCGCTATTGCGAAGAGTGCATTGTCCACCGACTGCTGAGAGCGACAGCTGCATTCCCACGTCACTGAAATGTTGTTACTTCTTGCGAAATTCCTGTAGCAGTATGGTATGCGCTATATTTCTTCTAATTATTCTCTCATGAGGTAAAAAAAAATCTGTTGTAATCAGCTTAATGTCTGTTACTTACAGCATCACAAGACTGGATTATTGAGCTCATTATTGGCCCATGGCAGTGTGCTAAGATCTACAGGGTGTCCGAAAAGACTTTCCCTGATTACATAAATTGATAACACAGGCTAGAAGTAAGATACAAATATGAAACTTGTGTCGAATTGTTTACAACAATCAAAGTTTTTTTCTGTTTTAGGTTCGCAGTACGTAAGTAGTGGATGAGGTGCAGTGCCCAAGAAGCCATGTTGACTAATCAGGAGAAAGCACAGTGTGTCCTGTGGTACCATGAGACACGATCACCAACCACAGTGCAGAGACACTTCCAGACAACATTTGGAAGGAATCCACCTGATGTCAAGAGCATTAAAGCCTGGTATGAGAAGTTCAAGATCACAGGATCGGTTGCTGACCTTCCGAGGTCTGGTCGACCAAGAACCTCAGCAGACAGGCTGGAAGCTGTTATGCAGTCTTTTCTGCAAAGTCCGAAGAAATCGGTGCGCAGGGCCTCACGTGAATTACAGATGCCAAAAAGCTCTCTCCATGACATTTTACACAAATGTTTATTGTTTCGTGCATACAAAGTGCAAATCGTTCAGACCTTGTTGCCCAATGACAGTACACGTCGATATGACATTGCGGTCGAAATGCTATCACGCATTAAGGACAATGATGGTTATCTCAGACGAATTGCCTTTTCCGACGAAGCGACCTTTTTTGTCAGTGGAGTAGTGAATCGCCATAATGTGCCCTGGCGAGGTCATGGGGGGCACCAGAGGCAGTCCGTAGGGGAACGTTTGGTGCGCGCTATTGCACGACCGAATTATCGGGCCATTCTTCTTCGCTGAGGCTACCATCACATCTGCAGTGTATCTGGACATGTTGAAACTCTATGCTGTTCCTCAGCTGCTTCAGTATGACCCCGATGTCATGTTTCAGCAAGACGGTGCACCGCCTCATTGGGGTTTGGACGTCCGTGCCTATCTCGATATGACCTTTCCTGGGCGATGGATTGGTCGTGATGGGCCAACGGTTTGGCCTCCACGCTCTCCTGACATAACCCCATTAGACTTCTTTTTATGGAGTTATGTCAAGGACGAGGTCTGCCGAACACGTGTACCAGATCTTGAAACCCTGCAGCAGCGGATAACCACAGTCGTTGAATCGATCCCTCCAGTGATGTTGGCTAATGTGTGGACAGAAATTGAACATCGCCTAGATGTGCTACGTGCTACACCAAGGGTGCTCATGTGGAAACTGATGTGTGAAAAACTTTGATAGTTTTTAAACAATTAGACACCAATTTCATATTTGTATCTTACTTCTAGCCTGAGTTATCAATTTATGTAATCAGGGAAAGACTTTTCGGACACCCTGTACAACTGTCACAGGATGATTCCTCACTTTCAAACTGTCATAAAGAAGCAAATGCTTTGTCACAAGGAATGTCTCTTGAAGTAACAGCATAGAGTTGTAAATACGAGGGTTGGAACTTAAACAGTGGCAACTATTTATTCATAACTGATACGAAGGAGTTAAATGTTTGCGCCTGTTACTGTCCTTCAAAGTTGTCACCAGCGTTGTGTATAACCCGTTGCCAGCAATATGGAAAGCGTAGTATACTGTCAGCAGAGCCTGTTCTGTTGATGGTGCGAATGTAGTGGCCTACTGCCTGTCGAATCTCTGGAGCAGTTCTGAAGCGAATGCCACGAAGTGGTTCCTTTACCTTCGGAATCAAATCGAAGTTACAAGGACTTTAAATCCGGGGAGTATGGTGAATGGTAAAGTACTTCCCAGTCCCGTCAACCGAACAGAGCAGCCATAGCTTGCGGTGTATGCGCCCGCGCATTGTCGTGCAAAATGATGGGTGGGTTGCGCAGAAAGTGTCGCCACTTCTTTCGCAAAGCTGGTCGCAGGTGATGCTCCAAAAACGAACAGTAATACGACTTAAGTCCTTGTGACTTTTATTTGATTCCGAATATGAAGGAACCACTTCGTGGCATTCGCTTCAGAACTGTTCCAGAGATTCGACAGGCAGTAGACCTCCCCATTCGCACCATCAACAGAACAGGCTCTGATAATGGAATACTACGCCTTCCACATCGCTGGCAACGGGTTCTACACAACGCTGTTGACTACTTTGAAGGACAGTAACAGGTGCAAACACGTAACTTTTTTGTATCGGTTGTGAATAAATAGTTGCCACTATTTAAGCTCCAATCCTCGTATTAGATTTATACTATGTATTACTTTATAAATTCGGTAATATATCTGATTTTATTACAATAGTCATCGCTTTCTCTGTAGGTGGGAGATTAAATTTCGTTAAAAGATATCGCCACAACAGAAAAACGCCTGATTACAGCTCCAACTCCCAAATCATATCTACATCTACATCTACATCCATACTCCGCAAGCCACCTGACGGTGTGTGGCGGAGGGTACCTTGAGTACCTCTATCGGTTCTCCCTTCTATTCCAGTCTCGTATTGTTCGTGGAAAGAAGGATTGTCGGTATGCCTCTGTGTGGGATCTAATCTCTCTGATTTTATCCTCATGGTCTCTTCGCGAGATATACGTAGGAGGGAGCAATATACTGCTTGACTCTTCGGTGAAGGTATGTTCTCGAAACTTTGACAAAAGCCCGTACCGAGCTACTGAGCGTCTCTCCTGCAGAGTCTTCCACTGGAGTTTATCTATCATCTCCGTAACGCTTTCGCGATTGCTAAATGATCCTGTAACGAAGCGCGCTGCTCTCCGTTGGATCTTCTCTATATCTTCTATCAACCCTATCTGGTACGGATCCCACACTGCTGAGCAGTATTCAAGCAGTGGGCGAACAAGCGTACTGTAACCTACTTCGTTTGTTTTCGGATTGCATTTCCTTAGGATTCTTCCAATGAATCTCAGTCTGGCATCTGCTTTACCGACGATCAACATTATATGATCATTCCATTTTAAATCACTCCTAATGCGTACTCCCAGATAATTTATGGTATTAACTGCTTCCAGTTGCTGACCTGATATTTTGTAGCTAAATGATAAAGGATCTATCTTTCTGTGTATTCTCAGCACATTACCATTGTCTACATTGAGATTCAATTGCCATTCCCTGCACCATGCGTCAATTCGCTGCAGATCCTCCTGCATTTCAGTACAATTTTCCATTGTTACAACCTCTCGATACACCACAGCATCATCTGCAAAAAGCCTCAGTGAACTTCCGATGTCATCCACTAGGTCATTTATGTATATTGTGAATAGCAACGGTCCTATGACACTCCCCTGCGGCACACCTGAAATCACTCTTACTTAGGATGACTTCTCTCCATTGAGAATGACATGCTGCGTCCTGTTATCTAGGAACTCCTCAATCCAATCACACAATTGGTCTGATAGTTCATATGCTCTTACTTTGTTCATTAAACGACTGTGGGGAACTGTATCTGTGGTACCCTAGCCCTCACTTCCACTCTCCCAGTGGCACGTCGCTGATATCAACGCTAATTATTTAAACTGATCATGAGAGCCACTTTACACGGGGAATATTCTTTTTTCCAGCATTCAGATTACACTCAGTAGGTAGCTCAGAATGGAATCCCTGGAAGAAAGAGGACGTTCTTTACGAGGAATACTATTGAGAAATGACATTTGAAGCTGACGACAGAAGGATCTATCACTGGCAATGTAAATTCCGCATGAGGACCACGAAGATAAGATACAAGAAATTACTGCTGATAAGGAGGCATATAAGTCAATCTTTTTCCCTCGCTGTAATTGTGATGACGGGCCCCCAGACCGTACTCTGAGCCTACCATCAGTGAACCCACCTTCAGACACTGCCCCAGAGATACAGTGAGTGGATTGATATCCGAACCCTGTTCCGTCTGTAACGTGTGGTGGAACCACCTCCGAACCATATCCCAGCCATAACGCATGGTGGATAAACTTTTGAATATTATCCCAGCCTTGGAAAAGCCTCGGAACCCCATCCTCGGCTGTAACATATGGTGGTTCGACCTTCGAGCTCTATCCCAACCACTATGCATATCGCAAACCTCCACTTCAAACCGATACAGTCGCATAAACACGTTCAGATGAATAGCATTGTTGTGCCAGGTGTTGATAACTGTACTACATTTACAAGCAATTCTAGAATACGTGGCTAGAGAGGTGATGTCATCATCACATGACCAGAAGTGACATAAAATCAGTAAAATTACGAAAATTGACTGAAAAAACATATAAATTGAGGGAAAATACACCAAAATGCAGGGAAATTGAGAGAGAATGAGGGAGTACTTACATGTCTGCTTGGTGCACGAAAATTCTTGAACGTGGGAATGAGCGTGTGATAGCAAGAGGAATATGACAGAAAGTTGACATGAAAGCACCGGGAACCAGAGAAACAGTCATTTTTCGTAGACAGTGGTAAGACGACTAGAATAGACTGTTTAACTTGGACAACCACCAAATGTTGTTTATATATGCAGGATCACGAATCCACTTGTGATCCCAAAGTTATCGGCAATCACCTTATAAATAGTGTCCTTAGCCTAAGAGCATCGTATTACCAGCTTGAGAGCTGAAATATAGGACAGCAGAATGAATCACAGTGTTTGACCCTGTGCAAGACTGTTTTCCTGTTTTAAACTCTAACAAACAGTATTTATAATGTGTTTCTCTGTAGACCCTTCCAACCACAAATGTGCAGTGTAAGCTAACAAATACTTTACAGATGAGTTGCTGCATGGTTTTGGACAATATTCTGCTGTATGTCGATTGAGGTAATAGAGATACAAACAAATTGTGTGCTGTCTGTGATGCTTTCCTGGGAAAGAGAACCATCTGCTCTAAATTGACATGGATCCGCGTTAAAGGATGATAGAAAGTAGGTGGAGTAATCGGTTGAGAGGAGTTGTAATGAGGTGGGAATTAATGGTAGATTGATGATGCAGTCTGGAGAGAGGGAGATGTTGCAGCAGGTCATTTATCACAGATTTAATTATTTTTTCCGTTGTTCTCTCAGCGTGTATGAATTGTGTGATATAACCTGGGTTCGACTCATATACAATTGTGTGTTCTGTGTGAGTGCTATCTACCTGCGATCATTAACACAAAAAATTTCTGCATAGCGCAGACATCAGAGAACTTCCAATGCATGTGTGATGAATCATGTCGACCAAACCTATGAAAAACCTATTTTGGCACCCTCCTCTAGAATACAAAGTTGTATGCTACACTATGTGATCAAAAGTATCCGGACACCTGGCTGAAAATGACTTACAACTTCGTGGCGCCTTCCATCGGTAATGCTGGAATTCAATATGGTGTTGGCCCACCCTTAGCCTTGACGACAGTTCCACTCTCGCAGACATACGCTAAATCAGGTGCTGGAAGGTTTTCTGGCGAACTGCAGCCCGTTATTCACGGAGTGCTGCACTGAGGAGAGGTATCGGCATCAGTTGGTTAGGCCTGGCACGAAGTCGACATTCCAAAACATCCCAAAGGTGTTCTATAGGATTCAGTTCAGCACTCTGTGCAGACCAGTCCATTACGGGGACGTTATTGACGTGTAACTACTCCGCCACAGGCCGTGCGTTATGAACAGGTGCTCGATCGTGTTGAAAGATGCAGTCGCTATCCCCGAATTGCTCTTCAACAGTGGGAAGCAAGAAGGTGCTTAAAACATCAATGTAGGCCTGGGCTGTGATAGTTCCACTCAAAACAACAAGGGGTCCATGAAAAACACGACCACTTCATAACACCACCGCCTCCGAACTTATACTGTTTGCGCTAGACACGCTGGCAGATGACGTTCACCGGGCATTCGCCATACCCACACCCTGCCATCGGATTGTTACATCGTGTACCGTGATTCAACACTCCACACAACGTTTTTCCACTGCTCAATCGTCCAATGTTTACGCTCCTTACACCAACCGAAGCGTCATTTGGCATTTACCGGTCTGATACGTGGCTTATGAGTAGCCGCTCGACCATGAAATCCAAGTTTTCTCACCTGCCACCTAAGTGTTACAGTACTTGCAGTGGATCCTGATGCAGTTTGGAATTCCTGTGTGATGGTCTGGATAGATGTCTGCCTATTACACATTACGTCCCTCTTCAACTGTCGGCAGTCTCTGTCAGTCAACAGACGAGTTCGGCCTGTACACTTTTGTGCTGTCCGTGTCCCTTCACATTTCCACTTCACTATCACATTGGAAACAGTGGACCTTGGGATGGCCGGCCGCGGTGGTCTAGCGGTTCTGGCGCTGCAGTCCGGAACCGCGGGACTGCTACGGTCGCAGGTTCGAATCCTGCCTCGGGCATGGGTGTGTGTGATGTCCTTAGGTTAGTTAGGTTTAAGTAGTTCTAAGTTCTAGGGGACTTATGACCTAAGATGTTGAGTCCCATAGTGCTCAGAGCCATTTGAACCATTTCTGACCTTGGGATGTTTAGGAGTGCGAAAGTCCCACGTACAGAAGTATGACGCAAGTGACACCCAATCACCTGACTACGATCGAAGTCCTTGAGTTCCGCGGAGCGCCCCATTATGCTCTCTCACGATCTTTAAATCACTACTAAGGTCGCTGATATGGAGTAACTGTCAGTAGGTGGCAGCACAATTCATCTAATACCGTACGAAAAACATATGTTTTTGTGGGTGTCCGGATACTTCTTATCACATATTACAAGTACTCCATTCCTCTACCACATCTTGGACATAAATCGAGGCTTCAGTTTCATAACTGCAGTAATTCTAAGTTAGTGATGGGTGTCTGTGACGTACTGCAATCGCTGTCTATACATTTTCTTGACAGATGATGTGTGTGGCAGAGACTGTTTTGTTCATGGAATTAGAGCAGCGTGTAATTTCACATGTCAGAGATTGCTGCTACGCATTTGTCTATTTCCTCTTAAGATGTCGTTGTTTCGTGTTTTCAGAACGGCAGTTACAGTACTGGAAGGAGAATTCTGGTCTACATGATTAGTGTTGGTCGATACAAGTTTGGTACACGTGTTATGAAAATGGAAATGAAGTCCCATGCTTCTTTACAGAGCGTAGGGGAACGATGCGGGAGACCCTCACCGCATTACTAGGCAAGGTCCTAATGGAGGTGGTTTGCCGTTGCCTTCCTCCGACCGTAATGGGGATGAATGATGACGATGAAGACGACACAACAACACCCAGTCATCTCGAGGCAGGAAAAATCCCTGACCCCGCCGGGAATCGAACCCGGGACCCCGTGCTCGGGAAGCGAGAACGCTACCGCGAGACCACGAGGGCGGACCACACGTGTTATACTGTATTGCAAAATGTACACGATGAAACGTTTTGTTGACTTGACAACTCGTTGAGAGTGGTGGTTTGGACCGTGATTAATTGAGTAAAAGAAGTTGAAATTACGGAAAACCTGGTAAAATTACGAAAATTGATGAAAAATACGTAAAATTAATGGAAACACAACAAAAAATGTGGAGGGATGAGGGTAATTACATGCTCGCCTGGTGTATGAAAATGATTCCATCCCTCCAGTGGTGGGATTGAAAACTCATGGTGCATACTATCCATGCTCTATGGGTTTAAGTGCTGCACAAGACCCCTTGTTTCACATGCGGTTATGCACTGTAAGTCATTAAGCTGCAAGACGCAATGCCCAAAGATTTGAGGGTCGGGGTGGCTGCCACTTATAACAACAACACAGCGATTACATACCTGAGTACAATTTGTACCATTAATATGAGGAATCAATGCTCTGGATCTCTTTAAAAATGGAGCACCGAGACATGCACTACCCCATCAATGTAGAAGATGAGGTAAAATGTAGAGGTCATCATCACCTTCGGACAGCTGTTTGGAAACACATTACAATGCCGCAAACTCTTCCAGTTTTCATAAATCGATCGAAATGTGTTAATGTCGGTTTAGCATCTGACACAGACCTCGATGTCATAATAGAGAAAGAAAATGTATGACTGTGTACATAGCTGTAGTCGTACACTGCTGCAGTAGGTAAAAAAAAAAAAAAAAAAAAAACAGGGTATCAAATTGCTTATGAAACAACCACACAAGGACCCTCGATTGTGACTGATAGTCTGTGGGATATGGTCCTCCTAATCAAAAAGTCAGTATAAATTTGAAAACTGAATAAATCACGGAATAATGTAGATAGAGAGGTACAAAATGACACCCATGCTTGGAATGACGTGGGGTTTTATTAAAACCAAAAAAATAAAGTTCAAAAAATGTCCTACAGATGGCGCTTCATCTGATCAGAATAGCAATAATTAGCATAACAAAGTAAGACAAAGCAAAGATGATGTTCTTTACAGGAAATGCTCAATATGTCCACCATCATTCCTCAACAATAGCTGTAGTCGAGGAATAATATTGTGAATAGCACTGCAAAGCATGTCCGGAGTTATATTGAGGCATTGACGTCGGATGTTGTCTTTCAGCATCCCTAGAGATGTCGGTCGATCACGATACACTTGCGACTTCAGGTAACCCCAAAGCCAATAATCGCACGGACTGAGGTCTGGGGACCTGGGAGGCCAAGCATGACGAAAGTGGCGGCTAAGCACACGATCATCACCAAACGACGCGCGCAAGAGATCTTTCACGCGTCTAGCAATATGGGGTGGAGCGCCATCCTGCATGAACATCGTACGTTCCAGCAGGTGTTTATCAGCTAGGCTGGGGACGATGCGATTCTGTAACATATCGGCGTACCTCTCACCCGTCACGGTAGCAGTTACAAAACCAGAATCACGCATTTCCTCGAAGAAAAAAGGCCCGATAACGGTAGATGTGGTAAATCCAACCCATACCGCGACTTTCTCGTCGTGCAATGGAGTTTCCACGACAGTTCTAGGATTTTCGGTAGCCCAAATTCTGCAGTTGTGGGCGTTGACAGACCCTCGAAGCGTGAAATGAGCTTCGTCGCTCCACAACACGTTACTCAACGAATCGTCATCTTCCGCCATCTTTTGAAACGCCCACACCGCAAATGCCCTCCGCTTCACTAAATCGCCAGGTAACAGTTCAAGATGCCGATGGATTTTGTACGGATAGCATCGGAGGGTACGCCTAAGTGCCAACTAAATAGTAGTGTATGGAATGCCGGTGCGACGTGCGACTGCACGAGCGCTGACTTCCCTGTGCATAGACGAACCCGCTACAGTGTCTATTTCTTGCTGAACTGTCTAGCAGCATTCGCCTTGTGCTCGGTCGGCCTCTACAGGGTCTATCGTCTGAACAACCCGTGGCTTCGAACTTCTAAATCATTCTCGCCACAGCTGCATTTGTCAACGGACCTTTACCCGTTCGAATCCCCTTCCTATGGCGATAGGATCGTAACGCTGAACTAGCACATCCTGATAACACAGCTTCACTAAAGGTGCCTTTTCAGGTAACGTCAACATGCTGCGACTGCTGGCGCATCTGATTCTCTCTCTTTTTTTTCCTTTATGGTATTTCGATTCCCCCCGAAGGGGGTGGGCTGGCAGCAGCTTATTACGCTGCTCTGCAGCCTACAGACTTTTTAAAACGTAAGAAAGAAGATAAGAAACAATAAAAGCAGGCGATAAAACGGCGACTGAAATTGTAAAACGGCGGAAAATTGTGGAAAGATAAAACATAAAGCAAAGGGTTGGCAAAGCTAATAAAATACACAGGAAGCAGACAGGGAACAATTAAAAACCTTGGCGGCAGTCTGGTTTCCGTTCGCAAGAGATATAAGAATCCCACCCAGCGACAGTATGATGTCCGTTCGCAACACTTCGGAGAAGACACACAACACTGAACACTCACTGTAAACACTGTACTAAAATGTCGGCACAAAGATAACACACCATAGCCGAGGGCAGATGGGGGAGGGACCTGGGCAGATGGGGGTGGGGCGATTCTCTCTCTCATTACAGCCCCTTTTATACACGATAGTCATGCACAGTCACTGACGTTTTGCTGTCCAGCGCCATCTGTCGGACATTTTGTGAACTTTGTTTTTTTCTTTTTTTTGGTTCTAATAAAACCCCATGTCATTCCAAGCATATGTGTCAATTTTGACCCCTCTATCTACATTATTCCGTGGTTCATTAAGTTTTCAAATTTATACTGACTTTTTGATCACCCGGTATATTTAATGTGCTCGATATTACTATGCAGATGGTACTTGTTTCTTATATATCAAAACATAGAGATGTGGTAATATCTTATCGAGTTCTGTGACGGGTTATGTTAGCGAAGTTTTAGTTTGTAGTTTTCTCCGTCAGAAATTATAAAAATGTCGAGGGGTGAGTGAGACAGAGAGAGAGAGAGAGAGAGAGAGAGAGAGAGAGAGAGAGAGAGACTGACTGACTGTGCTGTCAGCGAAGCCTCTGACACGATTACACTGTTGTATTTCTAACGTAGTAATCATAGAAATACGATATTGGGACAAGTAGAGGGTGATGTTTCTAGACTCTCATTCGATATTAATGAATTATATGTGTTATTCTTCTGAATTTCTTTGTGCAGTCCGCATATACTCTGCATGGTGTTGAATTTCCTCCTGGATGGCAGTGTGCTATTTTTCTCATTGTGATAACCCTCTGACTAGTCTGTGATAAGTGCAGGACTAGAGAGTCTTCTAAGTATTGGAGCAACGCTGTCGGAACGTGATGGGATTTCGAGAGAATTAGCAGAGGTCTATGACTTGTCAGGGGACTTCTCTTACTCGTGGAAATCATGTGTAATTCAAATGCTATACAAGTATGTAGAAGACTGAAAGCTTCATGAGAACTTGGCAGGTAAGTGATACTCTGACGAAAGAGGAGTTGTGAGGTAAACTCTATACTGCTGATTCTAACTGTTGTGTTCAGACATACACTATGTGATCAAAAGTATCCGGACACCCCCAGTAGCATGCATTTTCCATATTAGGTGCATTGTGCTGCCCCCTACTGCCAGGTAGTCCACATCAGCGACCTCAGTAGTCATTAGACATCGTGAGAGATCAATTGGGGTGTTCCATGGAACTCATGGTCTTCGAACGTCGTCAGGTGACTGGATGTCACTTGTGTCATACGTCTGCATGCGAGATTTCTACACTCCTGAAGACCCTAGGTCCACTGTTTCCGTTGTGATAGTGAAGAGGAAACGTGAAGGGACACGTACAGCATAAAAGCGTACGGGCTAACCTCATCTGTTGACTGGCAGAGTGTGCCGACAGTTGAAGAGGGTCGTAATTTCAAACTGCATCAGGATCCATTGCAAGTACTATGACAGATAGGCGGGAGGTGAGGAAACTTGGATTTCATGGTCGAGTGGTTGCTCATAAGCCACGAATCACGCCGGTAAATGCCAAACGACTCTTCGCTTGTTGTAAGGAGTGTAAACATCGGACGACTGAACAGTGGAAAAACGTTGTGTGGAGTGACGAATCACAGTACACAGTGTAGTAATCCGATGGCAGGGTGTGGGTATGGCGAATGCCTGGTGAACGTCATCTGTCAGCGTGTGTAGTGCAAACCAGTAAAATTATTTACAAAGAATGTTCCGTCTGTTGGCTCCTGCCCGCGGGCGCAGCGATACGTCCCGGCAGTGGCACACTCTGGACAACTGACTAGCGAAGTGAGTGGCGATAGGGGTGGACGTGAGAAGATCCAGTATGATGGCTGTTTGCACTGGACAATTATCGCCCGTTGTAAACTGATGGGTTGATTGTTGGGTAACAGTCTCTCCGACCTCTGAGCGTTTGGTAGGGCCAGTGTGTGGATGCAGGGGGATGTGCGTGCAGTGAGGGTCTCTCCTGACGGTTCCCGAGATAATGTGGTGTCCTGGGTGCCTATTCTGTATCTTTCCGCCATTGTGCCATTCGTTTCGGTACTCAAGAGCACCGAACGGTCTAGTACTCGAATTAGAGCCCCTGCGCTATTCAGTATGCATTTCGGTAGCGATACCGTTCGGGTCAAGAGAACCGAAGCGCTGTTGTCGGTTCGTGTCGCGCAAGCCAATCAAAAGCAAGCGGCCGCATATGCGCGCATGCGCACTACAGCACGCACAGCGCCATGAACACAAAGCTGCTAGCAGACAACACAGGCGCGCTATTCTTCGCAGTACCGAACTTGCGTTTTCGCAGTACGAAGTGTTGCAGCTGAAATGCATAGAAATTTTTACAATTTCCCTGATGTTTCCATGTATGCATAATAACGATAGTGTTTTTGACTATATTCTGCAAATTGTCGTAAATTCCGCATTATGTCATCTTACTCTCATTCATACTGACATCGTGTTTTGGATTTTACGTTTCGGAAAATGAGTTAGGGTTAGTGTGTAGTACCACATTGCACTGATACATCTATAAAAACACCTGAAAAATTGATTGAGAGTTTGGTTATAACTCGCTCCTAGAGATCCAAATGATTAAGTAGCCCATTTCCCTATATGACATGTCAACGATTTCGGTCTTAAAAACAAAGTTGAAAAAACGTGTTTTTGAGAGCTCCTGCAGTTCATCGAAGTTTATAACATGCATCTCATGAATGAAAATGTTTCGTGTATGGTTATATGGTGCTACAGTCTAAAAATATTACGGCGGAGATCTTTCATCTCTGTTTACTGTTGTTGAGGATTCGATCGCAGATAAAGACTTGTGACAAGCAAGATTATGAAGATAACTGCTGATAGTTACATTCCCAGTAATTTAAGTTGTGGTCTTAGATTCCTGTCTAACCACATACTCAGAAATAGCTTCTTATTCAGAAAAAATGGTGAATTATTTCTGACAAGAAAAAATATAAAGGTCACTGTCAGTTGTTTCACTCACAGCAATTTCATCTCCAAGAATTTCATATTTCGTATTTTAAACACACAGAAATCACGAAATCATTACTGAGGAAGTGGGCTCTTACATGTAAGTAATATTGCAAAAAAATCTTAACTTACACGAATAACAATGTCCCAGAACGTGTTGCACATATGAAGAAGAAAAAAATTTTTTTGCACACATCCGTGCGCGAACCTGTGTCCTTATGTGCAAGCAATCCCGCGCGCTAACCACTTCGCTTCGCTAAACAACAGCTACGCGTCGCTGAATTCTTTTACTATTGCGGGGGACGTAGGCTGACTTCATTGCCAAACGATGCTGCGTAAGTCAGAAATGCGTAATAGTTTGGAAGGTTTCTAATATCAGGCTTCACGTAATTGCTTTCCATTGTTACTTGAAAGTTGTAAACACGTTTCGATAATTGCTAACTAAACCATTTGTGGGAAAAAGTACACAAAGTCACTAGTAACGTCAGTTCACACTCATATAATATACATAAGCAGAGCCGATGTCTTGCTATTTAATGATCTTTAAACTCTTATTTGCATTAAATAAGACGTATTTTGAGAGAATATTGACCGAAAACGTTTTCTTTTTGGATCTAATCATTCACAGTAACAACCTAACCTAACCATATTTCTAACAAAGGAAAATAGTCTATTACGAACTTACTTTCCAACCGGATGCGTCCTCTGGTGATTCTTTAGTAACACAGTCACTAAATCCAAAGCTAAAACCGCTAAATATGTTTAAAATAACAAATTATAGGTGTATGTAAACCACAGCTCACCGATCGACAGGGCCACACCGAAATGTAAAACCTCTCGGTACAATTGTCGTAAAATCGGTGGGAGGGCCGTTCGGTAACAGGTCTCAGAAGCTTACTGAGTAGGATATTTCGATAAATAACCGAAAATGACGTCACTACCGAAACGAACCAACTACATCGATCGATATGAACGATACAGAATAGGGCCCCTGCACGCCAGTGCAGCTGCAGCTCTCAGCAGTTGATAGACAGTGCATTCTTTGTGATCGCAAGTGTGTGAGCTTGGTTGGATATGTTTAGTGGAAACGATGTGATGTCAAACGTTGGTGCATACGAGACATTCGATATATTTAGCACTGTGATCTAATCTATTTACGGTGGCAATTTAATTACTTGATTTGGAGGATGATTGTGTGTGATTCTCAAATGTTGAAAGTATGTTTTCATTATGAAAACAGTAAGGTGGTGGTGAGTGCTTTAAATGATCTTTTTGACTCCTGTAAATTTTTAAACAATTAATTTCATAGGATACTGCGAGTGGACTGTTTACCTCTGTCTTTTTGATTTATAAATTGCGTCAGCTTTCCAATTGTTCCCGGTGTCTAGTATTGTGCACTGTAATTAGGACATTGATAAGTTATTGACCTCTGTGGCGGCGCCTGAACGAGAACACATGTGTAGGAGACCCCAAACCACGGCTGCCGTACTGCACTGCATTCCATTCCTCGGTGCTTACAGTTATTGTGTAATGGAAGGGGGGTTGAGGGTGCAGACAGAGCATTACCAAAGGTGGAGGGGGGGGGGCGAGGGCAGGGGGAGCTCTGTCTCCTGTGTACTGATCAAATAAAGAATATACATCAATATGTTATTGATACTGATTTGAATTTCGTGTCGTGAGATCCTTCCTCTCCAGCACAGACTGAGTCTTTTTCCGCCAATTTTTTCTGGGCAGTGTGGGGGGGTGAAGGGGCGAGGGGCGGGGAGGAGGTTGGGTGGGGCGTTCTCTGGTGGTGGCAGTGTGCACTAGCTCACTAATCCCTGCACATCGAGGTGAGCACATGCACGAAAATCTTCCAATGGGACAACACCTCCAATCTGCAGCAGTGTAATTACTTGCCCCTACCAGTCCAACAGCTCAGTGCAGACTGAGCATTTTCCCATTTTATTACTTGTACTCGGTGTATTTGACAAGACAAAACAGCAGAGTATCGTGATCTTTTCCCATCAAAGAAAAGAGAGGTCCAAGCCCTGTAAATTGAATTATACAAATAAACAAAAAATATATTACTGTTCCCTCTGCAGTGTAGTTGAATACCCTGTCGTGATCCCTGCAGTCCACCAGCTCAGCGACTTTTCCCATCAATTTCTTTATATAGTGGTCGACCTCTGTGTCTGTCAATGGGTGGCACACAAGAAAAGTCCTCCTGCAAATTGTTTAAATAAAGAATATTCCCATAAATTGTTTAAATAAACATTGGTATTAGGGGCATGCAAAGACTTTCCAGCAATATTTGGTGGTGTGTGTGAAATCCATCCCTCAAATTGTTTAAATAAGTAAACGGCATAAAATTGTTCCTAATTTTCAACTAAATAAGTAAACAGGGTGAAAATTATTTAAATATACACTATATTGATCCACTCAGTCCGGCAGCTCAACACAGACTGAGCGAGTTTGCCGCTTCTTTTCATTCGTTTCTGAGTATGGTGTGGGAGGGGGAAGGGACGGGCTAGAAGTCAGGATTTCCCATAGAGATGGGTTAAGGGACACACATACCAGGTGGGCAAAATCCACAACGATATCAGGGGGTGGGGGGATTAATTAATTTGATATCAAAAGTGCACTTGTAACGCAATTCCCCTCCCCCCCACCCCTCCCGGCAAGTTGTTCTTCATAGATAACTTGTCACACACGTCGCTCCAGGGTTCGAGCGGCCTGTTGTAGTAAGGTTGCCTTCTCATTATCATACTTATACGTGTGATGTCACTAATTAGTTCAGCATTTTTGGAAAGATGGTAGCTTAGCACATCAAACTTCGAAATGTCATCCACTATGGCCAGCAAAGAAGGAGACTCACTATGCTGTCGCAAACCATAATATCGCTCGGTCAGAACAGAAAGACAGAAGTTTAGGTTGAGGCGTAGGTCACTGCTGTGTTGTATAGTCCATTGTGCTGTGGGGACTGAGTAGTAAGGTACGACAAGAGACACCGACGGCATGAACGTCGCGATGTTGGCACCAAGCGTGACGCCGGCTGTCCATGGGAAGTGTTTGTGTCGAATGCGGAAGATGCGGCTGCCGCCAAATCCCTCCGCACAAACACCGAACGCAGAGTATCACTGAAACTAGCCGGAGTAGGTTCACACAGTGAGTTCATTAATAACGGTTCCGTTGTTGTGTGTCACTCACGGTGTCTGACGAAGCAACATGTCTGCTGCTAAAGACAATGAAGAGACCGAGAAGCGGCAGGTAACGATGAAATCAGAGGCCTGGGATAGCTAAAAAAACTGGTTTTTTTCCAATGGCTTATTGTTAATACGCAGTAAGACGACTCGGGACGAAATTATGTGGTTATAGCGGCGTTCACAGTAGTACGGGTCACCAGTGTAGGTAGTTCCCTCGTATAGGATAGGTGAACATACCAGTAATATACTGGACGGGACATGCTGACAAAAAGCTTGTGTTGGCACACGACACAATACAGTGGCCACACCTCATAACACAGTCTAGGACGAACTGCCACTCACAGCCACACACATTCCACTCCTCTGTCAGAGAATACTGGTCACTGATCCTATTTGTGGCGATCTCCCCACAAACACTTTCTTTAACAGGTACGAGTGTACAGTAATTTGTAACGTGCTGAAGTTGTATTATATTGCTTGTTAAAGTGGGCCTTATGTTAAATTTGAATCCCATTAGATGAGGACTTAATCAAAAAGTTTATACTTCAAATACATTTGTATTAACCACGACAATATTTAACACTGAAGTCAGTGGGGGATCATAACCACACATTCCCAGTTACCTCACAAATGGCTCATTTGCGTACCCATGTTTGCTGGAATATTTTTGCCAGTGGAGGCTGGTGATAATGTGATAATGTGCTACAGCACACTGTAAATTATGCACTAAAACTATGCCACTTCTCTTCGAATGCGAGCCAGAAATAGCACTAAAATTATACTAACTCACTTGTGCTGGTAGGCAAATAAAACAGACGAAAATATGTTTGGTAGTGTTCTCTTCGTGATAACTAGAAACCAGTGTCGAGTGCTGAAATGATGGCCAGCTGGGCTGCGATCAACTCAGAGAAGGGACACAGCTGCCTGTTTTCGAATGCACGTACTCTAAAATGTCATCATCCCTGCTAGCACCTAGGCTGCTACGTTGCTACAGCACCAAGTAGGTATTTTTCTTTGACCACTGCTTGTAAAGTATTGTGCAAGTGTAGAGTATGAGGGATTTAGAGGACCAGCTGGTACATCGGTGCCATAACTCAGAATGGAACTGCTGTTACTTGTGGCCAAGTACACTAAGTGGCAGTTTCTCAGGTCAGGTTCTATTCCCATTGCTACTATAATTTTTTTCATGTTATTTTATTTTATTCCTCACAGTGTTAAAGAATTCACTATAAAATGTAAATATGCTTAAACAGTTCAGTTTATATAAGTAAAATGAATATATTCAATTTAGTTCCGATTACCACCCTCAGATGGCTATTGGCCAGCTCATTTTAGCACGTGGGTAAAATTTTAGACGAGCCACCACTTGTTTTTACCTCTATTGTCATATGCAGTGTGGTTCTGTGATAGGGATGATGGAGAAAGGTAAATGAATCAGTGTGAGGTGTGGGACCCTGACTGGAACGACAAAGACGGAAGTTCTAAGAAAATTTATCCTGATACCTCTGACAGTGGAATACATGCTGCTGTTGCTAAGATGGTAGTGTAGAGGTCGTAGTACGGTCCAAAGCAAGAAGAAACGTCCAATAAACATGAGCTCTAAAATGCATACCTTATGAGCTACGAGTGCTTATTCATCTTCGATAGTGTGATACACATCTCTTCTACTGCAAGCTCTTTGGCTTCCTTATTTTTGGAGGAGATATTGTGGACCAAAACAAGAAAAAAATGTCCGGTAAATATGGACTCTAAAATGGACTCTGAAGAGCTATGGGTACTTGGCAGTAGAAGACATGTGTCTCACCATAGCTCACGAGTATGCTCTAAGCATGCTAGTGGTTTATAGTTTCACAGTAGTGAAGATGAACAAGTGCTCAGAGCTATTAAGGTGTGCACTTTAATTCCCATGCTTACGAGACATTTTTTACGTGTTGTGCCAGCCGGTGTGGCCGAGCGGTTCTAAGCGCTTCAGTCTGGAACCGCGTCACCGCTACGGTCGCAGGTTCGAATCCTGCCTCGGGCATGGATGTATGTGATGTCCTTAGGTTAGTTAGGTTTAAGTAGTTCTAAGTTCTAGGGGACTGATGACCTCAGATGTTAAGTCCCATAGTGCTCAGAGGCATTTGAACCATTTTGCGTGCTGTGGTCCATATTAGCGCGTCTGAAAGTTGCCTATCCTACAGTCTTACCAACAACAATACCAGTACGTGTATTCCACTGACAGAGGAATTAGAATGATTTTTGCCTTTAACTTCAGAGTTGGTCGTTTCTGGACCACGGCCCCATACCTCGTAACATCATCACGGAATCACCTTGTACTTTCACTGCCAATTATGATACACCCAGTACACAAATTTCGCACTTGGGCATGCTGGCGCCCCTCTCAGCTTGACATCCCAAGCGACCACTTGTGTCGCTTGGGCCTTAAACCGACCCTGGAGACATATACCTGATTTGAAAAATTCTTGATCGGGAGGATGCAGCATGTTATGTTAGATGGAGAGTCACTGAAAGATGTAAAAGTTACTTTAGATGTGCCTTAGGAAAGTGCATTGGGACCATTGCTGTTTGTGTTGTATGTTGTAGATGTCGCATATATTATTAATAGTAACCACATACTTCATCAGATGATGCAGCTATCTGTTATGAAGTACTCTCTGGAAAAAAAAACTGCGAAAATGTTCAATCAAGTGGCAGCAGGAGAAAACACTTAAGGTTTAGAAACTGTGTAAGCTTTCGGAGCGATGGGCTCCTTCTGGCAAAAAGCTTGAGGGGAAAGGAAGAGAGATGAAGGAAAAGAAGTGGTGTGGTTTAGGAAGTGCGGAGGATTATGCAAAGTCGCTCAGAACGTTGGGTCATGGGAGAGTTACCGAATGGGATGAGAAGGAATGACTGACTCTTAAGGACTCGACAGGTCGAGATTTGAAAACCTGAGAACTCGGAGACGGAAGTTACAGTAATAAGCAATATATAGTACTGACAAAACGTCGGGCAAAAGTTAATAGGAACAAAAAGCTTAGTATGTTATACGTGGTAGACAGGCGGAGATGGGGATGAGGAAAAACAGACAGCTCATAAAATAAAATACATGGAAGACTTTAGAGAGTGAAGAAAGGAATAGCTGCTGAAAAGAAGTGCCGAGACCAGAGAAATTAACATAAATTACGGTCAGGTGGGTGACGAGAACCAAGGACATGTCGTAATGTCAGTTCCCACCTGCAGAGTTCGGAGAAACTGGTGTTGGGGGTAGAATTCAGATGGTATATGTGGTGAAACAGGTACCAAGTTGACGTCTGTCATGTTCCAGGGCGTGCCATGCTACAGAAAATTTTGTATTGCCAGTATACAGAGTCTATGCCAGCTTTCTGACACTTCTTTGTACTGCACCTGCCATCAGGATCCCATCCCTGTCATACGAAGTGATCTTCAGTCCCTCCTTAAAACCACAGGCCACTCACTAGAACTAACACACTGACCCATAAAATTTCTTGCCTGACCCAATCCACGCACTTCCAACTGTCACCTTCTTCCTGAGTACCACAAATACAATCATCCTGACTGTTCCATAGTTGGTGGCTTCAAAGCACCTATTAAATATATATCTATCTGCCTTAGTTGATCAACACCTGCAAGCTATAGTACAAAGATTCCCCTCCCTTATCAAAGACAACAGCCACTTCTTAGATCATCTGAACGCTGTGCCAGTCCCACTCCTACCACACCCTTTTCTTGTCATCACTGATGCCACCTTCCTCTATATCACAATTTCTCATGTACGTGGCCTGTCTGCTGCTGAGCATTACCTCAACCAGCGTCTACCTGATCCCAAACGTATGACATCCTTCCTGCACACCTTAATCAACTTTATAATTTTTCCCTTTGAGGGGCAGACGTGCAAACAGATCAGGGACACAGCAATGGGAACTGGGATGGTTTCTTCCTATGCGAACGTTTTCATAGGTTGCTTGGAGAGGGCTTTCCTGGGATCCACAAGCTTTTACCCCCTAGTTTGGTTTAAATACATGGATGACATCTTTGTCATATGCACACATATTGAGTCTGACGTATTATAATTTTTGGAATCTCTAAATACATTCTCCCAATTAAGTTTCACGTGGTCATATTCTGAATCCCACGCCACATTTCTTGTTGATGGTCTCAGCTTCACCAAGGGCCAGCTACACACTTCTTTTTGCATTAAACCCGCTAACAAGCAACAGCACTTCCATTCTGGCAGTTGCCTTCCTTTCCATGTCAAACGTTCACTTCCATACAGCCTTTGCATTCGAGGCAAAAATTTTTGTTCAGATGCAAACTGTTTACAGCATCACTAACCATTCTCGCCTCAGCCTTCACTCGACATAATTATCCCACTAGCCTAGTTCAAAAGCATATTTCGTGGGCCATCGCTGATCCCACCAAAAAGACAACTTCAGAGCACACTACATGTCACTCAGTATTATCCAGGTCCTGAATGTATTAAACAGTTACTTTGACAAGGCCATGACTTCCTAAAATCATGCCCTGAAATAAGATCCATTCTGTCTGACATTTTGCCCAGCACACCTAGAATAGGTTTTAGCCCCCTTCTCCTCCCGCACCCCTCCCTCCCAGTAATGGCAATATCCTGGTCAAAAGACTTGCTCTGTGCACCCTCCTACCACCACCTATACCAGCCCTGTAACAGACAAAACATTTACCATCAAAGTGAGAGCCACCTGTGAAACTATACGTGTCGTGTAGCAGCTGTTAATGAAACTCTGTTCGGCCTTTTACATCGGTATGACTACCACCAAGTTATCAGTTACGGTGAATGTGCATAGGCAGAGGTTGTATGCTGGCAGTACACAACTACTTGGTTGCAGAGCATACTCTACTACATGACAGTCGTGAGCCTGGTGTCTGTTTCATCACATGTGCGCCTGAAATGTCCCCCTTGATACCTGTGTCTTAGAACTCCACGGGTGGGAACTAGCGTTACAGCATGTCCTTGGTTCTCGCCTGGCCTTAGTTTACGTTCCTAGTTCTCAACATTTCTTTTCAGTAACTATTCCTTTCATCGCTCTCTTTCAGTTTCCTATATGTTTTATTAAATGACCTGTCTATTTTTCCTTACCCCACCTCCCCCCTCCTGCGACCTTCATCAGTCTACCAAGCGTAGTGCACTTAGCTCTTATTGACTCTCGCACGATGTTTCTCTGTTTTGCTTATTGCCCTATCTTCCACATTTTCAAATTTCGTCTGATGCAGTCCACAACACTTAGTCTTCGTTCTCATTCTGTTCGGTAAGTCTTATCTGGCTCAGGATTCTGGGCGACTTTTTTGTAACCTTTCCCATTTCCTAAAACTCACCAGTCGTTTCCCTTCATCCCTCTTCTTTCCCTGTCAACCGTTCTGCCAAAAAAGGAAGCCACAGGCTCGGAAAGATTGCACATTTCCTTAATTTTTATGTGTTTCCTCTCTCCACCGCTTGGTGAGTAGATGTTTTATCTACTCAACATATTTTCAAAAATTCTTTTTGTGCGTGATTATTCAGATATTAATACAATCTCAAAGTGGTAGAAAGAGTACCAGCTTGCTTCAACATGTTGGCGGCCATGGCAGAGCTTGACACCTAACTCTGTGTGCTTGTCCTGCTGTGGCAATTTAACAACCATCACTAAGCATGTGGCAGTTAACTTGTTAAATGTTCAAAAGTTTGAAACTGTGCACTTCACAAAATACAGAAGCATAGCTTCCTATAACTGCAATATCAATGAATCACAACTGGAACCAGTCAGTTGATACAAATACTTGGGTGTAACTGTTGACTTCAGTTCACTGACAGAATGTTGGGAAAATGCAGTCAGTCTATAAAAGGCTCCTTATGAAATACTTGTGTAACACCAATAAATAACAAATAAGTTGTATGGGGATATTGAACTTTATGTGAAGAAGGTCACCATGGCTGGTCACAGGTTTTCTCGACCATGGAAGACTGTTGTGAGGAACAAACTGAACTGGCAGAATTTGAAGATAGCGTTCAAAAGCCTACTTTCACATAATCAAGCACACTATTACGAGAAACCCACAGTGGCCGCAAAGACGAGGCGAGGCTAATCACATAAGCAGATATACGGTACTTGTTGTACAGTGGGAAGTACCCCATGACATGCGGTTCGGTAGTTGATGGAGTATAGTTGTAAGTCGTGTATGTTCTCTTGTTCACACTGTGGGAATATCAATAGTGACAACCATCGCGGGCCAGAGAGAAGAGGAATATATGTTGCTGAGCCAAAGAGAGAAGTGCTTTCTGAGTCATAATTATGTAGACATATGGCTGTACTATACTTTGTGAATGAAATATATCTGCTATCCAGCATCTTGACTTCATTATTGGAATGTTCCTTGTCACCTGGTAGGGAAATAAAAGAGACCCCTTGTCAACCGAGAAATGTATCATGCAAGGTTTCGTACAAATCGTTTTAACGTGCATTAACAATGTGGCACGAATTCTTTACAGACGAATGGAATAACTGGTAGAAGCCGACCTCGGGGAAGATCAGTTTGGATTCCGTAGAAATATTGAAACACGTGAGGCAATACTGACCTTACGACATCTTAGAAGAAAGATTAAGGAAAGGCAAACCTACGTTTCTAGCATTTGTAGACTTACAGAGAGCTTTTGACAATGTTGACTGGAAAACTCTCTTTCAAATTCTAAAGGTGGCGTGGGTAAAAATACAGGGAGCGAAAGGCTATTTACAATTTGTACAGAAACCAGATGGCAGTTATAAGAGTCGAGGAACATGAAAGGGAAGCAGTGGTTGGGAAGGAAGTGAGACAAGGTTGTAGCCTCTCCCCGATGTTATTCAATATTGAACAAGTAGTAAAGGAAACAAAAGAAGAATTCGGAGTAGGTATTAAAATCCATGGAGAAGAAATAGAAACTTTGAGGTTCGCCGATGACATTGTGTCAGAGACAGCAAAGGTCTTGGAAGAGCAGTTGAACGGAATGGACAATGTCTTGAAAGGAGAATATAAGATGAACATCAACAAAAGCAAAACGAGGATAATGGAATGTAGTCAATTAAGTCGGGTGATGATGAGGGAATTAGATTAGGGAATGAGACACTTAAAGTAGTAAAGGAGTTTTGCTATTTGGGGAGCAAAATAACTGATCATGGTCGAAGTGGGGAGGATATCAAATGTAGACTGGCAATGGCAAGGAAAGCGTTTCTGAAGAAGAGAGATTTGTTAACATCGAGTATAGATTTAAGTGTCAGGAAGTCATTTCTGAAAGTATTTGTATGGAGTGTAGCCATGTATGGAAGTGAAACATGGACGATAAATAGTTTGGACAAGAAGAGAATAGAAGCTTTCGAAATGTGGTGCTACAGAAGAATGATGAAAATTAGATGGGTAGATCACATAACTATTGATGAAGTATTGAATAGAATTGGGGAGAAGAGGAGCTTGTGGCACAACTTGACTAGAGCCGGCCGAAGTGGCCGTGCGGTTAAAGGCGCTGCAGTCTGGAACCGCAAGACCGCTACGGTCCCAGGTTCGAATCCTGCCTCGGGCATGGATGTTTGTGATGTCCTTAGGTTAGTTAGGTTTAACTAGTTCTAAGTTCTAGGGGACTAATAACCTCAGCAGTTGAGTCCCATAGTGCTCAGAGCCATTTGAACCAACTTGACTAGAAGAAGGGATCGGTTGGTAGGACATGTTCTGAGGCATCAAGGGATCACAAATTAAGCATTGGAGGGCAGCTTGGAGGGCAAAAATCGTAGAGGGAGACCAAGAGATGAATACGCTAAGCATATTCACAAGGATGTAGGTTTCGGTACGTACTGGGAGATGAAGAAGCTTGCACAGGATAGGGTAGCATGGAGAGCTGCATCAAACCAGTCTCAGGACTGAATACCACAACAACAACAACAACAGCAATGTGGCCATCTTTGGTTGTGAACACAGCTCCGCGGAACATCACTTCTGGGATTAAAGCGAGTGAAGTGTACCGGCAGTGCAATCACTGCTATGAGTGTAGTGCTACCAACCAACACAACTCCTACTAAACTACGACAGTGGCAGTCAACAGACAACTTGTTGCTTGACATGGCACAGATGGAATCCATCACAAATTCACAACGCTGTGCACGAAATCAACAAGTAGAACTTATTTCAAACTGTGGTATGCTTCAGGAATCGACTGAGATGTCCAGACTGCGTAATGTGAGTGGATGTTCAGCCAATTCCCACTTTCCCACACAGTCTTATGGGTACTATGACAATCCGAGAGCTGTGTTTCCTACCGCTCCAAGATCGAAGCAAATTCTCTAGTCGCCACTACCAGGTCAGCCTACTGTAACCGAGCCATACCACAACCATTATCTACCTCTCAAGGTCAGCTCCCAGCCTAAACTGCCACTGAGCAGAACAACCTGCATGATGGTTCGCCACGGAGGAGTGTGTATTCATTTTATAAGACATTTCAGATGATGACACCCCATTAGTCACCCTGACTGTTTATCTGGTGGAACACGCCGACCTCATCAGTGATGTCATATTAGTGCTGCCTACTCACAACAAGTGTAATACAGCCAAATCTGCACTGTTACGACGACTCTCACAGACACCCGAGCAACAGCTAAAACAAGCTATGATGAACAACTGGCTTGCAGAATTCTGTCTCAACTTTGGTGATGACTCTGAACTACTCTGAATGTTAACTTCATGCTGGATACTGCCCTTTGGACGCTCTGAATTGTTAATGTTCCACCACAACTGACAATGGTAGCACATGAAATCAACAACGCGAATAATTCCACACCATGCAGGATGTGACCGTGGCCAGGCATTCAGCCTGCCAACCTGAGATGACTCTCCAGGGCTATGCCCAAAGAATATATCACCACTCCCCTCCAGTCACTCCACCTGAAAGGAGGAATGAACAGCCCACACACCATGTCAGCACTAACAGGGAACAAAGCCACAAATGTCATGGACACTTCAAGGTCGCAGCTATGCTGACACCATAGTCAGTTTGGCACCATTGCACGTAACTGTGATGCACCATGTGTGTTCCCAAACTCCAGATACAGATCGCAATAGGCACACCAGCTTCCATCACACTATCTAGTTGCCTGCAGTCCCTACAGGTAACTCGACTACACATGCGAGAGGCCGACTGTACATCTTCAAACTGTTCAACAAAGCACTTTCTGGTGGACATCAGGTGTGACATCAACTTCATGTGGTTTATAATTCAAAGATCACAGTGCACGGACCTACCAAATGCACCATACAACTAAAACATCATCGACCAAGATTAACCCTTTACATCATGGAATTAGTAGTGGGAATCGACTTCTGACATCGTTTCCGTCTCTGTCTGAATATACGTCACCATGCTTTGCTCCTGCACGGTGGTACAAGCCACTGCACCCGAGGGCTACTCTCCCCAACAGCCCCATTCCTACACAACACATTGCACTGCCCATCTGAGCAGTAGCACGACGATTTTGCATGTGTCAACACACTCAGGGAGTCTGTCACGATGGCAGAAAATCTGCTGTCAGCACTTGAGCGGTACAATGACTCTTGCGCTAATTCTGAGGCAGTCCACACTGAGAACACGTCTCTCGTCCAGTGTGTCAAGGACACGTACATTGCACGTGAGTCAGAGTGTGAGCTTCTCGAGGTCACCCCATACACCAGTCTCTCCGACGTGACTTAGGAGGCATGCACGCCATCCACCTCGCCCCTCTGCCCAAGCACCCAGCACCTGCAAGGCCGACGACCCTAAGTGTGCAGTACAATACAAAGCTTAGTACAGAGCGTCCTGCCTTGATGCGCACTCCCTCGGATGTAGGCCTCAGCACCCTTTCTAATCACCCTTGCATGAAGGCACATGCTTGTGGGATATGTAAGCGCGTGGTGTATTGTATCTTGACAACCAATGGACTGCCAGTATGTATAACATGCGCTTAGAAACGATGAATAGTAAATAGTAACGTAAATGTTTTTTCTAACGCTAAGAATCACTGTATGTTGAAAATGTAGTATGCTTTTTATTTATAAAAAATTGTTTTTAGTAATTAATGTAATCATCGAAGAGTGAATATATATGAAAAATGATGCATCTTAGAGTTACATTACAGTAATATCTGAGGTAATGTTAAGTTTTGTTACTAAAAGAAAAAAAGCGCCATTAGAGGTTTCGGTCTCTCTTCTCTTTGCTTTCGATGTTAACGGTTGAACTGTATCTGTTGGAGCAATCAGGTGTGTGTGTGTGTGTGTGTATGTGTGTATAAATCTGTTAAATGTTTCAATCTATGCTTATAGAGCATTTGTTGGAATTATTAAGCAGTGTTAATACCGTTCCACGTCAGATTCATTAAGATTTTTCAGAATTTAGCATTTTTAGTTGTTCGAGCATTATCGCTGATGAGCAACAACCACCGCCATTATGTGGCAAATATGAATTTAAACTAATTGTGCAAAAGGTGCATGACCTGGAAGGATTTAAATTGCTTCATTATCAGAACAGCAGGGAATCTGAGTAGTTCATTTTCTTACTGAATTTTGATTCAAGCCCAACTTGAAATTTGGCCTCGACTAACATAGGCACTTATAATATTTTTGTGAACAGTAAAGGGTTTTGCTGTACAAAGATAATGAAAGCAATAACTAATACGACAGTAAAGCATTTCCCTCGCAGTGAATATTACTACAGATGCTAAATATGTCGTACGCAGGTCGATTTTTAAAGACAATCTGCAAGAACAATTAACAATTTTCAAATCTCACTTTATAGAAAAATTAATATTTGAATGGAGAGATGGCATATAAAGTGCGCCGACTGGCACCAGCTAACTTATGCATCGCTAAGACGGCAATTGATGAAATGTTAAGAGAACTTTGGGAGTCTTTGATGACTGCAGAGTTCTCAATAACTGTACGATGCATGACAGAAAACAGGGTTCCAGCACAGGAGGTTGCGGTAAAGGTTGAAAAGTATTACACTCATTGGAACTCTGTGCAAATTTATTGTGCAGAAGTACAAATGGAATAAAAATGGATTTGAATCAACTATTGTCCTTCAAAATAGTACCCCAGTGCATACACATAGCGTTGTCAAAGATGTGGAAGGTGTTGAACGGCAATGGCATTGCCATCAATGAGTACCGTCTGTCCCTGAAGTACCGTAAGGATATTCGCCTTGTTTGCGAAGCTCCTCTCATGCAATGCTTTCCTCAGTTCAGGGGTGAGATCGAAGTCACGTGGACTGAGGTCTGGTCAGTAGGATGGGTGGGTGGGGGAGGGTCCATATTGTAGCGTGGTAACCTCACACAAAATGTTTCAGGCACTGGTACTGACCAATTCTAACATAGGGTCACAATCTCTTGGATGAGTTTGATAATGTTTGCCATGGGCTTTCGAGAGCATTTAGTGTGCTTAAAGTGATGGCACACATTTGCACTACATATAGTTGACATGACCTATACAATGACCCTCATATAAGATTTCATGCACTCACTAGCAGGTGTAACTATATTCAGTGTGACTGTTAAAAGAGGTACCTACAAAAACCAATGCACAAAAACGATATCGCAGAAACTGCGATTATCACGCTGTCCAGTCTCTTTGAATATCTTTTCACGGCCCATGGACTGAAGAACGTAGCTCGGACGTGGCAGTGCTTCATTGAAGGGATGTGTTTTTGGTTTGATTTCTGCTGTGCCTATTTGGGCGATATTCTCATTTTTTCGGCTGTGTCCGAAGACCACAACCGACACCGTGAACAAGATCTCACTGCTCTAAAAAAGCGGGGGCGTGGTGATGAAACAGGACAAATCTCAGTTACAGAAGACAGAAGTTATCTTTCTCGGGCAGACAGTTAATGCTTTAGGGATCAGATCGATCCCGGATCAAGCCGACACCAGAAGATAGTCTCCGCTCCTCAGAATTATCGTGAGCTCCGTCAGGTCTTAGGAATTTTTAACTTTATCAGTGACACCTGCCGCAGGCAACAGATTGACAAGCACCACTGCACGATGTGTGGGCAGGATTTAATAAGAAAAAAGGATCAGGAAAATTGAATCGACTGCAAAGATGAAGGGTGCGTTTGAACTCGACAAGGATCGCCTTGCACATTTAATCACCATGGCCTACCCTATACCAATTGTGCAACCCACAGTCACCACTAACTCAAGTGACACTGCAATTGATGGCACACTACAACAGCTAGTGGCTGCGGGGGCACAGCCCCTTCGATTCTTCTTGCAGAAACTTGCATCCTGTCAGTCCAAATGGTCGACCTTTGAGGTCTTCTCCCTGTTTATGAAGTGGTGATGCACTTTTTTGAAGATTTTGGAGGGCGACATATTACAGTGTTTTCAGACCATAAACCTCTTGTTGCCCCCAATATTACCGACAACTGGACCTTATCTCTTAGTACACTATGGATATCCGCCACATGCACAGGGCTCATAATCTCCTTGACGACTACCTATAATGAGTTACTGTCATCACTCTTCAATTAGATTATGAGAAACTAGCTTCTGACCAGTGCAATGACTCAGGTATCGCAGAACCGATGCATGACGACGCTGCCATCTTACAAATCGAATGATGTCCTATTCCAATGACTAAAATGCTGATCCCATGTGTCTCTCAACAGGATCTGGCTGCTGGTGCCACAAACAATGCATTGCACAATTTTCGACCATCTCGCAACTCCACCAGGACGTTAGACCCAAAGTCTGCAACATTACAGAACGCCCAGCGTGACCCAACATCAAGTGGGAATGCCACATCTGGGCACAGGCATGCGTACTGTGTCAACGCAGTGCAGTCGTAAGGCATGCACGATCATAATTAGGTCGTTTTGAAATCCCAAAAGCTCACATTCAGGAGATCATGTAATTCTTCCTCACTTTCACTTAGGATACCAATGTCATTGGCGAATCGTGCCAATGATATCCTTTCACCTCGAATTTTAATTCCGCTTATGAATCTCTCTTTTATTTCATCATTGCTTCTTCGATGTACACATTAAACAGTAAGGGCGAAAGACTACATCCCTGTCTTACATACTTTTTATCCCAGCACCCAGTTCATGGTCGTCCACTCTTATTATTCCCTCTTGGCTCTTATACATATTGTGTATTACCTGTCTCTGCCTATAGTTTACCCCTATTTTTCTCAGAATATTCGAACATCTTGCACGAATGCCTTCTCCAGGTCGACAGATCCTATGAACATGTCTTGACTTTCCTGTAGTCTCCGTTATCGACGGCAACGCCAGAACTGCCTCTCTGGTGTCTTAACGTTTCCTAAAGCCAAACGGACCGTCATCTAGCAGCATACCCTCAATTTCTATGTCCGTTCTTTTGTACATTATTCTTGCTTGGATGCAGGAGCTGTTAAGCTGATTGTGCGACAATTCTCGCACTTGTCAGCTCTTGGAGTCTTCAGAATTGTGTAGATGATGTTTTTTCGAAGGTCGGACTCATACACTGTACACACCAACTTCAACAGTTGGTTTGTTGCCACTTTCCCCAATGATATTAGAAATTCTGATGGAATGTTATCTATCCCTTCTGCCTCATTCGATCTTAAGTCCTCCAAAGCTCTTTTAAATTCCGATTCTAATACTGGATCCCCTATCTCTTCTAAATCGACTCCTGTTTCTTCTTCTATCACATCAGACAAATCTACCCCCTCATAGAGGCCTTCACTGTATTCTTTTCGTCGATCCGTTCTCTCCTCTGCATTTAGCAGCGGAATTCCCGCTGCACTTTTAATGTTACCACCTTTGCTTTTAATTTCACCGAAGGTTATTTTGACTTTCATATATGCTGAGTCAGTCCTTCCGACAACCATTTCTTTTTCGATTTCTTCACATTTTTCGTACAGCCATTTCGTTTTAGCTTCCATGCACTTCCTATTTATTTCATTTCTCAGCGACGTGTATTTCTGTATGCCTGAATTACCCTGAACATTTTTGTACTTCCTTCTTTCGTCGATCAACTGAAGTATTTCTATTTTACCTAAGGTTTCTTCGCAGTTACTTTCTCTGTACCTATGTTTGTCTTTCCAACTTCCATGATGGCCGTTTGTAGAGATGTCCATTCCTCTTCAACTGTACTGCCTACTGAGCTATTCCTTATTGCTGTTTCTATAGCGATAGAGAACTTCGAGTGTATTCATTCCTTAGTACTTATGTATCTCACTTCTTCACGTATTGATTCTCTTCAACTTCAGCCTATTCTTCATCACTGCTACATTGTGATCTGAGTCTATACCAACTCCCTAATATGCCTTACAATCCAGTGTCTGATTTCGGAATCTCTGTCTGACCATGATGTAATCTATCTGAAATCTTCCGTATCATCCGGCCTTTTCCAAGTACACCTCCTTCTCTTGTGATTCTTGAACTGAGTATTCGCTATTATTAGGTGAAATTTATTACAGAACTCAAGGAGCCTGTCTCCTCTGTCATTCCTTGTCCAAAGCCCATATTCTCCTGTAACCATTTCTTCTACCCCTTCTCCTACAACTGCATTCCAGTCCCGCATGAATATTAGATTTTCATCTCCCGTTACGTACTGTATTACTCTTTCAGTATCCTCATATACTTTCTCTGTTTCCTCGTCTTCAGCTTGCTACGTCGGCATGTATACTTGAACTAACGTTGTCGGTGCTGGTTTGCTGTCGACTCTCATAAGAATAACCCTATGATTGAACTGTTCATAGTAACACATTTTCTGCCCTAACTTCCTATTCATAACAAATCCTACTCCTGTTATACCATTTTCTCGCTGCTGTTGATGTCATCCTTTACTCATAAGGCCAGAAATCCTTGTCTTTTTACATTTCACTTCACTGACCCCTACTGTATCTATCCTGAGCCTTTGCATTTCCCTTTTCAGATTTTCTAGCTTTTCTGCCGCGTTCAAGCTTCTTACATTCCACGCCCCGACTCGTAGAGCATTATCCTATCGTTTGTTATTCGTTCTTTTTCTCATGGTCACCTCCACTTGGCAGTCTCTTCCCGGAGATCCGAATGAGAGACTAGTCCGGAATCTTTTTCCAATGGAGAGATCATCATGACACTTTTTCAGTTACAGACAACATGTCCTGTGGGTACACGTTACCTGTCTTTAATGCAATGGTTTCTATTGCCATCTGATTTCTTATGTCAGAAATCTTCGGGCGCCAATGCTGATTGCTAACCAAAATTTAAGCGGTGTCAGGTTTTGATTATCCATCATAGACGCTACCGTTTCTTTTTAAATTTACACCGCCACTTTTTCCCTAAATAAAAAAACAACATTTCAGGCGTTGGCCCCTATCTACTCCTACTCCCAGTACGACTAACCTAGGGTTATGAGGGGGCGACAAAGGATAAAGGAAAGGAAACCACAGGGGAGCGATGAAAATGAAACATAGTTAGGTTTTTCGTTTTTTCAATTTTTTTTTTTTTTTTTTTTTTTTGTTTTAAATATGAGCACCTTGAGTAGCAAGTCCTGCGTCAGCCAGCATGTCCAAGCGTGTCTTCTCGTTGAGTGGGTGAAGATTCCGGTATCGGTTCTGTTCGGTTCGGGTAGGTTCAGGTCAGTTTTGAGTTTCTTATGGTTTTGACATTCCAGCTGCGATCTGGATCATTAAAAGTGCTCCCTAAGAAATTGGAGAAATACTGCTGATAGCGTGGGTTGCGTGTTAGGAGACAGTGTGGTTCGTTGAGATAATTCCAATATCCTAGAACTGACTTATAGCCAGAATTAAAAAGTTAACGCATCGTGTGACCACAGATCCAGTTCTCGGAGTGAGTTTTGTTGGTGGGATAAAAAGTTCTGTGTGGGAATAAAGGTGCGTGGATGTCGATCTCAGGGGGAGCCGAGACATTCGACGTTGGACCACAGTGGAACCAGTGGTCGTCTGTGTCGTCCTCTACAGCGGCTGCAAAGGGAATAGTCGGCTACATGGATGCGATGCAGTCGATGTTGGTTAACTTGTTTGCCATTCACTGTGATATGCCACGCTGATTGAGCGTCGGATTCGAGAAAGCACCGCACACATACTGGTGGTGCTTAACTTCGACGGGGTTGGGCGGGCGGCACTGTTGTAACACTTCTACATCTACATCTACATCCATACTCCGCAAGCCACCTGACGGTGTGTGGCGGAGGGTACCTTGAGTACCTCTATCGGTTCTCTCTTCTATTCCAGTCTCGTATTGTTCGTGAAAAGAAGGATTGTCGGTATGCCTCTGTGTGGGCTCTAATCTCTCTGATTTTATCCTCATGGTCTCTTCGCGAGATATACGTAGGGGGGAGCAATATACTGCTTGACTCTTCGGTGAAGGTATGTTCTCGAAACTTTGACAAAAGCCCGTACCGAGCTACTGAGCGTCTCTCCTGCAGAGTCTTCCACTGGAGTTTATCTATCATCTGCGTAACGCTTTCGCGATTACTAAATGATCCTGTAACGAAGCGCGCTGCTCTCCGTTGGATCTTCTCTATATCTTCTATCAACCCTATCTGGTACGGATCCCACACTGCTGAGCAGTATTCAAGCAGTGGGCGAACAAGCGTACTGTATCCTACTTCCTTTGTTTTCGGATTGAATTTCCTTAGGATTCTTCCAATGAATCTCAGTCTGGCATCTGCTTTACCGACGATCAACATTATATGATCATTTCATTTTAAATCACTCCTAATGCGCAATCCCAGATAATTTATGGTATTAACTGCTTCCAGTTGCTGACCTGCTATTTTGTAGCTAAATGATAAAGGATCTATCTTCCTGTGTATTCGCAGCACATTACACTTGTCTACATTGAGATTCAATTGCCATTCCCCGCACCATGCGTCAATTCGCTGCAGATCCTCCTGCATTTCAGTACAATTTTCGATTGTTACAACTTCTCGATACACCACAGCATCATCTGCAAAAAGCCTCAGTGAACTTCCGATGTCATCCACCAGGTCATTTATGTAAATGACACTTGGTAAACTGTTTTGTCTGAAACGAGCGTGTATATGGTAAAGTCCGGTAGGCATAACTACAGTCCATGAAAAATCGCCGGATATGATAAAACATGATGGGATGGTCGATACCAAAGCTGGGGCAGACAAAGAGTCGGGCACATAGTCTTGGAATATGTGTCCAGTGAGGCTCTGTGGGCAACGATGCCAGAGTTTGAGTTGGGAGCTGATGGACAGCGCCGTGACTCTGGTCGGCAGATGTACTGGTCCCATCTTACCACAGTCCCCTGGGAGTGCAAGGGAGTCATATCGAACTTTGAACGACATCCCTGAGTTGGTGAAGGAGCACAATGCCATCAACAGACGTCGGGCCAGGAGAGTTCGGATCGGTAGTACCAGAGCCATATGTGGTATATGGGAGACATGATAGATATTCACACATTTTGCGTGTTAGAGAATGTTGAGGGCTCATAGCTGGTGATCTGCAACGCTAGCTCTGATGGTCTGCAGCAAACGCCTACCGTTAATCGCCGCTGAGCGACGGAGATGGGCTGTGAATTCAGTGCCAAGACGTCGAACGATGGCGCCGACACTAAGGGGGGCGACGCTTGTGTCTGGTGGGTCCTTTGCAGGACCTTCGATTGGGACACACTGGGGGAGCTACCCGATCCTTCACCGTAAGTTGTCACCCATATAACGGCTGTTCGAATTTCATCCTCACTGCGCACATAAAGAACGAGGTCTTCTGTATAGGCCGTGCAAGAAACGGTGCCCATGCAACGCCATATCTTACAAACGTTGGCGCAGTCTCTGGAGAATCAAAGCGAAAGCATATAAAAAAGAGGAAAGAGGGCAGCCTTGCCGGACACAGCGTGCCATGACCAGGGGCGGCGTGAGGCGGCCGTTGTACATGATTCTGGAGGTCGCTCCGCTCAAAAGGCGCGAAATTACCGTGACAAAAACGCTGGGGAAACCCATATGTTGAAGAACTGTCCGAAAATAGCACTGATCTACACTGTCGAGGGCCTGGCTAAAGTCCAGCGATGCCAAGGAACCAGGGATATACTGGTGACGAGCAAATACTATCATGTCTCGGTAATGGCAAAGGACCACACAGACATTGCTGTCGTCTTAAGGTAACGTAACATTCCAACTTTTCGTGTCGCAATGCCAGCAGCCTTGTAAATATTTTCATATCACTGTTGAGCAACGTGACTCGTCGATAATCATGGACCTTGATCGCCCGTTCAGTTTGTGAAAGGGTATAATGATGCCATCAAGAAAGGTGTTAGGGCCCACTGTCAGCTCTTGTGCGAGAGTCGCCCATGTGGAAGCCAACAAAGAGTTAACACTTCGATGCGGATTTATTATCGGATCCCGCAAAGATAGCACCGAGTACTTCAGCTGTGATGACGTCTTCCTGGAGTACATGCTGACAGTAAGTCGTGGGACCTCTGTGATCAGTTCCATGGAATGTGGTACAGATGTATACTATCCGGCGAAATGATTGAGGAGAGCATGGTCGATAGTTTGTGGTATCACACGCCAGTGGCCTTACACATCAGTGAAGACGTGGATCAGAGTCCTACATCGTCATTGTATTTCCTGATGGAGGAGGTACAGTGACTGATGTTCTTGAGGTACACAATTAGAGGTCCCAGATCTGTGCCTTCCAGGTAACGGCGCATGATCAAGGAGATCTGCGCCTTTGTTCGGTGTACCACCGTCCGTCTGTCTGGCGAAAAATGCATCATACCACAGTCATGAAGAAGGGAATAATAAAAGTGCAAGGTATAAGTGTGTCACACATTGGCTTCCTTACTGTAGTTCATCAATGTTTTACGGAGGGTCGGCTTTGCACAGGAGAGCCTCAAAATAAGACGGAGTTATAGGCATCGACATCATGCCCCTGCACCTTCGACCATGCGGCGACAGTCTGGGGCGACATTTAAGTTCCACAGACCACGACTATGCCACACATGCTGTCAGGCAAGAGTGACGTCGCAGATGTATCCATCGTGGTCTGAATAGACCATTGGCTAGACTTCTGCATGGCAAGTGCCATCAGCAAGTGGGCACGTGAGGTAGATGCGGTCTGTGCGGCTCGACGAGTGAGCGGTGTAAAATGTGTAATCCGGTTGGATTTCACAGAGCTTCATCCAAGTGTCAATGAGTCACAGGTGATTAATGACCATCGAGAGAGCCGCACAAGGTGAATGCCACTGGAGCTGGTCAGTGGGTCCCTGTCACACGCTGAAGTTCCCACCCAGCGCCAAATCATCTTGTGAGCCTGTGAAGAGTGGTGTGACCTCCTCGACGAAAAATGTATGACGCTCATGACGGAGGCTAGAGGCAGATGGTGCGTAGATGATAATGATACGCACGTGAAACAGGGTGAGTGGCAGACCCCGTGCAGTGGGGAGGTTTGCGACATCCCTGCCGGGAGCCCGTCGTGTAGGAGGATGGCGATGCCACTACCAACGTCGGAGGGGTGACAAACATAGGCGCTGTACTCTGTGGGCACTTGGAAGTCAGTGACGAACGCGTCCTATAGGAGTGCAATATCAAAATCTGCAAAGTAGATGTTATCTTGGAACATGATCAGTTTGTGACGGGCTCGGATGATGGCAAGATTCATTGCTGTGTGTGGTTCCTGGCAGTCGATGCAGAATCCGTGGTGGAATCATCCAGCGGGTGCAGACGCACTGGGTCTGCCACGTTGGTCACCATTACTGACAGCTCGCCGGTTCAGGTGCCTCCGTGGGATGCTCGAACACACTGGTGGTGTGATCCGCTCCTTCTTAGACATCATTGGCCCAGGATGCTGACGTCGAAGAGATGTGACAGACGTTTACTGTCGGAGTGGGGGAAGCAGGCGATGCAACAATAGCTGTGGGGGAATCATGTACTGGCCACATATAGTTCATGTTCTGGATTCAGAGAGGATCTGTCACAAGGGGGGCGTGATGAGTGGTTGTTGCCTCATATGACTGGACGCAATATGGAAGGTCACCATCAGACATCCAGTCATCACCTCGCGAGTCAATCTGAAGGAGGCTGCCGTCGGACAGTGTTCGTCGGCGTTCCTTGCGCTTCCTGGGTGACTGCTGTTTTCTCACGTGTCGTTCTAAATCAGAATGTGGTCGACTATCATCTGGATAAAAGCAGCAGTCGACACGACATCTAGTTCGACGTCCACGGTTAGAGCAGGGTCGTCCGTCACGGCCCTGAGATTGAATGGTCCCGCTGCGAGCACTGGTGCTGATGATGTGCTGGTCTCGTCGGCGTGTTGTGCTGCAGTGGTGGCGTTGACAAGGCTTCAGGCGTATCCTGAAGAGGCGTCGCAGGGCTCCGTGCTGCTGTTGCACAGGTAACGGCTAGGGACGTGTATGTCGACGCTAGGATCAGCAGAGAGTGGAGGAATATCTGTGGGCGAGTCAAAGACAACAGTGCTTTCTGGGACATGGTATAAAGTAGACATGAAGATGTTGTGAATAAAGTATCTTCCCTGTCATGCATCTCGACTCCGTTATCAGGACGTTCGCTGGCACATGGTAGGAGAAATACTTCAATAACTTTATAGCGCCCTTTAGACAGAAGCGAAGGTGCAACAACGAACGAGAATTCTCTCTGGTTTAAACGCTAGGCACGCGTAACGGCATTCGGTTATGTTAGGTCCTCATTCGTCTGTGTTCGCTAGTCTTCCGCTGGTTGTCGGTCTTTTAGCGAACTATCAGAGGAAGTTCGCGACCTTTCTGCTTCGTCGCTAGCAGTGCAGAAAACTGCCTTGTGCGGCCTTGTCTACTTTTGTTGTTGTTGACGTGGGTTGCGTGAGTGATAGAGTGGTCAGAAGAGAACACAGTGTTGCTAGTAGAAACTTGTAGATATCATATGTGCTGCTGGAATCCAAGAGATTCATAGCAAAATAAAAATTATTAATAGAAAATTGCTGAAGGATTTAAAGGTCTCACTGAGGACGCGAGAAATACAATAAATTAATTAGATACACGTATCAGGCGGGACTCGAGTGAATAGGCGCAAGCTTCGTAATTCTTTTCATTAATACGAAAAGCACAATAAATTTCCTCGAAAGCAAATAAGCGCAAATATGTATCTATTACGCTGATTAAATTTAATAAATATGAAAGACCTGATCGTTCTCGTTGCTCATGTTTATGTAATCTTCAACTACATGGCCGATGTGTCGCCGTTATTTTAGAAATTCATGATGATAAATAAAAATGGTTTACCCATGAACACGCTGTCTGCCGTCTAACAAACTGTACAGCAGATTTTATCGATGTACGCGACTGGCTACATGTGGAAATCGCATTTAATTAACCATATTTTAATGACATTATTTTCCTTATATGTAGTTTAATAAAATCCTTAAAATCCATACGGACTACGTCACTGAAGACACCCGCCACTATGAAGCGAGGGCATGCGATGCTGTTGATGGTGACCGGTCCATCGGATGAGGACGTAAAGCTCGGCGGCCACCTTGGTGCTCTCTGAGAGGAGTGGGGTATGTGTCGGCATCCTCTGCCTTCTCTCAACGTCATCACACAACACAAACATTACACTACACTACGCACGCACACAGACACACACACACACACACACACACACACACACACACACACACACACACACACACAAATATTGTAATGGAACATGCTGTAAGAAATAAATAAATAAATCAGACACTGTGCAGTATGTAAAAGCTATTGAAATCCGAAACAATCACTAACATCAGTGACTCCGGTTGCTAATAATCAGGTTGTGATGGACGTCAGTAATTAGTGTTCAGCTCTTAAATTTCCTCCTCAGTTATACTGAGAGGACAGAGAAGGGTGTCAGCCGACATATGTGCGCAGCAGTTTTGGACTAATGCTGAGGAACTAGAGCTGGTGTTAAGTGAACTACTGTACCCGCACACATTTCATGTTTGCGTACGAGGAGACTTCAAAATGTGACATGTACACGTCCTTCCACGCTACGACTATTACGCAGCGAGGGTACGTCAGAAGAGAGAGCACATGTTCTGGGTTTGCTACTACTGTGCGTATAACAGGTGTGTCACGCATAGAACCCGGCCGTCTATGAAGTGAGCATTCGGATGCCTAGGGCATAATCCCGTCAGCAACATTTCTTGCACTCAAGTCACGCGATTTTGGGGCGGCACATGTTAGCCCGTATAGCGCTTAGCGTACTTTTTAATGTTATTGCTTCGCTGCTGCAGACCGATCACAAGTACCGTGAAACTTTGTATACGCATTTTACATGACATCTTAACAAATTGATACCAACACCTGAAACTGGCTTGAAGTTGTAAAGGGGAATGGTACTGTGCATTTTCGCCACAGATTCACAGCTTACATTCCTCTTCATTGACGTTTTTTCGATAACAGGATAAGAAACGACAGCCAACAATACTTTTTTGTTTTCTGTTGCACTTATTCATATTGTGGAATCTCTGTTCAAATTAATTATGTTGCAATGACATTGTAGCCGGTGCCGAACTGTCACGCAGAAACAACACACCTGAAAGTATGAAATCGTTGCAGTAAATACGGTAAACTATTTATACCACCTGCTTATCCTTTATTATTTTAAGTTTTTCGTTATTTAGCCTTCTGATTTTTGTAGACAAGTAAAATATCTATAACAGTTTTTCGCTATCCCACCAGAAAAGTAAAACCATACCCTACACACAAAAAAGTAGAAGGTCAATGCTCGAATTTTGGAGCAATAAATGAAGTGACAGCCAATAAAATTTTTTTACGTTTTACATTGCACTGATTCACATCGTCGAATCCCTTCTAATTAATTACGTCACAATGACACTATATAGGAAACTATTTTATGCAGAAATACTTACACACAAGGATTTTGAGGTCCTCCATAAAATGGAGGGAACTAATCAGATTGTCTTGTGTAAAGTTTATCTGCATACTAACATAGCAGCAATATGTTAGTATGCAGATAAACTTTATACAAGAAAAACTGACGAGTTCCCCCATTTTATGGAGGGACTGGCAGTTTACTCAAAAACAAGTGAAGATTTATCTAGTACTTGTCTCGTAAACACAGGCCCATAAAACTGGAGACATTGTTTCTCGACATTTTTCAACATGTGAAATTCCTCATATCGGTTTGACGTGTACAATTATACAGTTGCTGTACATACCTACGAAAAGTAACTGGTCCTCAATTCACATGCATCTCGTTACAACCAAAGAAACGATGATACTGTACTGTTACAAAAAATGTATTTACACAAAGATGCTATAACTTACCAAACGGGAAAGCGTTGGTTGTTCATAGACACAATAAAAAACACACAAACACAAAATTCAAGCTTTCGCAACCCAAGGTTGCTTCATCAGGAAAGAGGGAAGGAGAGGGAAAGACGGAAGGATGTGGGTTTTAAGGGAGAGGGTAAGGAGTCATTCCAATCCCGGGTGAGGAAAGACTTACCTTAGGGGGAAAAAAGGACAGGTATACACTCACACACACTGACACCAACGTATCAGAACTCTGGAGGTGGGAACTTGCCCTTCAGTATATTCTCTCCTGCCATTACCCACCAGGCCTCAACTTCCGCTAATTTCAAGTTGCCGCCGCTCGTACCTCACCTGTCATTCAACACCATCTTTGCCTCTGTACTTCCGCCTCGACTGACATCAGGGATATGTGTGTGTGTGCGAGTGTATAGCTGTTCTTTTTTCCCCCTAAGGTAAGTCTTTCCGCTCCTGGGATTGGAATGACTCCTTACCCTCTCCATTAAAACCGACATCCTTTCGTATTTCCCTCTCCATCCCTCTTTCCTGATGAAGCAACTTTGGGCTGCGAAAGCTTGAAATTTGTGTGTGTGTTTGTGTGTTTTTTATTGTGTCTATCAACAATCAACGCTTTCCCGTTTGGTAAGTTACAGCATCTTTGTTTTTAAATATATTTTTCCCACTTGGAATGTTTCCCTCTATTATATTCATATACAGTGACGTGTACAATTATACAGTTGCTGTACACACCTACGAAAAGTAACTGGTCTCAATTCACATGCTTCTCGTTACAACCAAAGAAACGATAATACTTCTTATGGTGTGAGGTTGAAGTGACGTGGTAAGTCCAAACATACTCCAAAGATGCAGTATGCAGGACAACACGACTGTTGTGGGTAAACTGTCTAACTGCACACTGGATCCAGTGACATTTGGGCCTTCGAACTCTGTGGACCACACGTAGCGTCGCGTCCAGCCCTAGTGAAGCAGTGCCAACAGTTCAACCGAGGAAGCACAGACGTGGGTGCGATCCTAAGCGGGAAGGAAGGCCCCCGACATCCACCAGCAACGACCGTGTCCAGTCCGCAGCTCGTGGTCGCCCGGCTTCCCGGGTTCGATTCCCGACGGGGTCAGGGATTTTCTCTGCCTCGTGATGACTGGGTGTTGTGTGCTGTCCTTAGGTTAGTTAGGTTTAAGACCATAGATGTTAAGTCCCATAGTGCTCAGAGCCATCGACAGTGTCCAGGAAGTCGACGAACCGATTCGCAGGAGTTACAGGTTGTCCGACGATTAGAACATTCACACAGCGGTTCTCGAATGGCTCCGCGGTCGAGGAACTGATTTCTGTCGCCGAGGAACTGAAATGTTGCGACCGTTGTTTGCAAGACCTGGTGACTTACGTCTCCTGTATCTGTGTCACTCTGAGAACAGTGCAGCATTCACTAAAATTTGCTGGCCTGCCATAATAATATGTAGCTTACTCCTTAAAGCCTCTCTGTACAAATTCAGACACCTAAACTCTTCTCCTTCTCTGTTCTGCTTACTTCATCAAAAGCAGTGCTCCCTCCATGCAAAATAATCTTCTCTGAATATCAAAGCTTTGCATCGTGTCTGTAACTATGTAGTGTTGTATCCTGCGCGCCGAATGCAGAGATCGTAGGCTGTGTTCGTTATGTCGTGTTCGTTTCCGTTCCCTGGGGCACAGGACCTAAGCCCCCCCCCCCCCCCTGCAGTAAGAACAATCTACATCTACATCTACATCTACATCCATACTCCGCAAGCCACCTGACGGTGTGTGGCGGAGGGTACCTTGAGTACCTCTATCGGTTCTCCCTTCTATTCCAGTCTCGTATTGTTCGTGGAAAGAAGGATTGTCGGTATGCCTCTGTGTGGGCTCTAATCTCTCTGATTTTATCCTCATGGTCTCTTCGCGAGATATACGTAGGGGGGAGCAATATACTGCTTGACTCTTCGGTGAAGGTATGTTCTCGGAACTTTGACAAAAGCCCGTACCGAGCTACTGAGCGTCTCTCCTGCAGAGTCTTCCACTGGAGTTTATCTATCATCTCCGTAACGCTTTCGCGATTACTAAATGATCCTGTAACGAAGCGCGCTGCTCTCCGTTGGATCTTCTCTATCTCTTCTATCAACACTATCTGGTACGGATCCCACACTGCTGAGCAGTATTCAAGCAGTGGGCGAACAAGCGTACTGTAACCTACTTCCTTTGTTTTCGGATTGCATTTCCTTAGGATTCTTCCAATGAATCTCAGTCTGGCATCTGCTTTACCGACGATCAACATTATATGATCATTCCATTTTAAATCACTCCTAATGCGTAGTCCCAGATAATTTATGGTATTAACTGCTTCCAGTTGCTGACCTGCTATTTTGTAGCTAAATGATAAAGGATCTATCTTTCTGTGTATTCGCAGCACCTTACACTTGTCTACATTGAGATTCAATTGCCATTCCCTGCATCATGCGTCAATTCGCTGCAGATCCTCCTGCATTTCAGTACAATTTTCCATCGTTACAACCTCTCGATACACCACAGCATCATCTGCAAAAAGCCTCAGTGAACTTCCGATGTCATCCACCAGGTCATTTATGTATATTGTGAATAGCAACGGTCGTATGACACTCCCCTGCGGCACACCCGAAATCACTCTCACTTCGGAAGACTTCTCTTCATTGAGAATGACATGCTGCGTCCTGTTATGGCACACATGGCACACATGCCTCCCAGACCGTTAAAGGTCCGCCTTGTGACGGGACCCAAGCATCACGCTGTCAGACATGAGTCCCAGTCCTCCAGTTTAAGTAACCTGCATACTTCTAGTCGAAGCCGTAAAATATTTTTCTGTCATAAATCGCAAGGAAATACGACTCTGATTATCTTTCTGTTGCTTAAACACGAATCAGTGGTATTCGTGCCAGTTCGTTTAGTGTAGCCCAGGGTGCGCCACGAGGAGGCGTGGCTCGGCCATGGGTTGGACGCAGGGCGGCGTGCTTAGCGCTTCCCGTCGTGTTAGGAGTACCCATCCCCTGCGCACACGTACCCTTTGTTGTTGAACAAGAACTGCTTCAGGAGTTTTTACATCGATTGTTGCGGAATATTGTCACGTGCATAACTTGAGGATGTCACAGGGACTAAATCTACCACTGCACAGAGAGAGAGAGAGAGAGAGAGACAGAGAGAGAGACAGAAACGTTTTCAGATGATGCAAGAATATTTAAATAATCGCACACTTTATTCTGAGGACTGCCACCACTGCCACACTTGCACACAGACTCTTAAAAGATCGCGACACACTTGTGAAACCATCCCTTATATGCTTCGTGCACTTTTGTCAGAAATAGGGGGGGGGGGGTTTATGTTGTCAGAAATACTCTTGTGTTTGACCACAAGTTGCTTCAGGAGTTATTAAATCCCAATGAATATGTCTCTAAATACGCTTTCAAAAAGATCACTACACAGTAGTTTCCTTCAATTTTCCGATGTATACCTCCACAGTTGCACACACACTCTAAATAAGAGCGGCTTCCAAAGAAGAGCGGCGCGTTTCGTCACAGGGTTATTTGGTAACCGTGATAGCGTTACGGAGATGTTTAACAAACTCAAGTGGCAGAGTCTGCAAGAGAGGCGCTCTGCATCGCGGTGTAGCTTGCTCGCCAGGTTTCGAGAGGGTGCGTTTCTGGATGAGGTATCGAATATATTGCTTCCCCCTACTTATACCTCCCGAGGAGATCACGAATGTAAAATTAGAGAGATTAGAGCGCGCACAGAGGCTTTCAGACAGTCGTTCTTCCCGCGAACCATACGCGACTGGAACAGGAAAGGGAGATAATGACAGTGGCACGTAAAGTGCCCTCCGCCACACACCGTTGGGTGGCTTGCGGAGTATAAATGTAGATGTAGATGTAGATGTAAAAGCTCGCTACACACTTGTGAAATTTCCATGAGGCACTTCATACGCTTTTGTGGGAAACAGATACCAAAACCGATATTGGCTGTAATATCTGATTTTACACACTAAAACGACGATATTCGGAAGTCGAAATAAATATTTCTGTAACACTAACCAGGACGCTCACCGCTTCTGAAGTTTTGGTTGCTTGTTTGAAGGCACTGCCAGAAAGAGAGAAAAAGTTAGGATCCTACTGCTGCTGTGTTGTTCATCAATTTTCTGAAATGGTGAGTGGGCTTCGCTTTATATATTTGCTGCTGCTGGAGCTAGGGACATTATTTTCCTCACTTCCCGAAGCACACACCAGTGTCTAAGCACACATGGGAAAACTATAAAAACGTCGCTAACGTCATCTGGTACAGAACTCGATAAGATTTTACTGCAGCCCCATCTTCCAATATATATATATATATATATATATATATATATATATATATATATATATATATATATATATATCAAAAACATATATATATATATCAAAAACGAACACCGTCTGCACCATCAAGCATATGCGCTGATCCACGATAAGTACACAGATATTGACCCTCTCAATCATCAAAGTCGCCTGCACAGACCAGTGTGAAGAGTCATCGCCTGCACTGGAGGAGGGCCATATCCCACGGACCATCAGCCGCAAGACAGGGTCGCTGTGTTGTTTGATACACTGTTTTTTTTCTGCTGTAACACATCCACGCACCGTATAACACAACTTTGTACACCGCCATGCATTTTGTTTTCTCCACCACGTCTTCGAGGTCTGTGTCAGGTTCTAAACTGGCAGTAACATATTTCGATACATTGGTTCTGACTCAAAGCTGGATACTGCACGGTGTAAATTATTGGAAAATGGAAGAGCTTTGCGGCGTTATGGAACATTTCCAAAGAACTGTCCAAAACTGATTAATGGCCTCTGCATTTACACTCATCTTCCACACTGATGGGCTAGCAGATGGATCAGCGCTCCATTTCAATTGATTCCTCATATTGCAGTCATGCGTGTGTTCACTGTTTCATTGCTAGCCATCCCCAGAAGGTGATGCGCCTCCACCAAGACTCTCCCTCCAGCTCAAACAAGCGATGTCAGTCAACCGCTATGTGGTATTAACATCACATCACTGGGCAGTTGGGTTGGAAAAGATACTGTCGATATACTGTAATAATAAACAACACAGTTGATAGTGCAATCATTTTTACCAGTTTTTCCGTAATTGCTACACTGACCAATGATGCGGCAGTATGCTTCCCAATTTCTGTATCACCACTAAACCGCCTCTCCACTACTTTGCGAGTACCATATATTAGACTGTGAATGTAGATAGATGACTGTGCCATATGTCCATTCACTTTTAATTCTCGAACATACGTATGTACCAAAGTGTACCAGACAGCGATCTATGTATTTTCTAGCACTTCGTAATTTACAATCTTTCCCTATGCAGAAGGAGGCCACAGAGCATTCATGCATTCTTCGGAGGAAGTTACAGATTCAAAGATCTCCTCGCATTGTCTTTGACAAACCCTCCCCACAGCACTGTTACCGATTTAATCTGCAGCACACCAGAAGCAGACCACTACATTCCTCTTCTCAGGAAGGAGCAGAGCAACCATAGCTACTGTTGCAAACCAATCTTATAGTACCCATCCAAGAGCAGAAAATCTACAGAGGCGCGCATGTCCAGGAGGTTAGCACCCCTTACCGCTCTATAGTAGATATGAAAGTCTTGTGATGAAATAGCAAACGGCTAAGAAGAAGAAGAAACGGGTGGTTTTTATGCATAATGGAGCTTCAGACACATGGACTTTGAAGTTGTTGTGTTGTGGTCTTCAGTCCTGAGACTGGTTTGATGCAGCTCTCCATGCTACTCTATCCTGTGCAAGCTTCTTCATCTCCCAGTACCTCCTGCAACCTACATCCTTCTGAATCTGCTTAGTGTATTCATCTCTTGGTCTCCCCCTACGATTTTTACCCTCCACGCTGCCCTCCAATATTAAATTGGTGATCCCTTGATGCCTCAGAACATGTCCTACCAACCGATCCCTTCTTCTGGTCAAGTTGTGCCACAAACTTCTCTTCTCCCCAATCCTATTCAATACTTCCTCATTAGTTATGTGATCTACCCATCTAATCTTCAGCATTCTTCTGTAGCACCACATTTCGAAAGCTTCTATTCTCTTCTTGTCCAAACTATTTACCGTCCATGTTTCACTTCCATACATGGCTACACTCCATACAAATACTTTCAGAAATGACTTCCTGACACTTAAATCTATACTCGATGTTAACAAAATTCTCTTCTTCAGAAACGCTTTCCTTGCCATTGCCAGTCTACATTTTATATCCTCTCTACTTCGACCATCATCAGTTATTTTTCTCCCCAAATAGCAAAACTCCTTTACTACTGTAAGTGTCTCATTTCCTATTCTAATTCCCTCAGCATCACCCGACTTAATTCGACTACATTCCATTATCCTCGTTTTGCTTTTGTTGATGTTCATCTTATATCCTCCTTTCAAGACACTGTCCATTCCGTTCAACTGCTCTTCCAGGTCCTTTGCTGTCTCTGACAGAATTACAATGTCATCGGCGAACCTCACGGTTTTTATTTCTTCTCCATGGATTTTAATACCTACTCCGAATTTTTCTTTTGTTTCCTTTACTGCTTGCTCAATATACAGATTGAATAACATCGGGGAGAGGCTACAACCCTGTCTCACTCCCTTACCAACCACTGCTTCCCTTTCATGTCCCTCGACTCTTATAACTGCCATCTGGTTTCTGTACAAATTGTAAATAGCCTTTCGCTCCCTGTATTTTACCCCTGCCACCTTTAGAATTTGAAAGAGAGTATTCCAGTCAACATTGTCAAAAGCTTTCTCTAAGTCTATAAATGCTAGAAACGTAGGTTTGCCTTTCCTTAATCTTTCTTCTAAGATAAGTCGTAAGGTCAGTATTGCCTCACGTGTTCCAGTATTTCTACGGAATCCAAACTGATCTTCCCCGAGGTCGGCTTCTATTAGTTTTTCCATTCGTCTGTAAAGAATTCGTGTTAGTATTTTGCAGCTGTGGCTTATTAAACTGATTGTTCGGTAATTTTCACATCTGTCAACACCTGCTTTCTTTGGGATTGGAATTATTATATTCTTCTTGAAGTCTGAGGGTATTTCGCCTGTTTCATACATCTTGCTCACCAGATGGTAGAGTTTTGTCAGGACTGGCTCTCCCAATGCTGTCCGTAGTTCCAATGGAATGTTGTCTACTCCTGGGTCATTCTGTGCTCTGTCAGACTTTTCACACAGTATACTATCTCCCATTTCATCTTCATATACTTCCATTTCCATAATATTGTTCTCAAGTACATCGCCCTTGTATAGACCCTCTATATACTCCTTCCACCTTTCTGCTTTCCCTTCTTTGCTTAGAACTGGGTTTCCATCTGAGCTCTTTATATTCATACAAGTGGTTCTCTTATCTCCAAAGGTCTCTCTAATTTTCCTGTAGGCAGTATCTATCTTACCCCTAGTGAGATAAGCCTCTACATCCTTACATTTGTCCTCTAGCCATCCCTGCTTAGCCATTTTGCACTTCCTATCGATCTCATTTTTGAGACGTTTGTATTCCTTTTTGCCTGCTTCATTAACTGCATTTTTATATTTTCTCCTTTCATCAATTAAATTCAATATTTTTTTGTTACCCAAGGATTTCTAAGAGCCCTGGTCTTTTTACCTACTTGATCCTCTGCTGCCTTCACTACTTCATCCCTCAAAGCTACCCATTCTTCTTCTACTGTATTTCTTTCCCCCATTCCTGTCAATTGTTCCCTTATGCTCTCCGTAAAACTCTGTACAACCTCTGGTTCTTTCAGTTTATCCAGGTCCCATCTTCTTAAATTCCCACCTTTTTGCAGTTTCTTCAGTTTTAATGTACAGGTCATAACCAATAGATTGTGGTCAGAGTCTACATCTGCCCCTGGAAGTGTCTTACAATTTAAAACCTGGTTCCTAAATCTCTGTCTTACCATTATATAATCTATCTGATACCTTTTAGTATCTCCAGGGTTCTTCCATGTATAAAACCTTCTATCATGATTCTTAAACCAGGTGTTAGCTATAATTAAGTTGTGCTCTGTGCAAAATTCTACCAGGCGGCTTCCTCTTTCATTTCTTAGCCCCAATCCATATTCACCTACTACGTTTCCTTCTCTCCCTTTTCCTACACTCGAATTCCAGTCACCCATGACTATTAAATTTTCGTCTCCCTTCACTATCTGAATAATTTCTTTTATATCATCATACATTTCTTCAATTTCTTCGTCATCTGCAGAGCTAGTTGGCATATAAACTTGTACTACTGTAGTAGGCGTGGGCTTCGTGTCTATCTTGGCCACAATAATGCGTTCACTATGCTGTTTGTAGTAGCTTACCAGCATTCCTATTTTCTTATTCATTATTAAACCTACTCCTGCATTACCCCTATTTGACTTCGTGTTTATAACCCTGTAGTCACCTGACCAGAAGTCTTGTTCCTCCTGCCACCGAACTTCACTAATTCCCACTATATCTAACTTTAACCTATCCATTTCCCTTTTTAAATTTTCTAACCTACCTGCCCGATTAAGGGATCTGGCATTCCACGCTCCTATCCGTAGGACGCCAGTTTTCTTTCTTCTGATAACGACATCCTCTTGAGTAGTCCCCGCCCGGAGATCCGAATGGGAGACTATTTTATCTCCGGAATATTTTACCCAAGAGGACGCCATCATCATTTAATCATACAGTAAAGCTGCATGCTCTCGGGAAAAATTACGGCCGTAGTTTCCCCTTGCTTTCAGCCGTTCGCAGTACCAGCACAGCAATGCCGTTTTGGTTATTGTTACAAGGCCAGATCAGTCAATCATCCAGACTGTTGCCCTTGCAACTACTGAAAAGGCTGCTGCCCCTCTTCAGGAACCACACGTTTGTCTGGCTTCTCAACAGATACCCCTCCGTTGTGGGGTACCTACGGTACGGCCATCTGTATCGCTGAGGCACGCAAGCCTCCCCACCAACGGCAAGGTCCATGGTTCATGGGGGGGGGGGGGGGGGGGGGGGACTTTGAAGTATTTTTATGTAAATCAACAGTGCTATCAATTGTAAAGAATTGTTCTAGATTCTGGGGTCAGTACCAAGGAGGTATTGGTAAGAGAGAACATAAACACATGCACTTCTAAGGCTACTCGGTTCTGCACTTAAAATATGCTATAATCTTAGAGCGGTGCGGTTTCCGACCAATTAGTCATGTAGAATGCAATGCTGTTGGTATTCCAATGTATGAAATATATTTCCAACGCATGACATACATCCTACTTACAGATTTCTCTATGATAAACTATGGTGACAAACTGTAAAACAAAAAACCACTTCCTTAAAATGTTGATTCTTCGTGATAAATGCACAGTAGAGGTTTTGACAGGTGTACAGGGCCACCATTCACATCCGATCACAGTTCAGAAATTATACTATGCTTTGGGTAACAAAAGAGATATTGAATATAATTGATGAAAGCAGAAAATAAAAAAAATGCAGTAAATGAAGCAGGCAAAAAGGAATACAAACGTCTCAAAAGTGAGATCGACAGGAAACGCAAAATGGCTAAGCAGAGATGGCTAGAGGACACTTGTAAGGATGTAGAGGCTTATCTCACTACGGATAAGATAGATACTGCCTACAGGAAAATTAAAGAGACCTTTGGAGAAAAGAGAAACACTTGCATGAATATCAAGAGCTCAGATGGAAACCCAGTTCTAAGCAAAGAAGGGAAAGAGGAAAGGTGGAAGGAGTATATAGAGGGTCTATACAAGGGCGATGTTGTTAAGAACAATATTATGGAAATGGAAGAGAATGTAGATGAAGATCAATTGGGACATATGATACTGCGTGAAGAGTTTGGCAGAGCACTGAAAGACCTAAGTCGAAACAAGGCCACGGGAGTAGACAACATTCCATTAGAACTACTGACAGCCTTGGGAGAGCCAGTCCTGACAAAACTCTACCATCTGGTGAGCAAGATGTATGAGACAGGCGAAATGCCCTCGGACTTCAAGAAGAATATAATAATTCCAATCCCAAAGAAAGCAGGAGTTGACAAATGTGAAAATTATCGAACTATCAGTTTAATAAGCCACGACTGCAAAATACTAACATGAATTTTTTACAGGCGAATGGAAAAACTGGTTGAAGCCGACCTCGGGGAAGATCAGTTCGGTTTCCGTAGAAATGTTGGAACACGTGAGGCAATATCTACGCCATATCTTAGAAAATAGATTAAGGGAAGGCAAACCTACGTTTCTAGATTTGTGAACTTAAAGAAAGCTTTTGACAATGTTGACTGGAATACTCTCTTTCAAATTTTGAAGGTGGCTGGGGTAAAATACGGGGTGCGAAAGGCTATTTACGCCGGCTGCGGTGGTCTCGCGGTTCTAGGCGCGCAGTCCGGAACCGCGCGACTGCTACGGTCGCAGGTTCGAATCCTGCCTCGGGCATGGATGTGTGTGATGTCCTTAGGTTAGTTAGGTTTAAGTAGTTCTAAGTTCTAGGGGACTGATGACCACGGCTGTTAAGTCCCATAGTGCTCAGAGCCATTTGAACCATTTTTGAAAGGCTATTTACAATTTGTACAGAAACCAGATGGCAGTTATAAGAGTCGAGGGACATGAAAGGGAAGCAGTGGTTGGGAAGGAAGTGAGACAAGGTGAGGATGTTATTCAATATTGAGCAAGCAGAAAAGGAAACAAAAGAAAAATTCGGAGTAGGTATTAAAATCCATGGAGAAGAAATAGAACCTTTGAGGTTCGCCGATGACATTGTAATTTAGACAGAGACAGCAAAGGACCTGGAAGAGCAACTGAACGGAATGGACAGTGTCTTGAAAGGAGGATGTAAGATGAACATCAACAACAGCAAAACGAGGATAATGGAATGTAGTCGAATTAAGTCGGGTGAAGCTGAGTGAATTAGATTAGAAAATGAGACACTTAAAGTAGTAAAGGAGTTTTGCTATTTGGGGAGCAAAATAACTGATGATGCTCGAAGTAGAGAGGATATAAAATGTAGACTGACAATGGCAAGGAAAGCGTTCTGAAGAAGAGGAATTTGTTAACATCGAGTATAGATTTAAGTGTCAGGAAGTCTCTTCTGAAAGTATTTGTATGGAGTGTAGCCATGTACGGAAGTGAAACGTGGACGATAAATAGTTTAGACAAGAAGAGAATAGAAGCTTTCGAAATGTAGTGCTACAGAAGAATGCTGAAGATTAGATGGGTAGATCACATAACTAATGAGGAGGTATTGAATAGAATTGGAGAGAAGAGAAATTTGTGGCACAACTTGACCAGAAGGAGGGATCGGTTGGTAGGACATGTCCTGAGACATCGAGGGATCACTAGTGTTGGAGGGCAGCGTGGAGGGTAAAAATCGCAGAGGGAGACCAAGAGATGAATACAGATACAGAAGGATGTAGGTTGCAATAGGTACTGCGAGATGAAGTTTGCACAGGATAGAGTAGCTTAGAGAGCTGCATCAAACCAGTCTCAGGACTGAAGACCATAAAAACAACCTGCATCAGTCCTATAAAATTATCGTCAGTAACGGAGAATGTCTCTTACAAGGAAAGAGACAAGAGCATATCAGTGGTGTTTGGCATGCGAAATTACGCGTCATACCGTCACTAACTCCATAAACAGGACAAGTGTCAAGCAGGTGTATACATGGGGATTGCGGTATCACACTAACACCTGTCGTTAACTTGGAATCACCGTCGTTATGAAAATGAAGACTCGATTTTATACCCAAGATTCGACAGGGGAATGGAGTACGTCGCATAAATATCGTTCGTCTAGAGGAAAATTACCAAAACAGGTTCAAATCGTTCAAATGGCTCTGAGAACTATGGGACTCAACTGCTGTGGTCATAAGTCCCCTAGAACTTAGAACTACTTAAACCTAACTAACCTAAGGCACCACACAAGACCCAGCCATCACGAGGCAGAGAAAATCCCTGTCCCCGCCGGGAATCGAACCCGGGAACCCGGGCGTGGGAAGCGAGAACGCTACCACACGACCACGAGATGCGGGCACCAAAATAGGATCATCATGTTTCATAATCATCACACACGAGATGGAAGTCCTGTGATGACTGAGAGGTTTGCTGTTAATGATCTCAAGTAGATAGTGCTGCAAGTCACACACAGAACTCGAAGTTGTATACGAGTCGATCGCAGGTTATGCCACACAACTGATGCACCCTCCATCTCAACAGATCACTCCATCCACTTTCTGTCATTCTTCAACGCAGATGCAAGTAAGTTTAGAGGCAGATGGTTTTCTTTGTCCAGGAAAGCATCAAACACAAGAGTCAATTTGCGTGTGTCACTATTATGTCATTAGAAATACAGTAGAATGTTGCCATACAGCAGCTGCTTGTTAGCTGACACTGTAAAGCTGTTATTAGCAGAGAGTAGAGCGAAGTACATTGTAAATATTGTTTGTTAGTGTTTAAAACGCGTAATCAGTCCTGCAGAAGGTCAAACACGTGATCCATTCTGTAACTGTACATTGCAGTCACCCCAACTCGTAATACAACGCTCCTTAGTTGATGACACATGGGGGGGGGGGGGGGGGTTCAAATGGTTCTGAGCACTATGAGACTTAACATCTGTGGTCATCAGTCCCCTAGAACTTAGAACTACTTAAACCTAACTAACCTAAGGACATCACACACATCCATGCCCAAGGAAGGATTCGAACCTGCGACCGTAGCAGTCGCGCGGTTCCAGACTGAGCGCCTGAACCGCTAGACCACCGCGGCCGGCTGAGGACACATACAAGAATTGTCCTGCACCAGGCAGAATACATGCAAGTGTTCCTCCTACACTACAGGCTGTGACACTTTACGCTGGTCTCTGTAGCTGATTTCTGTCATTGAGAGGATCAATACCTGTATATGTAATGGAGGTCAGCGCACATGCTCGATTCCAGCGTACAGACGGTATTTGTTTTTGATATAAGGTAAGCTGAGGTAAAATGTTATCGAGTTCTCTAACGGACGACGTTAGCAGAGTTTTTATAGTTCGTAGTTTTTTATTCTCTGTGAATGGTACAAAATAACTACGATAGAGAGGATGTTTGGGTGACAGATGTGAATGCACCCTGAGGGACGCAGATCTCCTTCGGACTGCAGCGCCTGCATGTCGTTTGGAGATGCACGCAATGCCGTAATAAAATCCTCGTTCTTCTTCAAGTTCCTGCACTGTCATCGTGTTGCAGGAGAAAGCTTCGTTTGACATTGGCCTATATGTCGGAGCTACGAAAGCATATTCCTATTTCCACCGAGTGGCAAAACATGGTCCACACTAACTCAGCTCACTCTGTTTCTCCACAGGCTCCAGTAGGTGGTAGGTACAGCGCTATCAGACTTCTGCTGCCGGCCGGTGTGGCCGTGCGGTTCTAGGCGCTTCAGTCTGGAACCGCGTGACCGCTACGGTCGCAGGTTCGAATCCTGCCTCGGGCATGGATGTGTCTGATGTCCTTAGGTTAGTTAGGTTTCAGTAGTTCTAAGTTCTAGGGGACTGATGACCTAAGATGTTAAGTCCCATAGTGCTCAGAGCCATTTGAACCTTTTTTTTTTTTTTTTTTTTTTTTTTTTTTTTTTTTTTTTTTTTTACTTCTGCTCAGTTCCGACTTAGATTGGAGCGATCACATGCACAAAGTTGCAGGGAAGGTGGCGCAGAGACTGAGGAACAGTTACAATATGCATAGGGATTGCGCAATCAAATGGCTCTGAGCACTATGGAACTTCGTTGGAGTTTTACTGTAGCAGATAGGTTCGAAGAGGGTGACTCGTTTCGAGGTATGAGAATGCGACGAAGATAATTTACTAGGGGCTGTAATCATTATAAATCTTCGTAGGATCCGATACATGTATGTGGTTGAATGGAAAACATGATTTCAAATTACAGACATCATATCTAACAGAAAGCGAGACACTATAGATCTGAAAAGCCAATGTGTTGGTCTTAGGATTTTGTACATTTCTTTCTACCACAATCTAGCGTTGCATTTCTTTTAAGTGATTCGTCGCATAGCACACCAGCTGTAAGTAGGCTGTTTAGGTTCTCTTATTGGTAACGCCACGTAGCGCTCTGTATGAAAATCACTGGCTGTGCTGTGTGCAGTATGTGGCTAGTTTGCATTGTGTCTGTCATTGTAGTGTTGGGCAGCTGGATGTGAACAGCGCGTAGCCTTGCTCAGTTGGAGGTGAGCCGCCAGCAGTGGTGGATGTGGGGAGAGAGATGGCGGAATTTTGAGAGCAGGTGATCTGGACAGAGACAGAAAATTTGTAAGACTGGATATCATGAACTGATATACATATTATGACTTTTGAACACTATTAAGGTAAATACATTCTTTGTTCTCTATCAAAATATTTCATTTGCTAAATATGCCTATCAGTAGTTAGTGCCTTCAGTAGTTTGAATCTTTTATTTAGCTGGCAGTAGTGGCGCTCGCCGCATTGCAGTAGTTCGAGTAACGAAGATTTTTGTTAGGTAAGTGATTTGTGAAAGATATAGGTTAATGTTAGTCAGGGCCATTCTTTTGTAGGGATTATTGAAAGTCAGATTGCGTTGCGCTAAAAATATTGTGTGTCAGTTTAGTGTTGATCAGAATAAGTAAAGAGAGTAATGTCTGAGAACGTTCAGTTTTGCTCAGCTGTTTGAAAAGCAAATAACGTAAGAGGTTTATCAGCACAGTAATTCATTAATTTTTCTAAGGGGACATTTCATATGTCGACCTTTAGTCGAGGATACCTCACTGGAATCTTCTGATTTTTTTCTTGTAGTTTGTGTAATTAGTGTAGCTATTGTTTATTGCTAGCGCGTAATCATAGAGAGAATTTCCTTTGTAGTTGTAGGTTTTCATTGTTGTACAATAAAACAGTTGCGGCAAGCATGTAGATTTGCACCAAGTATTTCGCAGCTGCGCTTCCAATTAACTAGATATTATTTTCAGTGCTATGTTAATGCGTTTTCTTATTGTGCTTTTCTATGTTATCGTGTGAAATATTGTGACAATAATGGAGTGTGAAAAACGTAACACTAGGCTCCAAAGTAAACTGAGAAATAATAGTGACGACGAGCGTAGCTTATCAGCACCACTGTATAATGAATTAACAGACATTCAAAGTGGTAATTTGGTAATTGTGCATAGGGAAATGGAGCGGGCGGCAAATAATGGCGTAGACAGTGAAACAATTAGTGAACAGGGAAGCATTATCGATCGATCGGTCGGCAACAGCTCGCCTCAGGAATCCGAAATGACAGGACACAATGTTGCAAATACTGTAGATTCAAGTTTTGCGTCCTCACCGTTTTCTCAAATAAGTCAAGACACATTTTCTGCTTGTCAAAACGTGAATGTTGCCGGTGCAAATGCACTGCCGAAAAGCATAGAGGAACAGATTCCAGACACTAATACATTATTATTGCAATTAATGCAACAAATGAAACAAAATCAGAGACAAACACAGCAACAGTTAGACACAATGGAACAAAATCAGAGACAAACACAGCAAAAGCTTCAAAAGTTAGACACAATGGAACAAAATCTTCGGAAGTTAGACATAATGGAACAAAGTCTTCAAAAGTTAGACACTATACGTGAACAAACACGTGAAGATTTAACTGCTGAGTTACATATCATTGAATCGAAATGTCAAAAGTCTGTAATGACGTAAAAACACAAATTTGTGAGCATTTTCAACCTATTTTTTCGCGACATGAAAATGCATTACAGAATCACGGAGCAGCCATAAAAGAACTGCAAACCATTGTTCATGAAAATCATGAGACCTTGTGGGCTAAAATTGACTCAGTTGCATCTACCGATTCGGTTACGCTACTTGCAAAAACTCAGGAAAACTTAAAGGACGCAGTAGATACTCTGAAAATTCGTTCAGAAAGACACATGGAGGAAAATAGTTCATTAAGGGGCTCCGGAAAGGCTCAAAATCATGAAAAATTCAATTTTTACTTTTTTGCGTTTTCTGAATCTGCAGACTATTACCTTTTAATAGATATATAATTTATTCAATTCCGAAGACTACAACTATTTTTAAATTTTTTTTGAAATGTGTTCTACATGGGCGTGACCCACTGTGGCGCTGTTAAACTGCTGTCAAATGGTGTTATTATTAACGTCCGTGTCCATCAGGGACATTTTACTGATGTGAGATAAAGTATGTGTTGTGACTAACCTGTGATGGTTCAATATATATCGCTGGTGTGATTGTCGATTGTTTCATGTTTATTTACTCTGTCGTTATCTCGAAAATATTCGTAATTAATTCTTTTTCTTGAGTCTCTGTTTTGTTGAAGTATAATAATGAGTAAAAGTAAAGTTATTAGAAATCCTCTGAAGGCCTTTAAGAAAAGGAGAAATGTTGGAAAGCCAAAGGTATGTGTTATTACTGTTAATAATAACATTCTAACATGGTACGAGCGATGCTTGCTTTAGACAAGGAACGCCTTCGGGCTGCAAACAGGGCTGTAAAGAGTTTAGAAATACAAGCAAGTGTAAACAGGAGGAGGAACAAGAGGAAGCTGGAGGAGGAGTTTGCAGAGGATGAAGATAATCCATCCTATGGACCTGGAATGCACTAAAAAGTTAATCCAATCTTTGTCGCTCGATTCCCAAAACTTTTATTTTCTCATACTAATTACATGTTTTCTAAGGATCTTCCAAACATATTTGTCTCAAACTTTCAGTAAATGTTACACAGTACCTTCTGCATAATTTAACACAGCCTTTTTCCAAAAAACTGTATATTTTTGAATATATAAATAAAAAATTGCAAAAAAATGTTGTGAATTTTCATTACAATTGAAAAAAAAATCGTCTTTAATAACTGAACTAAAATTTTGAAAAATCCCTGTGTTAGGTTGTAGCCCATATTCCAATAAATAATCTGTAAAAAGTTCTACTTCCTACCTCAAATACTTTGTGAGGAAAGATGTAATTTATAAGCGTTATTTTAACATTGCAAGTATAGGGCGTTCCGGAGCCCCTTAACAGAGAAAGTAGTCGAACTTTCGGATCAGCTAAATAATTTATCTACGAAGGTAGATGATAATCTGAATGACGCAAGACCGGTAGAGTTTAATGACACAGAAGAGCACGAACAAATTAGGAAATTCAAACAAAATCAGAATCAAATTAATACGCAACACCAAAGTGAAATCCGGGAAGTACAAGATCAGTTGGCACAAGTAATACAAGAATTACGTATTTCAGAGGACACTCGCGCTCCAACACGGGGACAGGGACTTAGAAATACGGAAAAGCCACAAAATAATAACACAGGGCATTTCGGAAATTATGAAAGAAATTGGCAAGGTGCACCGAATTTTGAGATGGAACCGCCGACACGACGTAACAATGACCGATATGCGACTCGCCGACACGATGATTTTGACTATAAGCTGTTTATTACTACACGTAAATTCAAAGCATTTAAGAATTCTGGCAACGACATTCATCCACAAGCGTGGCTTGATCAATTCTCTCATTGTTTTCCTCCCAACTGGTCATTGGAGCACAGGTTAGAATTTATGTGTGGCTACTTAGAGAAAGAACCAGCTGTAAGAATGCGATCGGTCATTCACGATTGTCACAGTGAAGGAGAATTTTATCATGGCTTCATCTCAGCATATTGGTCTCAAACTACACAAGGCCGAGTAAAACATAGCATCATAATGATGAAACATTTCGACCAATCGGAATTTTCTAGTCTTCTCAAATATTTCGAAGACATGTTACATAAGAATCAGTATCTGTCAAACCCTTACAGCCCCTCAGAACTCATCCGCATTTGCTTAATCAAATTGCCTGAACATTTACGACATATTATTTTGGTAGGACGTTGCAAAGACGACATTGAAGCTTTTCAGGGACTCTTACAAGAATTGGAAATTGACACTGACAATCGCGGAACGCGAAAACAGGAGCACAACAATTACAGGTTACATCCGCCACAATTCCGCGATGACAGAAATAATAAATGGACACGACAAGGCTATTCTTACAACGTAACTCATGACCAAAACAGACACCACCCGTATGACAACTGCTGGCAGAGTAGTAATAATTACAGAGAAAGATCGCATTTCCGTAGTAATGAATGTAAAAGAGACAACCATAGAAACAGACAATATGGCAACCAGAACTATTATTATCACGGGAGACAGAATAACTTAAGACGTGACGGTCCACTGTGCAGTGTTAATTCAGGGAGGAATTCTCCACCACTTAACCGACAAGAAAGAAATTACAGAAATTACCGACATGACGACAGACGATATAATCGTAACGACAGACCTGAATTTCATCAGAGCTGGCGGGATTCAAACAGGGCAGGGCCCTCTCGACAAGGTGAATTTGTAGAAGTTAGGCCTCCAAATCCCAATAACGACGCGCGCCAACAAAGAGGCAGACAATGACTTGCACTGCAGGCAGCCACTTGCGCCGGCTGGCTCAGAGAAAAATAACATAGACGCTAACCTTGAGAAAAATTTTAGCATTCCTTACCGATGTATACAACATGATAATTACTTTGAAGTTGAAAATCTGCGCACTAGAAAGGGTAAAGGACTGCACCACATTTCACATGTAAAACCGTTTATTGAGAGATAATCTGTTTTTTTAACTTAGTCTTTGCCATAAAATTTTTCACTTCACGCTACTAATTTGTCACACTGAGATACTGTTAACATGCAGCAATGTTTTGAATTTAACTATCCAGTCAAGAACCTAGGGAACATATTTAGACAGTATTTACGAGTGCATTGTTATAGTGAACAGACGGCACAGTGTTATTGTGTGTGTACATTCTTGCTTGTTAGTTGCATGATCACATAACGACTATAAAGCTCACATATTTAGAACATATACCGACACTGCTAATGAGATTTTCATGCAACATTTTGGTTTACTTGAAAAGACATTCTTTATTTGAAGTACTTTCTGTGGGATTAAAGATCTTATCATTTGGTTTCTTTGACAGCTACACGATTATATCACGACGCTACTAATGTGTGACACAATTTACATTGTTGCTTTTGTGCTGTATCTGCTTTATATCTGCACAGTTTTTCTGAATTCTTCTGGAAAGTAAAACATGTTTTAGTAGTAACTTTTGTGGTATAGCTACAATGAGACAGCCTTTTCTGTAGCACAACAATACGTTACAGCACAGTACTTTCTTCATCACAGCAATAAGTGTAATAACTAAGATATCTATACGCAAAGCATTTCACTTTTGTTTATGAGGAGGTGAGTACATTGACTCCAGCAGAACTTGCTTACAGAGGACGATAACTACGACAGTTCCACAGAATTATCTTGCAGCAAGATGCACATTTAGCGCTACAGGACACGCATTTTAGTGATTAATTTTGTACTTAAAACATTTATTTTTAAAGATTTTTGAATTGAAAAGATACAAAGGCTTTCCGTGATATATTTCATTCCATTGCTGTAATCTGTAACACCTGACGGTATAATTACATTAATCCTCAGCGGGGTACACGCCTACTTTGTGTACCATGTGTGTAACAAGCACAAGGAGCCCTAGCTAATATGGTATTTGCTTATACAACTTTACACATCGGCACCATATTTCTCTAACACATAAATTACACAGCTATCTGATCATTTAACTGAGAGAGACAAACATATTTTTACAACATCAGTGACAGATGTTTACGTAATTACACAGTTGGATAACTTCACACTTATGAAATCGTATTTTGTCTGTACTTTGTGAACTGTTCATATTTTTTTCGGAACCATTGTGATACTATGAGAGCTTTGAATGATATATTTGGTATGGAATCATGATTTTTAAAGTACGTTGGAGATAGATGACACTATTGAAATGAGCAGAGAATTTTCTTGTTGGTTTTGAAATTATTGCAGAAAGCTACGACGTTTTTGAGATTTGACTGAGGTGTTATGATGTTACGTTATGATGACAATGTGTATTATGCTGTTGAGGTATGTTTATGATCAATAAGCTGATGCTATATGAGGAATTTGATTATGTTATATTTTTATTATGATGAAATATTGAAGAAGTGTCGATGAATATGTATATGAGTAATAAGGTAAGGAATAATGAGTAGTGGTTAGGGACTCTGATTTGTGAAAGAGGATGTTGGAAACCAAGAATCGTACTTTAAGAGTTATGAAATGTGTGTACATGTGTGAATGTATCACAATGCCACCGAAAATTTTTTGGACACTGTTATATTTATAGGATTTTACTTCTACAGATTTGTAACGCAAATATTCCGACCTGTGAAATTTTATTTGTATCAAACTGTCACTGTAGCGGAAACTGATGTCATAAATATTTCGGTAAGGAAGCCAGGTCACCTTGATGTAATGCACTATAAGCACCCAGCTGCGCGACAGTCGCCTGGAAAAAAGCCATTAGTGTGTGCCTTTCAGAGGCACAGTTGGAGAAAGAAGGAGACCATTAACCTCGCTACTGGCATTCCTTTGTAGAAAGCATCGCAAATACGACACGCTCATTACTTGGAAACATATCGTACTTTGTGCTACTTACTGAAATGCTTATGAACTGATGGGAAATATTCTTACATCTGCACACCTGACTATGACAAGTGTCTTTCTACGAGAGTTGAGAGGATTTCTACTAACTTATGAAATGCCATATGACTATTGAATGATATTTTTATGCTTCGCTTTAGATAGTTGCTTATTTCATTTGATATCTGGTTTCCAGCTGTGTTACAGCATTGGTTTTATAAAATAAAATTAAATGCATTTGCTAATGTGAAAACTTTCTGTCAACAGATCTGTTAAATAATAATTTTATGATCCACATTCTTCAAAAAAGGAGCACTTGGAAAAGAAAGAACAATAAGAAGGGACTAGTAACAGTAACTGCATACATAATTTTCTTTTCAAGTACATGGTAATTTTTTTTTACAGTAAGTTGTTGTGGTGCACCACTTTAATTACATAGGCACTAAGATGTGACATAGGTATTAGACATGGCCATCTTTACTGTAATATTTTTTCTGCTTGAGCTTTGTCATGCTTAGGTATAAGTTATTGCATTTGCTGCTGCTGCTTGCCAGGCATAGTGCTATTAAATTTGACTTTGTATTACTCTGTTAAGCCAGTTTTACTACTGATTTATTTTTCTTTTTGCTGTACATTGGCTCATATTAGTGATAATGTTGCATTTTCTTTGCTAATTTATATATTTTGCTGCCTGCTTTGCCAATTTGCATTTTTTTGTCATTGCTGTTTGAGTTAATTGTTTTGTACTGCTGCATTGCCTCGTCCCTTAGTATATATATATCTGAGCTCAGTAGATTTAAGTTAGCTTAAGAGGGGGTAGACTATATAAGAAACAAACTATGAAGAATAGGGAAAGAATGCATTGAGAAGTTATATGAAAAGATTTGGACCAAAATGAGTATAGCACAATGAGAAATAATTATTTTGATAGAAATATGAATAGAATACAGAACGGTGGTATAGATAGGACTTTTTGGGAATAATGATGAATGAAGGGAGATCTCCAAGAAGTAAAGAAAATTTTGTTGGGAAAATACTGCAGTAACGCAAACCCTGTCCTATCCTTTTGCTATTCCGCTATGTGTTTGTGTACCATTGTGTATTTGTGTTTTTCCTGTCTTTATGTGTTTATCTTATGTTGTAGAATTTGTCTAATAATGTGTTATTTACTTTGTAAAGATGTTAAGACATTATTTATTCTGTTCTCTTTGCATGCTCATGTGTGAAATTAATGTTTCGAAAACTATTCTCATTATTTTATATATTTACTTATGTCATAATTCCTGTAACACTGATGTATATGTTTATTTCTATTCTTTTGTAATGCCTGTGTTACTACAAATGTTATCTGTACTGTTATGTTCTTTAATGATGTATTTTGTACCTTTGTTATTGTATTCTCATGTTATAAAATTGTAATTGACGTCAGTTTATCAAATTAAGTAACTTGTAAGCATTCATTTCACTGCACACATTTCTGTTGGTCATAGTGTCTGCACAATATGTGAAAAAAAGAGGACTGTTAGAGTTTACAGGTATGTTAATAATTCAGCAAGAGACTGGATAACAACATTGCTGGTTCTAAGGACATTTCAAAAAAAATTTTTTGTGGGTGCACAAGTGGTGGTTCATGGACTTGCTATATTGTCAGCAAGACTCTTCGATAGTGATTGTGCACCTGCACAGTCGCAACAGATGGCTGCTGGCCGTCTCTACAAGGACTGAAGTGGGTCTGCACCTTTGATGATCCACCAATACCATTATTTCTACAAGGACTGCAGTGGGTCTGCACCTCTGGTGGCCCTCCAATACCATACTCTCTACCAGGACTACAGTGGGTCTGTTCTGCGATGACCTACCTACCAATATTCTTCAAAACTTCGACTGACTCTGCTGTGGGTTTGCTCTGTTGTGGACCATTACCTGTCTGCATGTCAAGAGTCAGCATTATCTTTCTGTTGGAAGGGCAACACTACTTCTTCAAGACTGCATGGAAACCCATTACTTCCGTGTGCATTTTCTGTTACTGCTCAGACTTTGAGAAAAAAACACTGCAATTTTACTGTGATGAATGATCAGGACTGTCTTTATGGACTGTGAGAAAATCTTTTGACCAACATTGTATCAATAAGTGTGTGCATTTGATTTCTTTGTTATTGTAATTGTAAAAAAATTTTAACAAATATGTATTGACCAGTGCCCAAGATAATTTGTAAAATATGTAAGTAGGCTGTTTAAGTTTTCTTATTGGTAACGCCACGTAGCGCTCTGTGTGAAAATCACTGGCTGTGCCGTGTGCAGGCTGTGACGAGTTTGCATTGTTGTCTGCCATTGTAGTGTTGGGCAGCTGGATGTGAACAGCGCGTAGCCTTGCTCAGTTGGAGGTGAGCCGCCAGCAGTGGTGGATGTGGGGAGAGAGATGGCGGAATTTTGAGAGCGGATGATCTGGACAGAGACAGAAACTGATAGATATATTATGACTTTTGAACACTATTAAGGTAAATACATTGCTTGTTCTCTATCAAAATCTTTCATTTACTAACTATGCCTATCAGTAGTTAGTGCCTTCAGTAGTTTGAATCTTTTATTTAGCTGGCAGTAGTGGCGCTCGCCGCATTGCAGTAGTTCTAGTAACGAAGATTTTTGTGAGGTAAGTGATTTGTGAAAGATATAAGTTAATGTTAGTCAGGGCCATTCTTTTGTAGGGATTATTGAAAGTCAGATTGCGTTGCGCTAAAAATATTGTGTGTCAGTTTAGTGTTGATCAGAATAAGTAAAGAGAGTAATGTCTGAGAACGTTCAGTTTTGCACAGCTGTTTGAAAAGCAAATAACGTAAGAGGTTTATCAGCACAGTAACTCATTAATTTTTCTAAGGGGACGTTTCACAGCTACCATATGTGATAATTCTCCGTCAACCATCACCTATAACCTAGTCTATATATCGCAGAATCTGTGACATGGCACTGAGATAGAATGCATTACAAATGCTGGAGAAATATCTAGCAGCATCATGAGGGATTTGGAAATACCGGCTTCATTCCATATTCCTTAACTAGATTCGGTGATTTTAATATGAGCTCACATCACTGGCGACGTGCATCCCGCGCTTTTGGTCTGTTAATACACACCCCGGCGATCACTATCTGTATTAAAAGTTGCAGTATTTGTGTGGATGGCCACTTCATTCGGAAGAAATACCATACATCGATTTATAAATCCTGTATAGTTTTTAATGTGGATATCGTTAACGAGACTTGTCTGCGCCGGTAGAACCAAGACCGCTCTTGACAGTAACATAGCCATTGGAATGAGAAGCATGATTTTCTTTCGTGTATCTTAGTTCGTTTCGAAGATATGAACAGCAGTACATATTTTTTAAACAGAACCTACATTTTTAATTGGATAATCAACAACGCATCACCACTCACATGCCCATGGAAATGTAACTCGCTCACTTGGTGGATTTGACAGTGCACAAATGGAAACAAAAGGAAACTACGCGTCGACCATTCAGTCAACCACCTTCAGTTGAATGTTTGTGTTAGTACAATGGACACAAACAAAGAGAAGACAGGAGTCTGTGGAGAATGTAGCTTAGTAGAACAATAGCTGTTATAATGAATTTTTCTTTACAATCTGGTCTCATGTAGTAATGCACTATAGCACTTTTAAACGTAATGTTTTACCGTATACAGCAAAGGCTGTGCTTGAATAAAAAGTTCGTCATCATTATTTTTCTTTCATTGTGGTTGGAGATGAGCGTAATGCTACTCACAAGGGGAGGCTGCGAAGTTGGGATCACGCATATACTTCAAACTTTGAACACCGTTAGTGGGCCATTAAAACAATATAATGTGCAAATGGTAAGGTGCACTACTCTGGCAATACCGACAAAATCACAAGAGAAGCTTTACGAGTCTATTATATAACTGAGATATCTGTTTGAAGGTGCAAGTTGTAAATTGTCGTCGTGCTCAATCGGTTAGGGTTCGCCAGTTGCAAGCGACTCCTGGACGAGGCGAATCTCCAAACCACTCAATTTTATAATCTATATTTCTTCATTACTGCTGACATTATTTAATTTGTGTGACGTTTGAGAGGTAACATAATGAAAAACAACCCACGTACATTTTCATAAAGTAGTGAATTTCATATGTTATTTGACTATTTACTACTTGTAATTAAATTTTCAAGGAAGAGGGACAGGCTTGGAAAGCCCAAGTCAAACTTCGATAAATAATGATGCGAATGACGTTATTCACAATCAGTAATATAGTAAGTCACAGTGTGCCAGACCACAAGAGTAATGGAGAATTACTTGTAGGGAGTCTTCTCGACATCACACGCTGCAGGATGTTATTTGTCTTGCAAACACGGAAAACGTACATTGAAACTTCATGAAAACACACATGCTTTTTTCCATTATATTGCCTCTCAAATGTCATAAATAATAAGACCAGTGATGAAAGAAGGCCAACGGCCTTGCTGTAATGGTAACACCGGTTCCCGTCAGATTACCGAAGTTAAGCGCTGTCGGACTGGACTAGCACTTGGATGGGTGACCATCCAGTCTGCCGAGCGCTGTTGGCAAGCGGGGTGCACTCACAGCCCTTGTGAGGCAAACCGAGGAGCTACTTGATTGAGAAGTAGCGGCTCCGGTCTCGTAAAGCGACATACAGCTGGGAGAGCGATGTGCTGACCACGTGCCCCTCCAAATCCGCGTCCAGTGACGCCTGTGGGCTGAGGATGACACGGCGGCCGCTCGGTACTGCTGGGGCCCCAAAGGAGTTTAGTTTACTGATGAAAAAAATATAGATTAAAAAGTAAGTGTTAGCCGGATTCCAAACGTCGCCTCATCCCTGACACTCTTCCCCATGCGCGAACGCTAACCATACGACCGCCAACGAACTGTTACGGCCGGCCTCTGCGCAGATACACGAGTTACATAACAGACGCGTAAAACTTCCCTTGCGATTTTCTCGGAACTGCCAGAATAGCGCACCTTACTACTTCCACGTTATGTTGTTTTAATGACTTAGTAAATGTGTACACAATTTGAAGCAAATCCGTGATCCCAACGTCGTGCCTTCCCTTGCCAGTCAGAGGAGATAGCACTACTCTGACAATTAGTGTTTTCCTGAAGTATCAGAAGGAGACGAGAAAATCATCCACTGGGAAGGTGGGTTTTTATCAAGGCATACGTCTATAAGTTGCTACATGCATATTATTACAAAATACGGCTGAGTATCACAGGCCGTATGAATACACGATTCGGGCCACATGTGGCCTCCAGGCCCCTAGCTTCACGATCACTGACGTAAAGTGAAATGCATGGCTCACTCTACACTGAGGTGACAAAAGTCATGCGGTACCTCCCAGTATTATGTTGGACGCCCTTTTGACCTGCGGAGTGCAGCAACTCAACCTGCTACGGACTCAACAAGTCGTTGCAAGTCGCCTGGAGACATACTGAGCCATGTTGCTTGTATGGCTGTTCATAAATGCAAAAGTGGTTGCGGCGAAAGATTTTGTGCACGAACTAACTTCTCGGCTGCGTCTGATAAATGTTTTATGTCGGGCGATGTGGGTGGCCAAATCATCTACTCGAACTGTCCAGGATGTTTTTGAAACCAGTCGCAAATAATGTGGCTCGGTGACACAACGAATTATCATTCATAAAAATTCCATCGTTGTTTGGGAAAATGAAGCTCGTGGATGGTTGCAAATGGTCTCAAGTAGCAAAAAATAATCATTCCCAGCCATTGACCGGTTCAGTTGGACCACGCACTCCAGTCTACTGGAGATAAACACAGCTTACACCATTAGGAGCCACCACCAGCTTGCACAGTGTCTTGTTGACAACTTGAATCCATGGCTTCGTGGGGTCTACGCCACACTCGAACCCCACCATCAGCTCTTACCAACTGAAATCGGGACCCATCTGACCAGGCAGCGGTTTTCCATTCGTCTAATGTCCAACCGATAAGGTCACCAGTGCAGGAGAGGCGCTGCAGTCGTGCTGTTAGCAAACGCAGAGAGTTAGGTCGTAGAAAGGGGAGATGAGGTAGGTGGTTGCCCAAGTGTGGTGGACCACTGTGCCTTAAAGAGACCCCCACCTTCCCATCCAGCCCTTCAGTTCAAACCTTTTCGCCGCAGGGAACGGATATCAATGTGTTGTGAGCCAGTAATTGTGTTTTTGTTTCAGCATGAGTGGAAACCTTTGTTTCATCTGTCAAGTTGGTGTTGATGGAGGTGCATAGACAGTTGTTAATGGGAGAGGAGTAAGAACATTGTTGGAGAGCAATAGAAAAAGGAAGATTGCTCACTACACTCGTTTGCTGGTGAGAGCTCGATAGGTAACTGTGCATAACACATTTCAATAACATTACAGTAACGCTAAATATATTGACGCTTACGTTTGCTGTGGGTATAAGGAAACTGCGCAATCAAATGGCTCTGAGCACTATGGGACTTAACATCTGAGGTCATCGGTCCCCTAGAACTTAGAACTACTTAAACCTAACTAACCTAAGGACGTCACACACATCCATTCCCGAGGTAGGATTCGAACTTGTGACCGTGGCAGTCTCGCGGTTCCGGACTGAAGCGCCTAGAACCGCGCGGCCACAGCGGCCTGTAAGCTGCTGAGTCAACTGTAGTAGGATGAGTTCGTGGCAAAAGTCGTTCTTTCAGTATTCGAAAACACTGTCTTTTGTGACTCATAGCAGAATTCAAAGAGTGTTAGAAACGGAGACCAAATGGCGAGAAATACTAAACTCAGAGCGTCATGAAACTTGAAGTCAGACAATGCTTGATGAACGGAGCTACTGCTGGTGGGGATCAAGACACAGTACATAGTTTGAGTTACGAGCAGTTAGATTTGGTCGCAATTGGCGCATGGTATCACTCCCTATGTAGAAATAAACTTTACTGGATGCCTTCATCAGAGGCTCAGCAGCGAGCAGGGCGTAAACCTTCAGCCACTGGCAATGGACAAAATAATCGCGTTCCTTGAAGAACACTCGGACGAGTGCTATTGACGAGTTAATGAACCACGTAGAAGAATAAAATCGTGTGTGTGCAATACTAGGAACTTTGAAACTGTTCCTTGAAACAGTTGTCGTAAAACACAAGAAAGGCGAGAAAGTGGAGAAAAGGTTATTATTGTGTCGCAAACAATTATTGCAACTGCCAGACCCAGTTCGTTTTTATCTCCAGTCTTGATCGGAATAAGTGCTTATCTGTACAACAGATTTGGCTCCAGGCTCCTCAATGATTTGTTGTCATCCCTGGGACTTTCTGCATCATCCTGGAAAGCAATTCGTTATGAGACATCTTCCATGCTCAGTTCTCAGTCGAATTCAGTGTTGCAGCCCTCTTATTCTCAATTCGGCTTTGACAACGCTGACTGTAACGTCAACACCCATGATGGATCGAATACGTTCCATTCAATGGGAGGCATGGTGTGTATCACTCCTCATTCTACAATGACTCCTGTTGAAACAATGAAGAGACTGCTCATTCGCTTCTCTGCAGAGATTGCTTAAGGTTCAAATACCATTCAACTCCAGTCATGAGAATGAAGCATGGCTTCAAAAATATCATTGCTTGCGACATCAATATTGCTGACGACATCCTACCACTATTTACTGATATTATATGGCTGTATGGAAAGTGGGAGAACTTCCCAGAACATCCGGGATGCAATGGTTTCATGGTCGAACCAACAAAAAACACTGCGTACACCCTCTCAACTATATATATAATTGTCATCAATACACCACCTTCTGACGTCAACGCTGTCTACACTTCGCTTTGGGAAGCGACAAAAAAGTCAGGAATTTGGACAAAAGAGTTGTGCAGTGTCCTACGACCAACCATTGTACATGAAGGCAATGGATATACACTCCTGGAAATTGAAATAAGAACACCGTGAATTCATTGTCCCAGGAAGGGGAAACTTTATTGACACATTCCTGGGGTCAGATACATCACATGATCACACTGACAGAACCACAGGCACATAGACACAGGCAACAGAGCATGCACAATGTCGGCACTAGTACAGTGTATATCCACCTTTCGCAGCAATGCAGGCTGCTATTCTCCCATGGAGACGATCGTAGAGATGCTGGATGTAGTCATGTGGAACGGCTTGCCATGCCATTTCCACCTGGCGCCTCAGTTGGACCAGCGTTCGTGCTGGACGTGCAGACTGCGTGAGACGACGCTTCATCCAGTCCCAAACATGCTCAATGGGGGACAGATCCGGAGATCTTGCTGGCCAGGGTAGTTGACTTACACCTTCTAGAGCACGTTGGGTGGCACGGGATACATGCGGACGTGCACTGTCCTGTTGGAACAGCAAGTTCCCTTGCCGGTCTAGGAATGGTAGAACGATGGGTTCGATGACGGTTTGGATGTACCGTGCACTATTCAGTGTCCCCTCGACGATCACCAGTGGTGTACGGCCAGTGTAGGAGATCGCTCCCCACACCATGATGCCGGGTGTTGGCCCTGTGTGCCTCGGTCGTATGCAGTCCTGATTGTGGCGCTCACCTGCACGGCGCCAAACACGCATACGACCATCATTGGCACCAAGGCAGAAGCGACTCTCATCGCTGAAGACGTCTCCATTCGTCCCTCCATTCACGCCTATCGCGACACCACTGGAGGCGGGCTGCACGATGTTGGGGCGTGAGCGGAAGACGGCCTAACGGTGTGCGGGACCGTAGCCCAGCTTCATGGAGACGGTTGCGAATGGTCCTCGCCGATACCCCAGGAGCAACAGTGTCCCTAATTTGCTGGGAAGTGGCGGTGCGGTCCCCTACGGCACTGCGTAGGATCCTACGGTCTTGGCGTGCATCCGTGCGTCGCTGCGGTCCGGTCCCAGGTCGACGGGCACGTGCACCTTCCGCCGACCACTGGCGACAACATCGATGTACCGTGGAGACCTCACGCCCCACGTGTTGAGCAATTCGGCGGTAAGTCCACCCGGCCTCCCGCATGCCCACTATACGCCCTCGCTCAAAGTCCGTCAACTGCACATACGGTTCACGTCCACGCTGTCGCGGCATGCTACCAGTGTTAAAGACTGCGATGGAGCTCCGTATGCCACGGCAAACTGGCTGACACTGACGGCGGCGGTGCACAAATGCTGCGCAGCTAGCGCCATTCGACGGCCAACACCGCGGTTCCTGGTGTGTCCGCTGTGCCGTGCGTGTGATCATTGCTTGTACAGCCCCCTCGCAGTGTCCGGAGCAAGTATGGTGGGTCTGACACACCGGTGTCAATGTGTTCTTTTTTCCATTTCCAGGAGTGTAGTTCATAGTGGGGATCCTGATTTTAAAAAAATGTGAATGTGAGACTCGGAGGCTTTCATCTTAGTGTGTTTTTTTATGGGATGTATGGGAACGATTATGGCAGGAAGAGGCTTGAAGGAGTTGGTGTCAGTGACCTATGCTACAAACAGTGTTGACAAAATGCTATCTAGCCATGCCTATGGGCGAGCAGTCGGAGCACACATCCTCGTCCACAATACACTGACACCACTGACGTGGGATATGGTTAAGCTGAGTGAGGATATCAATCGTGGACCCTTGATGAGAAAAATGTGGTGCTGTCAGTCAGTGACAAATTTCGAAGCACCTTGTAATCTCTTCAGCAAAGAGGGCCTACTTCAACATTTTGTGTTTCACCCTGGCGAAACAGTTCATAGAGGCAGAATGAATGGATAAATGGAATCTACACCTGGTCACAGTGTTGCCCTTCTTTCATGCAGCATTTGCCATATGCCAAAAGTGCTCATCTTTACATGCAAGATATGATGACCTTGGAACAAAGGATGGACACAACTGAGTTCGACCACTTCAACTAAGGGAGATATTTCACCATAAGGCGATGTGAAAAATTTTGGTGCAGTATTTGGTTGGACATAACGATAGAGCAGACATTGATGAGGTCCAATAAAGTTAAGAGGGGCCTCGCTGATGTTATAAGCTTCAGTGAAAGTGTTCTTGCCAAGTGGACGCAACGGAATGTAAACCTGCAACGAGTGTCGTCAAGGAAAGCTACTGCCAAGTGGCTGCTGTTTCGTCTGAGCGGCACACCAATGCAAATCCCACCAGAGTGGCTCAGACAATATTAACTCTCGAAAATTGAAGGCATGGTTTCAACAGCATCCTCCACTTCCAGAGACTGAGGTGATAATGTCAGTATGCAGTGGAATAGTTGATGTGGAGCAGGTGAATTGTCTTTCAGGTCAAGAAATAGGCAAGGCACGTATGATAAAGATTATTGGCCAAAACTTCCACAGCCTTGTTGAAAAACACGAATAAAGTTGTTAAACTCGCCCAGATCACACATTCCTCGAAAGCTAGCCCCAAAATTCTGACTGCTGTTGTTCCTACCTCGTTGTTTCAACGAATCTGCAAAGTGAAACAATCTGACGAAGATGTGAAGCACTTTTACACCGTACTGGCACCATATCCATTATCATTGTTCAGCGAAGATGGATTACGAAATGGAACCAAACCTCTGTTGTACAAGTCCCTACAAAATAAAATGTTTGTTGTGGATGGAGTTTCTTCTTCACAAAAAAAAGGCTCTGAGCACTGTGGGACTTGTCATCAGTCCCCTAGAACTTAGAACTACTTAAACCTAAGGACATCACACACATCCATGCCCGAGGCAGGATTCGAAACTGCGACCGTAGCGGTCGCGCGGTTCCAGACTGTAGGGCCTAGAACCGCTCGGCCACCCCGGCCGGCTTCTTCACAAAGTTGTGTGGGACAAGCATGAAGCTTTTGCTGTCATCTGCAAAAAGTACATCAGTTTTGTCAGCTGGCACTACGTATCTACAGCGATTGTTGTGTTCGATGGGTACCCAAGTCAGGCGAATCAGTGAGGAGCTAAAATCTTAGAAGCAGCTCGGCGTTCGAAAGTGAAGACTTCAGCTGATGTAAAGTTTGACGAGAGTGTACTACCGGCTGTTCCCCAGGAGAAGTTCTTGGGAAATGAAACGAATAAGAGCTGCCTCATGCAAATGCTGAGAAAACATCTGTAAGAATCTTCAATTCGAGTACTAGATGCAGCAAAGGGCGCCGATTTACTGATTGTGACAACAGGTTGTTCTTAGTCACCCAGATTCGACACTGTGCTTATGATCAGTGAGGATACTGACGTCGTAGTCACCCTGTGTGGGGCTCGCAGCAAAGCCACCTGCAAGAACATCTACCTCTTGAAGCCAGGAAAAAAGGGGCAAGCTGACATGTAGTACGCCACCTCATCGTGCCAATTCGAGAAGAAACATCTCCTTCTCTCGCATGCCTTTTCTGGGTACGATACAACCTCCACACCATTCCGGCATGGGAAAATCAAACTGTGTAGTCTCATCGACAGTACCCCTAACATAGAGAGAAGCTGCTACGGTGTTCTATAAGGCATTTGCAACTCCAGCAGACATCAGCAGAGATGGGGAGAAGATGCTGATGGCAATGTATGGCACAGAAAGAAGGACCACCTGCAGCATTAGCGAACTGAGGTATCATCTCTTTGTGAAGTACATCTTGCCATGACTTCCACCAACACTCGACACTGCGGTCTTGCACAGCTACAAAGCATTCCTCCCGGTTCAGTTGGTGGTTGGGAAACACACTAGACCCACTTGAATGGGGTTGGAGAGGGGACAGCCTCCAACTCTCATTCCTATAACGAAAGAACCTTCTTCCAAAGACCTTCTGAAACCGGCGTTCTAAAGCTGCAAAAAGGAATGTACCAGTGGAGCACTTGCCGTAAATCAGGCCTCAAGTGCACCACTATATGCAAGATCCGTGTGGAGAGCCTTTGAACAAACACTAGATACATTGAACTGGACTTCACACACCTCACATTAAGATAAAACATTACTCCACAAATTTCTTACATCCACATGATTACCACGTGGTTTACCTTGTAGTTGTAAGAAATTTGTGGACCGATGTTTTATCTTAATGTGAGGTGTGTAAAGTGTTATGTATACATGGCGATGTATGCAGACAATGAAGTGCTTTTCCATGTTGATTTTACAGATGCTTGACAATGACATATAGTCGAAATCAGCTAATAAATAAAAAAAATTGCATTACAGCCTACTACGGACCGTGTTTACGCTTATGAAATGAAATTTATTTGGCCAATTTGGGTTTCATAAAACTCATTTGATCAAATTAATGAAATAATCGAACTTCAGTATGATACACAGCTTAAAGCTTAAATTATGGAATATCGTGAACAGCAGGAGTACTCCGAATTTTGGAGATGTGTGCCTAGCAGTCAAACAGTTTATGATACTGCACACAGTTTATTTTATTTCTATCCACTGACCTTTGTGAAGCTTCGTTTTCAGAAATGAAGTACTTGAAAAATAAATTTCTTAATCGGTTTTCAGAGAAGCGGCAAGCCTTTTCGCATGCCCCTTTTCGTCTAATATGAGAATAACGCTTAGAAGGTAGTGACGGAGCAGAATATGACGATAAGGTTTTGTTAAAGTGAACTGGGCTACAGTGGCTGCATATACTGATTTCTGCCTAACTTCATGTCAAATACATTCAACATGGCACGCGTCTCCCTTGTTTTTCTCTACGCTCTCTGCGAGCGCGTGGGAATGGGGAAGTAGAAAGGATCCGGGACAAGCAAGGCAGTGAGCGACGTACCGAAGAAAGCGGCGCTCTGGCGTCGCCACAGGTGGCCAGCCACTGTTGGAGACGTCGTGAAAGTGGCCACGGCGCCGAGCCCTGCCCTGTGCTCGAACAGGGAACGTGAAGCGTCACTATTAGTTCCGTTTCATTTACCATGTTCACACGATGCTAATTTGGTATCGTTGGATGGTATGTGAACGACTGCCTTCTCTTTAAATTGCATACGAAGCCTCTTCAACAGAAAAATGGACCCATTTGTGTTTATTTTATATGCCACACTCAATTTCCCTCCCTCCATTGCCGTTCCCGTGTATTTGAAAGACTTGAAAATAGGTAAGTTTAAGTCTGACCGTAGATGTGGCCAAAGAATGAGGTTGCACCATCTAAACCTATTGTTCTTCTTGTGGTCTTCAGCCAACAGACTTGTTTGATGCAGCTCTCATTGCTACTCTATCCTGCGCATCCTTCTTCATCTCCAAGCAACTACTGCATCCTACATCCTTCTGAATCCGCTTAGTGTATTCAGCTCTTGGTCTCCCTCTGCGACTTTTACCATCCATGCTGCCCTCCAATGCTAAATTGGTGGTGCCTTCATGCCTCAGAACATGTCCCACCAACCGATCCCTTCTTCTAGTCAAGTTGTACCACAAATTCCTATTCTCTCCAATTATACTCAGTACCTCTTCATTAGTTATGTGATCTATCCATCTAATCTTAAGCTTTCTTCTGTAGTACCGCATATCGGAAACTCCTATTCTCTTCATGTCTAGACTATTTATCGTCCATGTTCCACTTCCATACACTCAATGCAAATACTTTCAGAAAAGACTTCCTGACTCTTAATTCTATACTCGATGTTAACAAATTTCTCTTCTTCAGAAACGCTTTTCTTGTCATTTCCAGTCCATATCCTCTCTACTTCGGCCATCATCAGTTACTTTGCTCCCCAGCTAGCAAAACTCATCTACTGTTTTAAGTGTCTCTTTCCTAATCTACTCGTAATTCCCTGAGCATCACCTGATTTATTTGAACTACGTTCTATTATCCTCGATTTGCTTTTGCTTATGTGGGAAAATTCAGCAAAGGGATGTAGGTACCAAAGATAAATGCATTTACCAGATTAAGAGATGTCTGGCTGGTCACAGCCAATGAGAAATCTACCACCTCCATTGAGCTCGAAAGATGAAACGTTGTCCTTCTGCTTCCACCATACTGCAGTGGTTCGGCTGCTTGTAGAGGTGGCGGGCTCCTCAGCTAAAAGTAAAAAGGAAGGTGTTGGACTGTGTGGGTCTGTTATTTGATTTTCGACATCAACATAGAGAAACACCGAGAGATGTATTAATTACTATTACCTTGGTGTAAAAAGCGGACTCAGTCGTGGCCAGCTAGGTCAAGTGTGAACCATTAGTTTACGTTCTAATTTCCTATTCCGTGCGATGATGAAGTATTGGAACAGCTATAAAATCTCGTGATGTTGTTCAGTTAGTTTCATTTTGGTTGACCTATGTTAAAATTAAGGGTATTTGTTTATAAGTGTGACTTGTTCACCTGTTCCCACCATTAATCGAGTTTTAGCTTAACTATACCCAAATTCCATTTTTTGCGTTGTTTTTCTTACAGTGCAAGTTTTTGGGGGAATTTTGCTGATTTTATAGTGGTTTCTTTGTAAGTAGTGTTCAACCTTATGTTCTCGCCATTTTCAGTGTACTGTCTTAACTGAGTCTAAATTACATTTTCGCATGGTTTTCTTTTAGTTAACGTTTGTTCAGTTGAATATCAATGGCGGCGTGTCAATGTTTTGTACAGATTTATTGAATTTGTGTTAGTTTCTTTGTGACTAATGCCAGTAATCATGTTTCAGGTGGACAGTGTCCAAATTACGATGTAGTGTGAGCTTTCTTACATGGTTAGGTTGATTAAGTTGAGAGGCACCCACATACATTGCTCATACTGTGGCATCAAGCAGTCAGGCCTGCAAGATGAGTGGTCTGCCAAGCGAGTGGATTCATTTTTTATTTATCAAGTAACATGAACTCTAGTACTCACAATTAAGTTAAAAGTTATTCTCCTGCTTGGATATTACGCAACGGAAACGCACATCTGACTATTAGTAATTTACACAACACTGACTGTTCACTACGCACTGTCAATACCACATTTTCTTTCTTATTTAACGGCTTTTATCAACATGTGGCCATCGCACTGAATATAAATGGCGCACACATTATAAATTCTGGATATCATGACAACATACAGTTCGAAGGAAAAAGCCACCAATCTTTTTCTTTTCACTATCTTATTTATTCGGATAAATTCTATAACCTAAACACACAAATTCTATAACCTACAACAATAACACATGAGAAATTCCACCCAGAGGGCATGGCTTTACATTGGTGATTCTCTATCTTATGGTCTCGTAATTATTTAATGCTACAGTGCACTTTCTGGATAGGATGGTGGATCTTTTGCTATATCTCACACTTCGACTCTCACAACCATCATCACGAAACTTTCCTCCAGACCGAGCAGTACAAAAGGAACATGCATAACCCACTACCTCTGAAACTACCTTGCCACTCTCCCATGCAAACCACACATACTTAAATTGCATGACATACACCACACTGCAACATGGAATACAACACAAGGAGTAGTCACAACATTATCACTTTCAGCTTTCCCACTTCAATTAGTATTCATCCGTTTCACACGACACTGCCCCACTTCGTAACTTTTCTTTCCTACTACGAACTCTGGACGATATATGCACGTCTTCCTGTGCAATGCAAGCCAAGTGGCGTTGCTGGATAGACGGCTGACTCACCTTGCTTCTCTCTCAGAGTATTATAGTTTGAATCAAGCGTCACACGGAGACATAACACGCAAAGTAATATTAAGAACATATTCATCACACACGCGAGTCCTCAACTGATACCATGGATGAGTACTTCTCTTTATCCTTTGTCTCATACACAGATTGAGACTCACACAATACTCACCACATGGAAGTACTCGTCTCTAATTTCAAGTCCTGCAGACGCCATTTCTTAAATATTTCCAACTTATAGTACACACGCTAGTAATTCAGCTTAACTTAAGCACTCGGAAGTATTTCAGCTTATTGCTACACGTGGTTTCATTGTGACCGTTGGTCACTTCCGAAGATCACTACGATCCCATTAATATTACCTGCCTGACATTTAATTCTCCCCACAAAAGTTCCTGAAATAGAGAAATTATTATTCTAAACTACTCTTAAGTATTTCACATGCATACCATGTCTCCACTCTTTTGCCCTTACGGAGCACGCCTAAGACAGGTCTTACCAACACTAGATCCAGCGGCAGAGTGCTGGAACATGGCCGTTCTTCAGGTCCTATCGCACCTCTGCCGAAGTGGGGGAGCACCTTGCTACCGTATTGGTCAGCCACATTTCAGGCGCTCAAAGCTCAGGTAAATTTCATCTCTTTGGTCCCACGAAAGGTGACCCAAGTACCGTCTCAAAGATGATCATATATTCACATTCACTATCTGCGGTTAGCAGACGACCATAGATTCATTCATTTCACAGATCTCACCAAACTGGATATAGGGATTTATTTTGTGGGAGTGCACATGTGATCAATTAAATAAATAGTCATTCTTTCCCACACTGGTATCCTGCTTCGCTGTATTAATTGAAATTGAGTTATTATTAGAAAAATATGTTGTACTGACAAGAATAACGAAGAATTTTGTACCTATTTTCAATGTCGGGCGCTACTGTACCCTTTCAAAGTGACTAATGGAGAGGCTATAATAGTTTTGTGAGAGAATTTCACCGATTTCTCGATGATTTATTTGTAAGTACTGTCCACCCACATGTACCTGCCATTTGCCGTGTGGCGGGCTTGCTCATTACCATATCGCCCCTGTGTATGTGGGTTATCACAGGCTGTGATCAGTGAAGCAGTTAGTCCGTGTTTCTTCTATCAATTTCTTACAGTTGCCTAGAGGTCATAACTTTTTTTAATTTGCTCATGATATTATGTAGCTTTGGGGTGCATGCTCATTGTTGCAGTAACTCCATGCGAGTATTTGTGAGGTGGCATGCTTGTGGTATTGATGAATGTAATAACTTATAACCCTTGCGTGACAATATCCTTTATTCGGTAGGACCAGAATTTAGCTTCATGGAATTCTTTACTGCTAATGTTCGATTCTGTGAACTCGAACTTTTTTCTCATTTGTCAGTTACATGTAAACCTGTTTTAGCTGTTTATATCAAAATAAACGTGAATTTTATAAAGAAAGTCTTCTTTCATTGACACTCTTACAGTAAGTAAGAATAATGGAAATGAAATGGAAATGAAGTCCCATGCTTCTTCACAGAGCGTAGGGGAATGATGCGGGAGAAACGCATCGCCGTACTAGGCAAGGTCCGAAAGGAGCTGCTTTGCCGTTGCCTTCCTCCGACCGTAATGGGCATGAATGATGATGATGAAGACGACACAACAACACCCAGTCATTTTGGGAACAGTGGAAATCCCTGACCACGCCGGGAATAGAACCCGGGACCCCGTGCTCGGGACGCGAGAACGCTACCGCGGGATCACGAGCGGAGGATTTCGAGTATAGAGCCCCATAATAATTACTGTTTTAACAAGGAAATCAAAGAGTGTAGGAAGCTAAAATAATTAATTCATCATTATAAGAGAAACAGGTACAGTCGTGCTCAAAAGTATCCGAACGACCTGAATTGCATTTCGCCTGATTCTATTGCAACCCCCATATCGAAAATGGATCCAACAAGTCACCACTAGAAAACACTGCTCTATATCGCAATAACTCAAGATGTAAAGTAATACCAAGGTACTACAAATATCAGGGAACATCTTATCACAGATAAGACGGTTCTTCAGGCTTGTAAGCTCACATTTATTACAATAAATGACATACATGAAATGTTACCACTCTCATTATTATGTCAGATAGGTAATTCACGTAGTAAGTTCGTCGTATTCATGATTTCCTCTTCAAAATAACATACCGTACTTATTATTTAACACAAAATGACATTAAAAATTTAAGTTATTCACGAGCAGCTAGTTGAGAATATGTATGAAATTCAAATGACTCGACGAACCGTCTCGTTCTGCATATGGATTCAAACCCAGGTCATGCAGTCTAAGCAAAGACTTCGTGACTGACGGAAACTAACAGTCATTCCTGACTAGGCATAAAGAGAGTGATATACCTCGACTTTAGACAGTATCAGTTAGCAAATATCAACTTTAAATTACATAACGTAAACATTGTTAACGGACGTTAATTCCTGCCCAGCATCTATTGTCCTTGTTAACGAACTACGAGAGATGTTAAATATTGCTTCTTCACAAGTAACTTACTTGAAATGCCGTGAGGTAAAGCTTTGTGTTGGACAGGAATTCGAACCCAGAACCTAATTGGATTGTCATCGAAGCACAATCAACTGTGACATATCGGATTTTCTCGGCAGTAGCTAGATGTTTTAACTGAAATGACGAGACGAAACATTAATTTTTTTCTTTCCCAGGACTCCAACCTGGCACCTATCGCTGTTATATTCTAGAGATAACGAACGTTAAAAATGGGTTTGTTACACCAGCAGCGACATGTGAGCATGTTTGAACTAGAAATAATATGACGAAGAGTTCAATGCTGACTGAGAATCGAGCCCCACACATATCGTTGTTGACAGCACACAAAGAGACGTCAGCTACCGAATTTTTCTCCACCAGCAGCTCGGAATAACATCCTTGAATTTACAATGATTCCGCAAACAGTTCTCTGTCTCAATGGGACTCGAAAACGTCAGATACCTTTAGTGTTGACAACGAATGAAAATACATTAAAAATCAAAATTATTACCCTCTAGCAGATAAGTGTTTTCATGCTACAGCTTGATAATACATAATGAAAGCTTTAGTGCCGGGCCAGGATTCGAACCCTTTCTCGCGCAATATGTGGAGATGTTGAGGAATCTGCAGTTATGAACAAACAACAAATTGCAGTCGAACTGTATTGTCACGAAGGGATCAAATTCCGCGTTAAGGGCGGTCTGAGTTGCATTCCCAGATCAGAACCAATTTTATCGACATACAGAAGCTCAAATAAAAGATAGAATAAGTGTCCTGTGACCCTACATAGCGTTTGTTTCGTCACTAGAAATAAATAACTAGTATAAGAAAGGTTACTGTTGATAGAGTTTCTACATGTCGCGACTCCTGACTTTATTGTGGTTCAACCTAACGTCTACTTGGAAGAGAAGAAATATGTTTAACATGAATGTCAGACCACAATGCCATTATACCTTCTTCACATGGCGCAGTCAGAAGAGAAGAGAATCTGTCTCTCTTTATCAAAAATCATCAGCAGAACTTGGAATCGAATCCAGGCCATGAGTATACGAACCTAGCATCAATCCAAGAGACCACCAAATTCTCTTCTCTGCCAGTCATTTTCTATCGTAAGAATGTTGCGCCACACTGGATGAGAATTCTGACACACAGACTCCCTGTAGTGGTTTGCAGCATGTTCAGTACATTCATTTACTTGGTTGACCGAATCACCATGAACCTCGGCTACCCAGGGCCTACATTCGACTCTAATTTGTAATCACCGAAATAAAATCACGTAAGTGACACCTACACCGAACTGCCAACAGTGTAGGATGCAGATATTTAAACAGGAAGTGTTCCTTTCGACTTGAGCTACTCTGTTGCGCTATCTGTTTGTTAAAAACGTCGTGCAGTGCAAAAGAAAAGCTGTAACTGTCTGTCTCTCAGAAGTCTAGATCCGGCCATATGCATTATCCCACAGCGCTGTGCAATGCGCAAGTTCTGGAGGAATTGTTGTTGAGTTCTGGAGGTGTTGTAACTGTGTGTCAGCTAGTAGCGTAACGGTAAGCGTCGCGCAATGTTGATTAGAGGTCGCCAGTTTGGGTACATTCACTGCTACATTTTTTAAAACGCCATACTGCTGTCTGCTGAAGTTATCGAACTAATGGAACTTTGAACATAATTGCCTTCACTTCTCAACCCAAAATAGTCGCATGTAGAAAAAGGGCTAACTTCTGCGGCATTTTGTTCTTTTCAGGTTTAATAGATGGCCAGGCCGCAGATTCATTTTTAATGGCTGTTCATGTGCTGCCAACAATCGCAATAGGTGTTGTTATTTCTGGTCAAACAGGCACACATCTTACTGTCGGTGAGTAAGCAAGTGTTACTTAAGCTATATTCGTGGATGTAGGTGTGCGGTTCGATTGTCTCTCAGGCACAAAAAATTTTATCCGTATTTTACATTCACACATCTAGCAGCTGGTAAGAAAAACCGATACGTAACATTTGATTTTAGTTAACAATCCGATTGCGTGCTGGGTTCGTATCACCGTCACACAACTTCACATCATGCGCTTCATCTTTAAATGCATGAACGCTCTGTTCCTTCTGAATGGATTTATATCACACATCTTTCGTGGTTAGTTAACAGGGCCGAAAGGGCCTTTAAAGGCGTCCCGGTTTATTACAAAAACTGTCGTCGTCTTTTTTTTTAAGTTTAGTTTTGGTTACTGATATTGGCGAAAATTTCTGTAATTCGTGCCTCTTCATGACTAGTCAGCAATATGATATGATTAGATTAGATTAGATTATTACTTGTTCCATAGATCATGAATACGACATTTCCTAATGATGTAGAACGTGTCATTTTAATGAACGATTTCTTTACATACCATGATTCAGTTTCTTTGCAACAATTTTTTACTCTCTCTCTCTCATTCTTTTTTATTTTTATCCCTCTCCCTCAGTCTCTGTCTGGGTCTCTTCTCTCTCTCTCTCTCTCTCTCTCTCTCTCTCTCTCTCTCTCACACACACACACACACACACACACACAGTCTTTTTTTTTTATTTGTTTGTTGTGCTCGAGTATCGGCGAGGCACGAAAACGTTCGTCAATGATTTTCGTAGATTGAGTACACTTTCGAAAGAAATATAAAAACAACTATGTGAGTTACTAATTTATGAAGCTTGGTTTGCAGTCAGTTCTGAGTATTATTAGTAACTACACTCCAGTCCCTAAACCCAGTTACAGAAATGTGAATCAGACAGATTACGTATTCCAGGCCGTAGCAGCCGCGTCTTTGAGACGTCAGCTATGGTCAGTTCCCAGCCCACTGTAAGATCACATCGGTTCGTCTTCTTCCTACTGGTAATGTAACTGAGATTTGGCAACAAGGCAAGGTATATTTGGCAACTCTGTGATCGACGAGTTACTTCCTGGTGTGCACGGAATTAAGTCTCAAAGTTCACTTGATTTTTCCTGTCATTTCCATTAAATAATCTGAGTTATTATTAACCCTTGAGCTGTAACAAAAGATTGTAAATTTACGGTTTTCAGCCCAGGAAAGTCGTTGCACGTGAAACTAGAATCTAATCTCGTCCTTCAAATAGCGGTTTACGAGTTCTAACCACTACTGGTCTGGTAAGAGGGACCTAGACGCTTGCCTCTTCACCTAGATATGTGGAAACGTGCTAACCTGAGATAAAACGTCTGTTATGGTTTGCGGTTCCAGTCTTGCTGACTGTAACGTTTTTATCCCTTCTGTGAAAGAGCTACAAGCAGTCACATCACACATCGATAAGGAAATCGCAAGAAAATACTTTCGGCTCATAGTGCAATGGTGAAAAACTTACAACAGGTAACGCCTCTTTCCCCTGCTGACAAACAAATTTTGTGTTTCTAGGAATACATAACTTTATTTATGAAATGCCACATTTGCATAACACTTGAGTATGACACAGCATACCAGTCAAACACAGACCCAATCGAAATCTAAGTGATTAGTATTTTACTAATTCGTGCCAATAGAGGAGCGTATGTGTACAGATACTCAGTTGTATTGAAACAGACTTCCGGCGTAAGGTTATCGTGGGTAGTTTTATTTCATTTCTTATAATACAGTGCACAATTTTCGTACGGTTTCGTTTAGTGTTGTTAAAACATTAGTTAACATGAGAGAGAAATTAATCATCAACGATATATGCGAATTCTCTGATGTTATCTATAACAGTCTGACAATGCACATGCAGTTTATTGATTACATGCATGTAGAAAACTTGTTCTGAGTTAAAGCTGTCAAACAAGGTTTTATGAAGAATAAAATACCACTGCCACACGGCAGCTAATGTAGAAAATACTTTTCTGACGTATTTTGGCACGATGCTCTCTCCCCATACATAACACAGAAGTTTCGAGATGCATCTGCGGCCTGGCCATCTATTAAACCTGAAAAGAACAAAATGCCGCAGAAGTTAGCCCTTTTTCTACATGCGACTATTTTGGGTTGAGAAGTGAAGGGAATTATGTTCAAAGTTCCATTAGTTCGATAACTTCAGAAGACAGCAGTATGGCGTTTTAAAAAATGTAGCAGTGAATGTACCCAAACTGGCGACCTCTAATCAACATTGCGCGACGCTTACCGTTACGCTATTAGCTGACACACAGCTACAACACCTCCAGAACTCAACAACAATTCCTCCAGAACTTGCGCATTGGACAGTGCTGTGGGATAATGCATATGGCCGGATCTAGACTTCTGAGAGACAGACAGTTACAGCTTTTCTTTTCCACTGCACGACGTTTTTAACAAACAGATAGCGCAACAGAGTAGCTCAAGTCGAAAGGAACACTTCCTGTTTAAATTTCTGCATCCTACACTGTTGGCAGTTCTGTGTAGGTGTCACTTACGTGATTTTATTTCGGTGATTACAAATTAGAGTCGAATGTAAGCCCTGGGTAGCCGAGGCAGCTAGTTCATGGTGATTCGGTCAACCAAGTAAATGAATGTACTGAACATGCTGCAAACCACTACAGGGAGTATGTGTGTCAGAATTCTCATCCAGTGTGGCGCAACATTCTTACGATAGAAAATGAATGACAGAGAAGGGAATTTGGTGGTATCTTGGATTGATGCTAGGTTCGTATACTCATGGTCTGGGTTCGATTCCAACTTCCGCTGATGATTTTTGATAAAGAGAGACAGATTCTCTTCTCTTCTGGCTGCGCCATGTGAAGAAGGTATAATGGCATTGTGGTCTGACATTCATGTTAAACATGATATTTCTTCTCTACCAAGTAGACGTTAGGTTGAACCACAATAAAGTCAGGAGTCGCGACATGTAGAAACTCTATCAACAGTAACCTTTCTTATACTAGTTATTTATTTCTAGTGACGAAACAAACGCTATGTAGGGTCACAGGACACTTATTCCATCTTTTATTTGAGCTTCTGTATGTCGATAAAATTGGTTCTGATCTGGGAATGCAACTCAGACCGCCCTAACGCGGAATTTGATCCCTTCGTGACAATACAGTTCGACTGCAATTTGTTGTTTGTTCAAAACTGCAGATTCCTCAACATCTCCACATATTGCGCGAGAAAGGGTTCGAATCCTGGCCCGGCACTAAAGCTTTCATTATGTATTATCAAGCTGTAGCATGAAAACACTTATTTGCTGGAGGGTAATAATTTTGATTTTTAATGTATTTTCATTCGTTGTCAACACTAAAGGTATCTGACGTTTTCGAGTCCCAGTGAGACAGAGAACTGTTTGCGGAATGATTGTAAATTCAAGGATGTTATTCCGAGCTGCTGGTGGAGAAAAATTCGGTAGCTGACGTCTCTTTGTGTGCAGTCAACAACGATATGTGTGGGGCTCGATTCCCAGTCAGCATTGAACTCTTCGTCATATTATTTCTAGTTCAAACATGCTCACATGTTGAATTTCATACATATTCTCAACTATCTGCTCGTGAATAACTTAAATTTTTAATGTCATTATGTGTTAAATAATAAGTACGGTATGTTATTTTGAAGAGGAGATCATGAATACGACGAACTTACTACGTGAATTACCTATCTGACATAATAATGAGGGTGGTAACATTTCATGTATGTCATTTACTGTAATAAATGTGAGTCTGAACAACCGTCTTATCTGTGATAAGATGTTCCCTGATATTTGTAGTACCTTGGTATTACTTTACATCTTGAGTTATTGCGATACAGAGCAGTGTTTTCTAGTAGTGACTTGTTGGAAGCATTTTCAATAGTCAAACGACTGTACCGAGGAGCGAATAGAGCAAATGCTAGACACCTGTGCTATGTAGGTTGCATTCGAATCAGGCGAAATGCAATTCAGGTCGTTCGGATACTTTTGAGCACGACTGTACATGCTCCACTTACTGGACGTGAAATTCCTTGGCGGTTGTCATTCTTGCGCTATCCATTGCGTTCTTAATTAATTTCAGTATCAGTTGGCAATTGTTGTATTGACAGATAACTTAGTGGGCCTTTCCATAAGATGAAATTCAGTCAAGCTTAACCATGGTACATAATGAGCAGTGTGACATGGAGCACGTCTGCCATTAAATAACAGTCGAGCATAAGCGTATAAGAAACAGACGACGCACTTTCAAAGCGACTCTGTCACCACGAGGTTGGCGTTTCCTCATGTTCTGAAGAGAGAAAGGCTCCACAGTCTGGAACCGCGCGAACGCTACAGTCGCAGGTTCGAATCCTGCCTCGGGCATGGATGTACGGGATGTCCTTAGGTTGGTTAGGTTTAAGTAGTTCTAAGTTCTAGGGGACTGATGACCCCAGGAGTTGTCCCATAGTGCTCAGAGCCATTGTCCATTGAAGAGAGCATTCAGGAGATAACAGTCAATGCTTTCCTAAAGAAATGCGGCTTGCAGAGAAATAATAGCCAATCCTCGGGCACAGATTTTACTTTTGGATGACCTCCGTTGCGAGGCTAGGTATTGGGTGCGAAAATACACCAGTGGTAAAAATGTTCGTGCCACGGAGACAGAACAGAAGCAGCAACTTTCTGGAAGAAGATGGTGGAATTGAAAAGTGATTGGCGTTTTATCGTAGCGTGTTTTTCTCGGCAGTATTTCTCTGCCTGAAGGAACGTCGTCATTTGTCAACTGAGTGTTCCTATTCTGTGAGTGATGGGCATGTTCTGTTTGATGAGAAGGAACTACGCTTCAGCTAAAATTCTTAGAGCAGACTGAGAGAGAGGAAGATATGCGCATTTTGTGAACATCAATAGCATTAGTTGGAGTGGGAGAGCGCATTTGGGGCGCTTCTTAACAAATGAGTGGGATCGAAAATCCGTGTCGATGGAACATCAGAACCACTCCCATGACGGTGTCATCCTGCTTGTCTTATGCTGATTAATTCTGGTGAGCATAATTAGCAGCACTGGCATCATAGAGCAGCCCTTGGTCTGCATTTGCTCGAATGATTACAATCATTTGTCTCAAGTCCAGCATTGTTTTAGTAGATGCGTAAGTTTGTCAATATTACTGTCTGGCCAACAGTCACTGTATTTGTTCATATAAAAGTTCATCAGTAATTTTCAGAACGTCAGGTGCGTGTAAGGGACCAGTAATGCTGAAATCCAGTAGGTACTTGGTAGAATTCACATAGCGGACCTTTATAAGGTCAACTGCTGTTCTTTCACAGTCAGAGCCTTTTAATGTGTGTTTTGACCGAATAAATTAAGGTGTTAATCGAAAGTTTGTTTTTGTTACCACCTTCCATTCATATAAAATTTATTACTTTGTAGCCGCGCGGAGTGGCCGCGTTGTTAAAGGCCTCATGTCACGGATTGCGCTGCCCCTCCCGCCGGAGGTTCGAGTCCTCCCTCTGGCTTCGGTGTGTGTGTTGTTCTTGGCATAAGTTAGTTTAAGTAGTGAGTAAGTCTAGGGACCGATGACCTCAGCAGTTTGGTCCCTTAGGAATTCACACATTACTTTGTAATTTTCCACTTTATGCTCCATAACTAGGGCCATAAATTAATTCTTCTTGTTATCCATTTCATTGTGCACAATAACTGTATTTCGTGTCTTAAGGGCATGTGGGTCAGAGTAAACATTCTTACACACCAAGGGTTTTGCATGTATAGCCATGTGGAAGACGCAATGAGGATTTCACGAAGTCCAAACGATGCAAACGTAGATGATATAGTCAAAATAGGACGTCACAAGACATATTAATTAGCACTATTATTTTTGTACTTAACTGTGCTATTTTTACGCATAAAAATTCCATATTCAAAATCAAACCTGTAGCTTATCTTGCATAGCCTTTGGCATCTGAAGGGTATCAGAAATGAATAAGCTCATTGCCTATCATTTTGGAAGTCTGAGATAAATAGATTAGAATAAAGTTCATGTAGGTAATTGAATAATGCAACATAATTTTTTAACGATACAAGTGGCTGATCTTGCATAAGAATACATTGAAATCAATTTCAGGGGTAAAATACCTGGTGTTGAATATCTGGGTTTTAAGGCTTTGGAGCCTTTATTACATTTGAATTACAATTATAAATAACACAGGAAATGAAAGAGCAACTGGAACAGTGTTTCTTACAAGTGTTCGATGCGAGCACCGTTCGTCACACGGCACACATCAAGTCGAGAGGCGAGTTCTTCCCAAACCTTGATCAGTGTGTCTGGAGTAATTGCTGCAACAGCTGCTTCAGTACTGTTTTTTAGGTGGGGTAAGTCAGCTGGTAGCAGAGGCACATGCACATGGTCCTTGGTGAACCTCCATAGGTGAAACACACGTGGCGTCAGATCGGGTGAACGTGGGGGCCGTGCGAAACAACCTCTGTTTCTGTGGCCCCTTGTCCACTATGCAGCAGTCGGCTACTGCGTCGTTTAACCAGAGTTATGCCAGTGAGACGGCGCGCCATCTTGCTGCAGAATAAAATTCTGTGGTTCAGCTTATTCCAGTTGACGAAAGTGCCACATCTCTAGAGCATCCCAAGAAAAAGAAATACCAGTTACAGTTGCTTCATAGAGTCATAAACTTTCCTCCAGGAGATGGTACAAAAAACATTCAGTTTAGCGGAATCTCCTTGCAGCTGTACAATCTCGTGGGGATAAGCTGATCCCCAGATGCGTAAATTACGTGTCTTCACATTTGCACTTAGGTCAAATGTAGATTCATCACTGAAGATGACGCAATCCATAAAAATCTTCATCATCATGCAGCAACACTTCGTTTGCATAGTTGACACATAAACTGTAGTCTGTAGGCTTTGGTGCTTGTAAAAGCTGCAAACGATAAGGATGTAAATGAAGGCACCTCCACAGAGACGTCACTGGAACTGATAATTCACGCCTAGCCTTCCGAACGTTTCCTGGGTCTACACATGAAGACTCTGACTCGTTCAACACGTTCTTCAGTCACTCTTGGTCGTCCCGTACTTTCCCGTTTGCAAAGACTCTGGTGTCTTCGAACTGATGATACCATCTATGGATGTTATTATCACTTGAGGGATTACAGTGGAACTTAATTTGGAACGTATATTTCACTGTAACAACAGAAACAGTTCTTGCAAACAGTATAACACAAAAAGCTTTCTGTTCACTGGTCACCAGCTTTGCTAATAGCGCTTTCTGACGGAAGCCACAGGATAGAGTGCGTGTGCACAGCTATACAAACAAAACAGTTTGAGTAGCTCTTTTATTATATATATTGTTTATAATGGTAAGTTACTTAAAACCCCAATATTCATTCTGAAACATCCAGACTCGTTTTTGAGAGTGCCCCTATATGTAATTACTAAGGAGTCCCTCCCTTTCTTGCACTCTTCACATGCACCTGTCAAGCAACACGTAAATTAAAAGACTCCGACTGCTATTACCTATAGGTCTCTTGAATTGAAGCACCACAGGGCTTTGCTCGTCCGACATCTAGCATGGCTAAATGAGTGTGTGAAAATAGTTTTATTTATTCTTCGAAATGACTGTTTACATGCATGACTGTGTCTGTGTCTGTTATTGCCTAAATTGTCTGGTTATTGTGGATATTGGTCTATAGCTTGAAGCGTTGGTGTATTGTGTACCATTAAAAGACTGTGACTGACAGGTGACGTTTATTTTCACAGGTGACGGGCTGGACTCAATCAAACAGGCGCACATTATTCCTCCTTATACACTCCTGGAAATTGAAATAAGAACACCGTGAATTCATTGTCCCAGGAAGGGGAAACTTTATTGACACATTCCTGGGGTCAGATACATCACATGATCACACTGACAAAACCACAGGCACATAGACACAGGCAACAGAGCATGCACAATGTCGGCACTAGTACAGTGTATATCCACCTTTCGCAGCAATGCAGGCTGCTATTCTCCCATGGAGACGATCGTAGAGATGCTGGATGTAGTCATGTGGAACGGCTTGCCATGCCATTTCCACCTGGCGCCTCAGTTAGACCAGCGTTCGTGCTGGACGTGCAGACCGCGTGAGACGACGCTTCATCCAGTCCCAAACATGCTCAATGGGGGACAGATCCGGAGATCTTGCTGGCCAGGGTAGTTGACTTACACCTTCTAGAGCACGTTGGGTGGCACGGGATACATGCGGACGTGCATTGTCCTTTTGGAACAGCAAGTTCCCTTGCCGGTCTAGGAATGGTAGAACGATGGGTTCGATGACGGTTTGGATGTACCGTGCACTATTCAGAGTCCCCTCGACGATCACCAGTGGTGTACGGCCAGTGTAGGAGATCGCTCCCCACACCGGTGCGGTCCCCTATGGCACTGCGTAGGATCCTACGGTCTTGGCTTGCATCCGTGCATCGCTGTGGTCCGGTCCCAGGTCGACGGGCACGTGCACCTTCCGCCGACCACTGGCGACAACATCGATGTACTGTGGAGACCTCACGCCCCACGTGTTGAGCAATTCGGCGGTACGTCCACCCGGCCTCCCGCATGCCCACTATACGCCCTCGCTCAAAGTCCGTCAACTGCACATACGGTTCACGTCCACGCTGTCGCGGCATGCTACCAGTGTTAAAGACTGCGATGGAGCTCCGTATGCCACGGCAAACTGGCTGACACTGACGGCGGCGGTGCACAAATGCTGCGCAGCTAGCGCCATTCGACGGCCAACACCGCGGTTCCTGGTGTGTCCGCTGTGCCGTGCGTGTGATCATTACTTGTACAGCCCTCTCGCAGTGTCCGGAGCAAGTATGGTGGGTCTGACACACCGGTGTCAATGTGTTCTTTTTTCCATTTCCAGGAGTGTAGTTTATTAAAAAGTGATCAGCAGCATTTCATATTATTTTATTCACTCGCAAACACGGTGGTAGTGTTGTGTGAAATTATGCTAGTGGCGAATCCCATCGTTGGCCCTTGCCATCACAACGATTATTACAGTAAGCACTAACATTCGGCTCCCGTGAATACATCCCTCGAAATCTAAATGAACAGGCGCGCAGCGATTGTTTAAAATTCTTCTTCCCTCTATTCAAGGATTTTAGTATCATAAACATGGCTCATCATTGTCAGCATCTGCATAGTAATTTTATTCTATTAAAAAGTCAGATACAGCCAACAGTCACAAATAGTGAATATTTATTCTTCACCGGTTTCAAATACACATTTCCATTTGTAAAAGGTGTTAACGAGTCATAGTTTGTCTAGAAGGGTAACTCATGTACATCGCAGATCGGCAAAGAATAAACACTTACCATTTGCAATTACTGGCTGTACCGGACTCCTTCGTCAAACCAAAAATATAGTAGAGGAACTACAGCATGCACACGAAAAGTTAGCAGTCACTTCGGGCGAAACTGGGCGTAGAGGCAAGTGTAGAGGGACTTGATAAGGGGGAATATTCTTTTCTTTGTCTTCCCGTGCTGACAACTCATGGGCATGTGTGCCTCATACCGATCACCTGCTATGGTATAAATTTCGAACGGAAGTAACACGTATTGGTGAATGCACATTATGGAGATAGTCATCTTCAAATTGGATACACAAGTGTAGCAAGGAATATGAAAGTAAATTAAGGCTGTTTTAATACGGACAATGAGTAAAACAAAAGTGACATTCAAAACATCTAGTCAATATTTTCACCCCCTACAGCTCCCTCAAATAACATGAGAGCTATGTCTCAATGCATGTCCTGTCATCTTTGAGCCGTTCGTGGCTCGGTGTTCCCGCCATCATGTATTTTACATCCTGTCTTGAACATACTTCCACCTCACTACGTTAATTTAAATTACTTCTGACACTGGGACCGACTACCGTCGCAGTCTGGTTCCTTGAATCCCACAAACCAAACCAAAGTTCTGTCACTGAGTTGCTGCTTTGCCTGACAGTGAGCGGCACTAGCAGCGCGTGTCGATATATTCCCTCTCGTAGTAGGGGACTGATGGCCCTAGATGTTAAGTCCCATAGTGCTCAGAGCCATTTGAACCTCTTGTAGTATCTTTGCTCGACTGCTATGACTTCCCAGTCGTTGTCTGTCGTAGACCAGTTCGGTTCGCGAGTTCGGGTCAGCCAGTCAGTTGGAACAAGTCTGGAGCGCAGTCCGGACCTGCCAGTCGGGAGTTGCAATGCGGCTCTAGTGAAGTCGGGTTGGAGCAGCAGTGAGGTCTGCGTCGACATGGCTCGCCCGACCATTGCCGCCACGCTTCGCTTGAGCTGGGCCACGGTCTCGGTGGATCGTCGGTCGGTCGTCCTACCGGACGACGCGTTTTGGCTCGCCGATCGTTCGTGAGTCGGCTGTGTGTGTGTGTGTGCATCGACTCCCGATTTGTCTTCGTCTGTGCTTAGTTGCTTAGGGTATCGATCAGGTCTTCGTGCAAGTGTTTGTCAGGTTGCGTGTGTAGTTGGCGTTATCTCCACTGACAAGTTATTCAAAATGTTGTCGGCGTACTGGCTTTGAGAGGTCGGTCGTCTCATCGGACGACTTGTAACTGGTTCTCTGAGCGCTTCTGGGCCCCTTCAGTTACCATCTTGTGGAACTTGGGTCGGTCCTTTCCTGGTGCAGGGATGTCACTTAACCAGTGGGCGTGTTTCCTCCGCATGGTTGGGTCCGAGCCATTTCCGCCGTCGTGTGTCTGGAAGCGAGTGGGAGACGCACCAGCAGTGCAGTCGCGACGGAGCAGCAGTCACGGACGGACCACCAGGCAGTTGGTCGGTTGCTGTGGACCAGGGAAGTTATCTCCGCGCGGTGCATTCGGCTGGGTCCGCTAGCGGTCCCTGCTCAGTGTCGCAGCGTGTGCGGAGCTGTCCGATCGCTACGAGCTTTGTGGTTCACCGACCCAGGACGTCAAAGTTGAGTAGTGGTTCCAAGTGCCCAAGCCACGTCCATTCATGTTGTGTGGTTCGTTTCTGTGGTTTGATGTTCGGGAGGTTTTCCTGTGAGCAACTCCGAGTGTTTGTGTTGCGGAACTGTAGCCGCCATGCGGTGGAATTAACTACACTCCTGGAAATTGAAATAAGAACACCGTGAATTCATTGTCCCAGGAAGGGGAAACTTTATTGACACATTCCTGGGGTCAGATACATCACATGATCACACTGACAGAACCACAGGCACATAGACACAGGCAACAGGGCATGCACAATGTCGGCACTAGTACAGTGTATATCCACCTTTCGCAGCAATGCAGGCTGCTATTCTCCCATGGAGACGATCGTAGAGATGCTGGATGTAGTCCTGTGGAACGGCTTGCCATGCCATTTCCACCTGGCGCCTCAGTTAGACCAGCGTTCGTGCTGGACGTGCAGACCGCGTGAGACGACGCTTCATCCAGTCCCAAACATGCTCAATGGGGGACAGATCTGGAGATCTTGCTGGCCAGGGTAGTTGACTTACACCTTCTAGAGCACGTTGGGTGGCACGGGATACATGCGGACGTGCATTGTCCTGTTGGAACAGCAAGTTCCCTTGCCGGTCTAGGAATGGTAGAACGATGGGTTCGATGACGGTTTGGATATACCGTGCACTATTCAGTGTCCCCTCGACGATCACCAGTGGTGTACGGCCAGTATAGGAGATCGCTCCCCACACCATGATGCCGGGTGTTAGCCCTGTGTGCCTCGGTCGTATGCAGTCCTGATTGTGGCGCTCACCTGCACGGCGCCAAACACGCATACGACTATCATTGGCACCAAGGCAGAAGCGACTCTCATCGCTGAAGACGACACGTCTCCATTCGTCCCTCCATTCACGCCTGTCGCGACACCACTGGAGGCGGGCTGCACGATGTTGGGGCGTGAGCGGAAGACGGCCTAACGGTGTGCGGGACCGTAGCCCAGCTTCATGGAGACGGTTGCGAAAGGTCCTCGCCGATACCCCAGGAGCAACAGTGTCCCTAATTTGCTGGGAAGTGGCGGTGCGGTCCCCTACGGCACTGCGTAGGATCCTACGGTCTTGGCGTGCATCCGTGCGTCGCTGCGGTCCGGTCCCAGGTCGACGGGCACGTGCACCTTCCGCCGACCACTGGCGACAACATCGATGTACTGTGGAGACCTCACGCCTCACGTTTTGAGCAATTCGGCGGTACGTCCACCCGGCCTCCCGCATGCCCACTATACGCCCTCGCTCAAAGTCCGTCAACTGCACATACGGTTCACGTCCACGCTGTCGCGGCATGCTACCAGTGTTAAAGACTGCGATGGAGCTCCGAATGCCACGGCAAACTGGCTGACACTGACGGCGGCGGTGCACAAATGCTGCGCAGCTAGCGCCATTCGACGGCCAACACCGCGGTTCCTGGTGTGTCCGCTGTGCCGTGCGTGTGATCATTGCTTGTACAGCCCTCTCACAGTGTCCGGAGCAAGTATGGTGGGTCTGACACACCGGTGTCAATGTGTTCTTTTTTCCATTTCCAGGAGTGTATATTGGGTGACTACAATTCAAGTGCTCCAGCGCAATTTTCTGCCTTGTGGCTGGCGACTAACGTAATTTCAGGCACTGTCCTTTCCTCACCTGTTGTCGCCGTTCAACACGGTGTGTAATTTTGACAGCTTAATGCAGATACATTTTTGATTGTGGATAATCACGCCCATAACATTTTGTGTTTGAATTCGCATGTGCCGATTGGTGGCACGCAAGTCGTTTGTTGTCGGTCCGTAGCTGTCCCTTGGTTGGGTTCCGACAGATCAAGTGTAGTTGGGCTCACCACCTGTCTCACCTAGGTGAACGAGGGCAGACCGACCCCCTGGAGGCTTCTGTCTTTATCACCGGTGTTTAATTGCCTGTTTATAATCTATCACAGCCAATGATAAAAAATTTTTTGGTTTTACTGTGTTTTTGTAAGTAAGTTTGAATTCTGGCAAGTGGATATTTGCTCAAAGGTTATTGCCGTAGTGTTGTCTTTTCTTGTAGTCAGGTTTCAGCTACTTAAAACTTAAGTCTTATGGTTATATATTTTTTTTTAATTTTGGAAAATTAATTGTAGGCCTTCAGCTTTGGAACCTTATTCTTAAAATTACCTTTCAAACTTAAACATTTCGGCCTTCTGCCTTTGAAAGGTTACGGTAATTTATTTTAAAATCTTGAAAGCTTTATTATGGGCCTTCAGCCATTTGTATTGCATTTTGTTTATGTTTGTCTATCCACTTTTGCCTCGAGGCTTTCCACCTAGCTGTGAGATATATATGTATATATTTTAATTACTTCATTTGCCATTTTAACTGTGTTTTTATCTTGTTGATTTTTAAGATTTCTTGTTCGGAGACCTTCAGCCGTGAAGATTGGGAGTTTGAAACTCGTAGTTCTTAAAGTTCGGCTATGTGCCGCTTTGGTTGTAAATGTGTTATTAAATTACAATAAATTACAATTTTAAGGTGAAGCTGACCCCAACCTTATTTGGCCCTTTCCACAATCCTAATCACCTGTCCTGCCCAGCGGGTTTAGTGGGCGTTTCAATCTTGTTGTGTCTTCTTATTAATGTCTCGCACATGTTCCTCTTGTCAACGATTCTACGGAGAATGTCCTCGTTTCCTATAACACCAGTCCTTCTTATTTCCAACAACCTGCTACAGCTTCACATCTCAAGTGCTTTCTCTTCTCTTCCGGTATTCCCACAGTCCCTAATTGACACCGACACAATGGTGTCCTTCAAAGGTACATTTCGCCAAATTAAGGGCATTGTTTGATATTAGCAGCTTTTCTTGGCCAGGAATGCCCTTTTTTGCTTGTGCTGTTTTGTTTTTATATCCGTACTTCATCTGCCGTGTGTTACTTTCCTTTCAAGGGAGCAGAATTCTCTAACTTCATTTACTTTATTATACTCAACTTTGGTGTTAAGTGTGTCGCTAATCTGATTCCTCCTACTCTTCATTATTCATTATTTTCGTCTTCCATTGGCTTATTTTGAATCCATAGTCTGCTCATTAGGGGGTTCATTCCATTTTACAGGTCCTGCAATTCTTCCTCGCCTACAATGAGTATAGCAATGTTATTGGCGAATGTAATCATTGATATCGTTTTATCTCCAATTTCAGTCTCGTTCCTGAAATTTACTTTTATTTCCCTCATCACTTCTTCAACACATGGATCGAACAGTAGGGACTGTATTCCCATGTTACATAATTTTTAATCCGAGCATTTCGTTCTTGGTCTTCCATCTTACATCTGTTTTCGTGAGAACTTCGAACATCTTTCACGGTTATACATTCTCGAACGCTTTTTTTAGATGAACAGACTCTATGAACATGTCTTGATTTTTCATCTTGCTTCGATTGCGAAACGCAATGTCAGAATTGGCTGTCTGATGACTTTACCTTTCTTAAGCCAAACCAGTCATCTAACTATGCTCAGTTTTCTTTCACATTCTTCTTTATATTCATGCTATCAGCAGCTTGGATGCACGATTTGTTAAGCTCATGTGTGATATTTCTCGTGTTTATCTGACTTTTTCAGTCTGCGGATGATATTTTTCCAAAACTTTTATGATACATCTGCAGTCTCATGGATTGTAAATAGAAACACAAATAGTCGTTTGGTTGCTATTTTTCCGAATGATTTCAGAAATTCCAAAGGAACGTTGTTTATGCCTTCGCCTTATTCGACCTCAACCATTCCAAAGTTGAAACTTCCTGGCAGATTAAAACTGTGTGCCCGACCGAGCTCGAACTCGGGACCTTTGCCTTTCGCGGGCAAGTGCTCTACCAACTGAGCTACCGAAGCACGACTCACGACCGGTACTCACAGATTTACTTCTGCCAGTACCTCGTCACCTATCTTCCAAACTTTACAGAAGCTCTCCTGCGAACCTTGCAGAACTAGCACTCCTGAAAGAAAGGATATTGCGGAGACAAGGCTTAGCCACAGCCTGGGGGATGTTTCCAGATTGAGATTTTCACTCTGCAGCGGAGTGTGCGCTGATATGAAACTTCCTGGCAGATTAAAACTGTGTGCCCGACCGAGACTCGAACTCGGGACCTTTGCCTTTCGCGGGCAAGTGCTCTACCAACTGAGCTACCGAAGCACGACTCACGACCGGTACTCACAGCTTTACTTCTGCCAGTACCTCGTCTCCTACCTTCCAAACTTTACAGAAGCTCTCCTGCGAACCTTGCAGTACTAGCACTCCTGAAAGAAAGGATATTGCGGAGACATGGCTTAGCCACAGCCTGGGGGATGTTTCCAGAATGAGATTTTCACTCTGCAGCGGAGTGTGCGCTGATATGAAACTTCCTGGCAGATTAAAACTGTGTGCCCGACCGAGACTCGAACTCGGGACCTTTGCCTTTCGCGGGCAAGTGCTCTACCAACTGAGCTACCGAAGCACGACTCACGACCGGTACTCACAGCTTTACTTCTGCCAGTACCTCGTCTCCTACCTTCCAAACTTTACAGAAGCTCTCCTGCGAACCTTGCAGAACTAGCACTCCTGAAATAAAGGATATTGCGAAAACATGGCTTAGCCACAGCCTGGGGGATGTTTCCAGAATGAGATTTTCACTCTGCAGCGGAGTGTGCGCTGATATGAAACTTCCTGGCAGATTAAAACTGTGTGCCCGACCGAGACTCGAACTTGGGACCTTTGCCTTTCGCGGGCAAGTGCTCTACCAACTGAGCTACCGAAGCACGACTCACGACCGGTACTCACAGCTTTACTTCTGCCAGTACCTCGTCTCCTACCTTCCAAACTTTACAGAAGCTCTCCTGCGAACCTTGCAGTACTAGCACTCCTGAAAGAAAGGATATTGCGGAGACATGGCTTAGCCACAGCCTGGGGGATGTTTCCAGAATGAGATTTTCACTCTGCAGCGGAGTGTGCGCTGATATGAAACTTCCTGGCAGATTAAAACTGTGTGCCCGACCGAGACTCGAACTTGGGACCTTTGCCTTTCGCGGGCAAGTGCTCTACCAACTGAGCTACCGAAGCACGACTCACGACCGGTACTCACAGCTTTACTTCTGCCAGTACCTCGTCTCCTACCTTCCAAACTTTACAGAAGCTCTCCTGCGAACCTTGCAGTACTAGCACTCCTGAAAGAAAGGATATTGCGGAGACATGGCTTAGCCACAGCCTGGGGGATGTTTCCAGAATGAGATTTTCACTCTGCAGCGGAGTGTGCGCTGATATGAAACTTCCTGGCAGATTAAAACTGTGTGCCCGACCGAGACTCGAACTCGGGACCTTTGCCTTTCGCGGGCAAGTGCTCTACCAACTGAGCTACCGAAGCACGACTCACGACCGGTACTCACAGCCTTACTTCTGTCAGTACCTCGTCACCTATCTTCCAAACTTTACAGAAGCTCTCCTGCGAACCTTGCAGAACTAGCACTCCTGAAAGAAAGGATATTGCGGAGACATGGCTTAGCCACAGCCTGGGGGATGTTTCCAGAATGAGATTTTCACTCTGCAGCGGAGTGTGCGCTGATATGAAACGAGTCTCGGTCGGGCACACAGTTTTAATCTGCCAGGAAGTTTCATATCAGCGCACACTCCGCTGCAGAGTGAAAATCTCATTCTGGCATTCCAAAGTTGTTGTTGCATGATAACCTAGTCTGGTGTAATGAACTGCCCAGAATCAGTTCAGTAGAATGACGTCGTAGATGGAGAAGTAACCGTCAGCCTGAAGGTCAGGCACTATGAAGCAAGAAAGCTTATTCAGAGTGCAAGAGCACTCATTCAGCACGCTGATACTGTGGAGTATGCCCGTACCAAGTCTCAAAGGGAGAACTGCGATGTCTTACAGTGGGGGCAGCACGTATTGAGAAGATGACCAGATGAGAAAACGACGACAAATGAAATTACCATTCTCTAAAGGTTATGAGGGGGCACCCAGCCTGTTTTGGTTTCTGGGTTGAGATGCTGTCATAGGGGAAGAGTAGCCAGATGTGCTGAACGACATATTGTATGCCAGCTGATAATGGAGATCTGTTGCAGTACAGGATGAAGCAGCCAGCTGCCGTCCACTGAGTTTGTCACCAGCAGCTGCAGGCTTCTGCATGCTGTCGGCTTGGTGCCTTCACACCACTGGGTGACTATCTCCTGCTGATGGCAACCTCCCTAGTGGGCCATGTGTTCGAGCGTTGGCTAACTGGTTGCCCAGGCACACCGTTACTGTTCTTCGGCCTGCAAGGACCTTCTTCTTTGCTAACGATTGCCCAGGGTTGGCGCCCATCCGCTATGGGCACCAAATTTCAATCATCGTCTACCCGGTGTGGCATGCTGCAGCTAAGAAGCAGCTAAGCAGCGAGGGGTTGCCTCTGTCATCCGACGGTGCACCGTCTACCGTCCACACTCTGTGGCCAAAGCTGAGGCCAGCGGTCGCTGCCAGCGCAGTGTGCTGCCTGCTCGGTGGACGAATTGCTGACGCTGGAACTCCATTCAGCTGTGGCCACCTGCGTCACAGAGGACCTCCCTCCACCTATGATTCCGTCCTATCACTGCGTAAATGAACGACTTTACTGACGAGGGATGTCACGGATGGTCTGCCGTACGGTTCTATTCACCACCATCTCGAGAGGCCATGTCCTCATGGGAAAATGGCACCCCATCGTGACTTGCTGGCAACTGATACACCTGTCTCTGTAAAGATGACATCACAGCCTCTACACTCAGTTGAACTCCGACTCTGTTACTGAATCCTTAAGTCTTTTCCACATCGCCTTCAATTTCTTTTTGTATCATGTCGTCAGACACTTTCTCTCCCTCGTAGCAGCCTTCAGTTTACTCATTCTACCTATCTACTCTCCTCTCTCTGTCTAACAGTCGAGTTATTCCACTTGCACTACTGATGTGGACGGTTTGCATTCAGTTTCACGGAAAGTTATTTTGACTTTTCTATATGCTGAATTAGTCTTTCTGACGACCATTTCCTTTACGATTTCTTTACATTTTTCCTGCAGCCATTTCGCCTCGACTTCACTGCATTTACGAATATGTCATTCCTAATTGACTTATGTTCCTGTATTTATTTCTCTGCGTGCAAATTTTTTTATTTCCTTCTTTCGCTGATCATCTGCAGTATTTCTCGTGTTATTCAAGGTTTCTTCGTAGTTACCTTCCTTCTACCTATATTTGTCAGTCCGTCTTCTGTGATTACCCCGTTCAAGGATGACCATCTTCTGTCAACTGCATTGCTTATTGTAGTATTCACTATCGTAGCACCTAAAGCCGTATTATATTTAGAAAGGAATGGCTAATTCCCATGTCAATGTGAATAGAGTGTGTATTCATGTAGCTCAGTGAGTTCTTAACTGTGACATAGGAAGCATGCGTCATGGCCTGAAGATAATAAACTCAATGTCAATCAGAAACTGTTTCATTCAAAGAGTTTTATCAATGATAGTGTGTTCTGTGAAACAGGCACACTGAAAAGTGGAATTTTAAGCTGGAGTTTGAGAGAATACAGGAACATCATCAGGAAGCCCATTATAGTGATATGTCTTGTATATCGCGAGAGTAAGCTTGTCCGGTAGCGCTGTCCATATTTAGCATTAAGCCAATGCAGAATGACAGCAAACAATAGATCAAGCAAATCGACGAAACGATTGGGCAACTTACACTCTCTTCATCTCCCGCTTGTGACGTAGGCACGTTCACCTGAATTGTTGTTGTTGGCATTGGTTTCGTGTTGATTCTTATGAGAATAATTCTATCACTGAGCTCATCATAGCAAGATCACCATACACAGAGACAAGGGGGGTCACAACAGATTCCCGCCCAATCCCCCTTCCCCCGCCCTATCTCTCAGGGAAAGGGAAAAATAGAGTGTAGTCAGGCGTTTTATTTTAAGAAAATAACTGAAAAGTCAGTATTACGCAGGTTTTTAATAGGGTCTGAACTGGAACCTTTTTGGGGCTATTTACAAGTCACCATTAGTCTTAAAAAATATCAAAAATACTTCATCCCCCCGGTCCAGACCAACCCCCTCTGCTACAACCTATTGTATGGGCGCCCCTGATTCACAGTAGCTCACTCTCTGCCCTTTCTTCCTATTCATGGCGAGCCTACTCCCACTGCTGTTGATATTTCTATATATTCATCTGACCAAATATTCCTATCTTCTTTTCATTTCGCTTCAGTGACCACCGTAGGATCTAGACAGTCTTTGCATCCCCATTTTCGGAACTTCCCTGTCACTTTCAGACTTCCGATATTCCGTTCTCTGGCTTGCAAAATGTTATCCTTCTATTTTTTATTCAGTCTTTTTTCCATTGTCACCACCTCTTCCCTCCCAGAGATTCCGATGCGGGACTAATCCAGAATATTTTGTTAATAGAGAGATCGCCATGATACTTTTCCTATCAAAGACTATGTGTCCTGCGGACACACATTGTCATCAGCGCAGTGGTTTCCACTGCCTTCTGCAGTCTAGTGCGGTTCATCACTGCTGGTACTCGTACTCCCCCCTGTTGTGGAATGTTTCTCATCCCACGAACAACATGGTGCCCAAACCTCTGTCTGCTCCTCTGCCCTCATTGACAAGACCATTGACAGAAAGAGGGTGACACATTATACCGGATCACTTCAGCTGCCACTGCTCACTAGTTTTATTCGAAATTTAAGCCGTGTCTGAGTTACGAGATGAACGTGCTACCGAGGACGTTTTCATTACTAGCCAAAGACGACTTCATAAATTAGGGGACAGTATGCTGTCCACCAAGATGCAGATATAAAACTTGCTTTTTCAAATGAAAGTGCAGTTTCTTGCTCGAGAATCGTACGTGTATCGCTATGTAAACAATACCTGAGAAGTTTGTTATGAGAACATATTTATCCTTAAGAGCTAGAATTTGAGGAAAATGTCAGTGAACTTTTCTTCTAAATGTACCGGTCTTGTTTTCTACATAGTCTCCATTCTGTTCATTGGTCTCACATCAACATTTATGTAACAGCATATATTCCCTGTTAGTGAAAGTTCTTGTCATCTGCTCATGCCGACGTTTAAACTTCATTAAATATCCTCCAATCATCTTCAACCTGCGTCTGTTCCAAACAGATGGAAATCAGAGGGCACCAGCCCTGACCCTTAGGACGGATCAGGTAGTGATGTCCAAACCAGTTTGTAGATGTATTCCAGGGCTCTGGGACGTGTGTGTGCACAGCATTGTCCTGTTGGAACAAGATTTGTTTTGGATGCTTGGCAGACGGAACAAGTCGGGAACGGTTTCTGAGTTTGTCCAGAGTCTTCATGTATACCACTTAGTTAATGGTCGACCCTTCTGGTAACACACCATGAGAATGAGACCACTGCTGTCCAAGAAGACTGTCATTACGATGGCATTGCTAGCAGAGGTTTTACTTGCATTACTTCTTTTTTTGTGATTACAGGTGGTGCCCATACATGACTACCATGACTACCTCAAATTGTTGCACCCAAGTTTCATCAACTGTAAGGCTCTATAACAGAAAGGCCTCTCCATTGGCTTCAAACTGCTCCAACAGTTCAGATGAAATGGCTTTTCTTTGAATCCTGTGATTTGTTGTGAACATTCGTAGAACACATTTTGAGCACAGCTGTTATTAGCCAATAGTTTTGTAGCGACGCTGCCGTGCGCTAATTCAAGCTCGCCGGTGTGTGTGTGTGTGTGTGTGTGTGTGTGTGTGTCAGTGCAGTGCTGTGCGGTCGTAATTACTGTTTGTGTAGTTCCGCGCCCAGCCTCTAGAGGCGCTGTGTTTTCTAACTTTTATATACGTTCTGTTTATTATTATTATTCCTTGTTTATTGAGTTAGTAGTTCCGTGCCTCCTGGCTTGTGTGGACAGGTACTGTTTTCTCTCCAATAACTACGGAAGTTTTCCCAGGATTAAGGATGCTTCTGTAGAGACCGGAAGCAAATTTTATAACTCCGATCAGTCCACGCATGCCGGGCGTCGTCAGATACGCGCTCTCAATAAAGTTATTGTTGCTGAACTGAAGATCTTTATTCTTCTGAGTCACGTTAGGCAAAGGTCGGACAGCCACCAGTTTAGCTGAACCCGACAAGTGGTGACCCCGACGTGATTCAAGCAGAAACCGACGTGATTAAGAAGAAGCAGGAGTGAGCTACGTAAGTAACGAGCACATAATGACCGAACAGCAGGCCGTCTCCAGGATTGCAGTCCGTTTGCCGCCGTTCTGGCCCGACAACCCGATAGTCTGGTTCGCGCAGGCCGAGGCAAGTTTTAGCTGCGCTGGAATAATGGTCGAAGCAACTAAATTTGCGCTGATTGTGAGCCAACTCGACCAACGTTATGCAGCGGAGGTGCAGGACATAATCACAGCACCGCCCGAGGCTGGAGCTTATGCCAGGCTAAAATCAGAGTTGATTCGACGGGTGGCCGCGTCACAAGAGGACCGGATACGTCAGGTTCTGGCACAGGAAGAAATTGGCGACAGGTAGCCTTCTCAATACCTGAGACATCTACGCAGTAAAGTCGACACCGTTACTGTGCCAGACAGTCTGCTCAGGACGCTGTGGAGCAGTAGCAGTAGGTTGCCGCCGCAAATGATAGCCATAATCGCCTCACAAACGGACGTGCCGCTGGATGACGTGGCGCAGCTAGCAGGCCGGATTCAGGACGCGATCACAGCGCAGTCGCGGCGTCGGACAACAGCGCAAACAGTACCGCGTCTGTAGCTCGGGCCGAACACGATTCACTCGCGGCCAAGGCTGAGCTTTTGTGCGCCCAGGTCAGTGCGTTGTTGGTACGTGACGACGACAGTAATAGAAGAAGCCGATACAGACGGCGGCGTTCGAGAAGCAGATCTTCCGGCGGTACTACCACTCCGAAAGGCGAGGTACCGTTGTGCTGGGACCACCGACGATTCGGCGATCAGGCAAGGAAGTGCACATCGCCATGTTCGCACCCAAACGCCACCGGCGGTCGACAATAGGCGCAACCGACTGCCAGTCATCCTCCAAGCGCCTGTTCATTACCGATAGGAGCTCCGGCGTAAAGTTTTTAATTGACACTGGGTCGGACCTGAGTATCATACCACGAACAGCCATACACCGTTGTCGGCCGCCAACTGCCTTCCGTCTGACGGCTGCCAACAATTCTTCCATCGCAACATATGGCACACAGAGGATGGAGCCTAATCCCGGCCTACGTCGCCCGTACGAGTGGAATTTTACAGTGGCTGACGTCACGGAGGCGATCGTCGGGGCTGACCTGCTGGCGCACCGCCACCTGCTGCCGGACGTCGCGAACGCAAGCTTGGTAGACAGCGTCACTGGGTTAGCAAGCACGGGTTTCGGGTCTAGTGCAGCAGGGGATACAACCCGTCGGCTTCGAACAATGACGTCATTCCTTAGTCTTAGATCGTAATGTCTTCACTTCGAGGCATAGATAATAGCGATCGCTTGATATTCGGTACATCATTAAACGTTTGATTTAATTAACTTAATTGTTTGTTTTTTATTCGGCCGGTACTTAATATTTTTCGTAATGATATTGAGGTAATGTGGATTGTGTTTTTTGGCATTTTAAAAAAAAATCTCACGAGATAGAATAAACTGATCCTACTTTATTAAGCAATCAATAAAAAAAACTAAACTAAAACATAACAGCTTTTGCTGTTATGTTTCAATTTCGTTTTTTAACTGATTGCTTAATAAAGTAGGATCACTTTATTCTATCTCGTGAGATTTTTTTAAAAAAAAGCCAAAAAACACTTTATCACCTACTGAAGGCAGCTACAACACTACGAAGAATCGCTTCTCGGCTTTTGACAAGATATTGCTTAATAAAGTAGGATCAGTTTATTCTATCTCGTGAGATTTTTTTAAAAAGCCAAAAAACACTATTGCTTAATAAAGTAGGATCAGTTTATTCTATCTCGTGAGATTTTAAAAAAAAGCCAAAAAAAACACTTATTAGCTACTGTAGGGAGCTACAACACTAAGAAGAAGCGCTTCTCGGCTTTTGACAAGATCAATGTTTATCTCTCTCGCATTCCTTTGTTTCTCAACATTCTCCTCAGCTCTTTCATCTTTGTAATACATGCTCTCTGGCGACTTGTGACGTCATTGTTCAAAGCCGACGGGTTGTATCCCCTGCTGCACTAGACCCCGGGTTTCCGTCGCAACACCGCAACGCACAGTGCCAAGTTGGTCCGTGCTACGGAGGGTGAGTACACTGAATTACTGCTTAACTATCCGAACTTGACCAGGCCGCCCGGCGCTCCCAGGTTCATACCACATGACACGGTGCATCACATTGAAACGACTGATGGTCCCCCAGTAGCATGCCGACCTAAGCGTCTCGCTCCGGACCGATTGAAGATAGCGAAGGCAGAATTTGACGCCGCGATTCGCGAGGGCATAATGCGGCCATCTAAGAGCCCGTGGTCCTCCGCATTACATCTTGTTCCGAAGAAGGGTGGAGCTTGGCGCCCGTGCGGTGACGCTTAACGCGCTTAACGCGCTTAACGCGCGAACAGTGCCGGACAGATATCCCGTTCCGTTACTGAGGGATTATAATCACACTTTACATGGTGCCACGGTGTTTACAGTTCTGGACTGCGCTAAAGCGTATACACAGATTCCGGTGGCCAATGACGACATGGCTCTAAAAAAATGGTTCAAATGGCTCTGAGCACTATGGGACTTAACTTCTAAGGTCATCAGTCCCCTAGAACTTAGAACTACTTAAACCTAACTAACCTAAGGACATCACAAACATCCATGCCCGAGGCAGGATTCGAACCTGCGACCGTAGCAGTCGCGCGGTTCCGGACTGAGCGCCTAGAACCGCTAGACCACCGCGGCCGGCAATGACGACATTCCAAAGACTGCAATAATAACGCCTTTCGGCTTATTTGAAAGCAAATTTATGACTTTCGGTTTACGCAATGCCGCTCAGACCTGGCAAAGGTTTATAGACTCGGTTCTCCAGGGGCTGCCGTTTTGTTTCGCCTACCTGGACGATGTGTTAGTGCTCTCTGCTGACCACGAACAACACCCACAACATCTGCGAGAGATTTTCGAGCGATTGGATCGTTACGTTGTCGTCTTGAACGTGGACAAGTGTGTTTTTGGGCAGTCAGAGGTGACATTTCTTGGCCATAAGATTTTTGCTGAAGGCTCTCTTCCTCTGTCCGAGAAGGTGGACGCTATCTTGCAGCTACCCCGACCAACTACGATCAAAGAATTACGTCGTTTTTTGGGGATGCTCAATTTTTATCGACGAGACCTTCCCCACGCTGCGGAGCTGCAGGAACCTTTGACGGCGGCATTATCAGGCCGCAAAGTAAATAGCAAGTCTCTGATACAGTGGGCAGAGGACATGTGTTCTGCGTTCGAGGCAACAAAGAAGAGCATGGCAGACGCGGCGCTTCTCGCACACCCACGGCTCGACGCGCCATTAGCAATTGTAGACGCGAGCCAGACGGCGATCGGAGCCGCGTTACAACAATGGTCGGACAACGCATGGCAGCCACTGGCGTATTATTCCCACAAGCTTTCGCCTGCACAGAGAAAATGGAGCACATATGACCGTGAGCTCCTGGCGGTATACCAAGCAGTGAAATATTTCCGCCCCCAAGTGGAAGCGCGAACTTTCACGATATATACAGACCACAAGCCACTCACGTTCGTCTTCCGTAGGAATAGTGACAACTGCTTCCCCCCGTCAATTTCATCACCTCGAGTTCGTGGCCCAGTTTACTACCGACATTAGACATATTTCTGGGGTCGACAACATTGTTGCGGATTGCCTGTCACGGATCAGCAGTGTTTCCAGCACCATAGACTTCCCTGCACTGGCACAGGCACAGAGAGACGACGAACTCCTTGCCTATACGGCTTCCGCATTGCAACTGAAACTCGTTCATGTTCCAGGGGAAGATACACAGCTATACTGCGACGTTTCTCGCGGCCGACCTCGTCCCTTTCTGACGCCGGCTTTTAGAAGACAAGCCTTTGATACAGTACGTGGATTGTGCCATCCAGGGGTACGCCCGACATTGCGTCTACTATCGCAACGTTTCGTGTGGCCGGGAATGCAAAAAGACTGCCGCGAGTGGGTCCGATCTTGTCTTCAGTGCCAACGCTGCAAGATTAACCGCCATGTACACGCACCGATCGGCGATTTTCCTGATACCACCGCCCGCTTTGCCCACGTTCATTGGGATGTAGTCGGACCACTTCCACCTTCGAACGGACGAAGATGCCTGTTTACAATGATCGACCGTTTTACACGTTGGCCGGAGGCAGTGCCGGTGGATAATATCACAGCAGACACATTAGCTTCCGCTTTTACAATGACTTTGTTGGCAAGATTTGGGTGCCCACTACATATTACCACTGACCGCGGACGGCAATTTGAATCAGACCTCTCAGCTGGCCAAGTTCTGTGGTTACACCCAACATAAGACCACAAGTTATCACCCAGCAAGCAACGGAATGATCGAACGGTGGCACCGTTGTTTGCAGGCCGCGCTGATGTGCCACGAAGAAACCCGGACAACCGCACTACCGGTGGTCTTGTTAGGCTTACGGACGACTTTCAAACCAGACCTGGGCTCGTCAGCGGTAGAACTGGTTTATGGAGAAACACTGCGCCTTCGTGGTGACTTTGTACACGCCGATGCCACAGAGACAGTTGCTACTGGCCAGCCGGATTTCTTGCGACGCTTGAGGGACCATGTATCAAAGATTGGCCCTCCGAAAGCCACACGTCATGGCAAGCCGCCCACTTTGGTGCACCAGGACCTGGAACATCTACTGGTGTCTCACACTATCAGTTACGTTATCCGCTTACTACTGCAATCCCACCTGCCGTCAGGAGCGAATCTTGTAGCCTACGTAAGAAGGCTGCTGAAGCCAGAAACGTCACACAATCCTTTCCTTCTCAGATTTCCTAAAATCTAGATTTTTCGAAGACAACATTCAATTTGGAAGTAAGTAAACTTAATCAGTCTTGGATAAAGTTAAAAGCAAGCATTTCTAAACAGCTGTGCCACCCCACTAATCAGATATTTTCATACTAATTTTTCAAAGATAAATTTGTTTTGCAGATATTCATTTTAATATTATTACGAAATTTTCAATAACCCTTTGTTTACCATGAGTGGATAGTTACTATATTAATTATCTTCCAGTAAGAGTAATCATTTGTTACTTTCAGTCTATACCTGTAACGTTATATATCTCAATAATTAAAAGTTAGTCCCATCTCCTAATACTAATAACGCCACATTATTTGACTCTTCACAACCCAATTAAAGAAAGTACAATTACAATTATTCTGCTCTTACAAATTTGCTGGCAATGTCTTGTTAACCTACCATTTTATTTAATTATTTGTAGTTCCTCCCATAAATGTATTAGCAGTTCATTGTATATCTCAAAAAAATTGCAAAAGAAGTTTTGTAAATACACGTCTCCCATCCATACATTGCCATCCCCTGAGATTTTTTAAAAATGCACAATGCCTTTCTTTGCACTTCTTAACCCTTTTCTGCTCCGCACGGACAGCCACTTAATCAAGTAAAAAGAAAGCTTCTATTCACCACTCCCCACGGACGTGGAGACGTTAAATCATTTTGTTCTCACACAGCTACAGGAAACAGGAGCAGGGAAATCACAATAGCAACACAGAGCATGATTGCGTTGTCTGAACTGCGGCCTTGCCTTGCGTGACCTCATATTTTTCCGCCTGATGCTTGGTCTGATAAACGAGTCCACCCTCCCGTCTCCAACGCCGGCTCACAGCATCCCCCCCCTCCCCATTTTAATGTAACAATACAAAATAGTTTAGTTTGCTACTAAATCTAAACAAACACCTGAAATACGCATATGATCGTATTAGATAGTAATCTAAACACTTGGTTTTGGCTAAGCGTGGCTGTTTGAAATCCACACGCAACCACTGTTTTCTTTTTTTTATTTATTTTTATTACAAGCGCATAGCTCGTAACATTCTCAGAGCGTCGTCGCAAGACGGCAACCGTCTGTCGCTAATGACCCGCTACGGTGATGACTCACGCCCTTGCCCGGAGTATCCTTTTTTGTAGCGTAAACTTGACGCTCTGCGAGTCGCCATATAACCTATTTTTCCATGCAGCATTGCTTGCCCACTTTGCTAACCATTTATAAAGTATCTCGTCACGTTTCGGAATATTTCGTCACATCTATTATCTCAAGTACTGATAACTTGTCTACAATTTTGACCATAGTATGCTACTTTACTTTTCTGAGACGTACTATGGCTATTGAAAGATACGTTGAGAGAACGCTTCTGATTCTTTGCTTCCATTAGATATAATTCATATTCTGGTATGAAAACATTGCTTTACTCAAGTGTAATTGTAATTAAAAACATTGATAAAGGAACTATATTCACGTGTATGTTGTGTAAGTCTCTACTACCCTTTTTAGAACTTCGTAATGTTAGTTGCCATGTTTCTGTTGTTGTGGTCTTCAGTCCTGAGACTGGTTTGATGCAGCTCTCCATGCTACCCTATCCTGTGCAAGCTTCTTCATCCCCCAGTACTTACTGCAACCTACATCGTTCTGAATCTGCTTAGTGTATTCATCTCTTGGTCTCCCTCTACGATTTTTACCCTCCACACTGCCCTCCAATGCTTAATTTGTGATCCCTTGATGCCTCAGAACATGTCCTACCAACCGGTCCCTTCTTCTTGTCAAGTTGTGCCACAAACTCCTCTTCTCCCCAGTTCTATTCAGTACCCCCTCATTAGTTATGTGATCTACCCATCTAATCTTCAGCATTCTTCTGTAGCACCACATTTCGAAAGCTTCTATTCTCTTCTTGTCCAAACTATTTATCGTCCATGTTTCACTTCCATATATGACTGCACTCCAAACAAATACTTTCAGAAACAACTTCCTTACACTTAAATCTATACTCGATCTTAACAAATTTCTTTTCTTCAGAAACGCTTTCCTTACCATTGCCATGTATTCGTGTCAAATAAACCTTGTAATATTCTGGGAATGATTATATTTCTCGTCGTTAGACCTTTATTTTGCATTCCTATTATTTCAGCCAAGTGCATAACGATACCTTGTCTACTTGACTTAAGGTGGCCTCAGACTTAGATCTTATATTTACCTTGTGAGATTTTCATGTTGTAGTATTGTGAGTCTCTATAATATGTCTACTTCATCATACTTCATCAACGATTGGCGGAAACTATGTCGCCTACAAATACGATTTATCATAAATAATTGGCCTTATACTTCTCCTTTCTCCCCCTTCATATTAGTCGACGTACCTGTTGCCTAATAATTTACCCCATATTCACTATAAACATCGCTGGCAAGACCATTCCTTACCTAGCAAAGTATGATAATTTATTTTGACACAAACCACATCGCCTTATCAATTCATTTGATAAAAACATAAAATATTTGTATCAAGTCTGACACAATCTCCATTTGTGACTTTGTTGCGCTACCTAATCTTTCACCCTATTGTAATTTGTCATTTTCACTTACCTCGTTTTACCCAGTCCTCTTCTTCGGCTGCTGTTCCTTTATATTATTATAGAACTAATTTTATTCTTATATTTCATTGTAATAATGATCTTATTTTCTGTATCCTCTGTGCTGCTTAAGATGTGCTCAGAGATGACTAATAGAACACACTAGTGTTAAAATTAGAAAAATTTTCCGCTGTACAATTTGAAGTACATGCTTGGTATTTCACTTAAATGGAATATGGTTGTTTTTATACAATGTTAAACTGTATTCCCTTTCTATCTATAATTCCATGTTTTCCTTGTAGTATGGCGTCATTGTCATGTCCGAGCTATGATAGCATAGAATATTAAATATGACAGATTTAATCCAGACTGATAGAAGGGGAAGTACTAACACCATGAAACGAAATTGGGGTAATGCCGTCACTTAACTTGGGCTCTTGGTAATCGACAGTTACCTGACAATGCATAAGACGCTATTGCTCTATACGGTTATAACTTAATCATAGCATTTTTTTGATGTCACCTGTACTGCATATTCCATCGTTTGCTCCTGTTATTTCCATTGCATTCGGGTGATGTATTCTAATTATTTTGTATCGGCCCTCGTATGCTTCATAAAATTTGTTGATCTCCGAGTTTATCTAGTAAGACCTTTTTTTTTTTTGGTCATCAGTCCTGTGCTAACCTCTTCATCTCAGAGTAGCACTTGCAACCTACGTCCTCAATTATTTGCTTGACGTATTCCAATCTCTGTCTTCCTCTACACTTTTTGCCCTCTACAGCTCCCTCTAGTACCATGGAAGTCATTCCCTCATGTCTTAGCAGATGTCCTATCATCCTGTCCCTTCTCCTTATCAGTGTTTTCCACATATTCCTTTCCTCTCCGATTCTGCGTAGAACCTCCTCATTCCTTACCTTATCAGTCCACCTAATTTTCAACATTCGTCTATAGCACCACATCTCAAATGCTTCGATTCTCTTCTGTTCCGGTTTTCCCACAGTCCATGTTTCACTACCATACAATGCTGTCTCCAGACGTACATCCTCAGAAATTTCTTCCTCAAATTAAGGCCAGTATTTGATATTAGTAGACTTCTCCCGGCCAGAAATGCCTTTTTTGCCATAGCGAGTCTGCTTTTGATGTCCTCCTTGCTCCGTCCGTCATTGGTTATTTTACTGCCTAGGTAGCAGAATTCCTTAACTTCATTGACTTCGTGACCATCAATCCTGATGTTAAGTTTCTCGCTGTTCTCATTTCTACTACTTCTCATTACCTTTGTCTTTCTCAGATTTATTCTCAAACCATACTGTGTACTCATTAGACTGTTCTGGTGGCCAAGCGGTTACAGGCGCTACAGTCTGGAACCGCGCGACCGCTACGGTCGCAGGTTCGAATCCTGCCTCGGGCATGGATGTGTGTGATGTCCTTAGGTTAGTTAGGTTGAATTAGTTCTAGGTTCTAGGGGACTGATGACCTTAGAAGTTACGTCCCATAGTGCTCAGAGCCATTTGAACCAACCATTAGACTGTTCATTCCGCTCAGCAGATCATTTAATTCTTCTTCACTTTCACTCAGGATAGCAATGTCATCAGCGAATCGTATCATTGATATCCTTTCACCTTGTATTTTAATTCCACTCCTGAACCTTTCTTTTATTTCCATCATTGCTTCCTCGATGTACATATTGAAGAGTAGGGGCGAAAGGCTACAGCCTTGTCTTACACCCTTCTTAATACGAGCACTTCGTTCTTGATCGTCCACTCTTATTATTCCCTCTTGGTTGTTGTACATATTGTATATGACCCGTCTCTCCCTATAGCTTACCCCTACTTTTTTCAAAATCTCGAACAGCTTGCACCATTTTATATTGTCGAACGCTTTGTCCAGGTCAACAAATCCTATGAAAGTGTCTTGATTTTCCTTTAGCCTTGCTTCCATTATTAACCGTAACGTCAGAATTGCCTCTCTCGTCCCTTTACTTTTCCTAAAGCCAAACTGATAGTCCCCTAGCGCATTCTCAATTTTCTTTTCCATTCTTCTGTATATTATTCTTGTAAGCAGCTTCGATGCATGTGCTGTTAAGCTGATTGTGCGATAATTCTCGCACTTGTCAGCTCTTGCCGTCTCCGGAATTGTGTGGATGACGCTTTTCCGAAAGTCAGATGGTATATCGCCAGACTCATATCCCTTCTGCCTTATTTGACCGTAAGTCCTCCAAAGCTCTTTTAAATTCCGATTCTAATACTGGATCCCCTATCTCTTCTAAATCGACTCCTGTTTCTTCTTCTATCACATCAGACAAATCTTCACCCTCATAGAGGCTTTCAATGTATTCTTTCCACCTATCTGCTCTCTCCTCTGCATTTAACAGTGGAATTCCCGTTGCATTCTTAATGTTACCACCGTTGCTTTTAATGTCACCAAAGGTTGTTTTGACTTTCCTGTATGCTGAGTCTGTCCTTCCGACAATCATATCTTTTTGGAAGTCTTCACATTTTTCCTGCAGTCATTTCGTCTTAGCTTCCCTGCAGTTCCTATTTATTTCATTCCTCAGCGACTTGTATTTCTGTATTCCTGATTTTCCCGGAACATGTTTGTACTTCCTCCTTTCATCAATCAACTGAAGTATTTCTTCTGTTACCCATGGTTTCTTCGCAGCTACCTTCTTTGTACCTATGTTTTCCTTCCTAACTTCTGTGATGGCCCTTTTTAGAGATGTCCATTCCTCTTCAACTGTACTGCCTACTGCGCTATTCCTTATTACTGTATCTATAGCGTTAGAGAACTTCAAACCTATCTCGTTATTCCTTAGTACTTCCGTATCCCACTTCTTTGCATATTGATTCTTCCTGACTAATGTCTTGAACTTCAGGCTACTCTTCATCATTACTATATTGTGATCTGAGTCTATATCTGCTCCTGGGTACGCCTTACAATCCAATATCTGATTTCGGAATCTCTGTCTGACCATGATGTAATCTAATTGAAATCTTCCCGTATCTCCCGGCCTTTTCCAAGTATACCTCCTCCTCTTGTGATTCTTGAACAGGGTATTCGCTATTACTAGCTGAAACTTGTTACAGAACTCAATTAGTCTTTCTCCTCTTTCATTCCTTGTCCCAAGCCCATATTCTCCTGTAACCTTTTCTTCTACTCCTTCCCCAACAACTGCATTCCAGTCGCCCATGACTATTAGATTTTCGTCCCCCTTTACATACTGCATTACCCCGTCAATATCCTCATACACTTTCTCTATCTGTTCATCTTCAGCTTGCGACGTCGGCATGTATACCTGAACTATCGTTGTCGGTGTTGGTCTGCTGTCGATTCTGATTAGAACAACCAGGTCACTGAACTGTTCACGGTAACACACCCTCTGCACTACCTTCCTATTCATAACGAATCCTACACCTGTTATACCATTTTCTGCTGCTGTTGATATTACCCGATACTCATCTGACCAGAAATCCTTGTCTTCCTTCCACTTCACTTCACTGACCCCTACTATATCTAGATTGAGCCTTTGCATTTCACTTTTCAGATTTTCTAGTTTCCCTACCACGTTCAAGCTTCTGACATTCCACGCCCCGACTCGTCGAACGTTATCCTTTCGTAGATTTTTCAATCTTTTTCTCATGGTAACCTCCCTCTTGGCAGTCCCCTCCCGGAGATCCGAATGGGGGACTATTCCGGAATCTTTTGCCAATGGAGAGATCATCATGTCCTGTGGATACACGTTACGTGTCTTTAATGCAGTGGTTTCCATTGCCTTCTGCATCCTCATGTCGTTGATCATTGCTGACTCTTCCGCCTTTAGGGGCAATTTCCCACCCCTAGGACAAGAGAGTGCCCTGAACCTCTATCCGCTCCTCCGCCCTCTTTGACATGGCCGTTGACGGAATGAGGCTGACTTCTTATGCCGGAAGTCTTCGGCCGCCAATGCAGATTATTTATCAAAATTTAGGCAGTGGCGGGGATCGAACCCGGGACCGAAGACGTTTTGATTATGAATCAAAGACGGGACTGCCAAGGGGGAGGTTACCATGAGAAAAAGCTGATGGACCACGGTAAGACCTATGCCTTACTTAACCTTACTAGAACAACTTGATATGTATTTTTCTTAATCTGCTCATTGTGTTTATCCGTTATCTTACCTGCATTTTCTTTGATTCTGCTTGATGCTAAATCCATATTTTCATTGACTGACATCTCGTCTCTCATTGGGAAACTTACCAGGTGTTCAATAACACTAGGTACACTTTCTGCTGTTAATAAATCTTGCGGCGTTATTGCCATGGTAGATTGAGGTAATTCACTCATGACTCTCTCAAATTCTTCCTGGCAATCTGCTTCTTACAATTTTAAACATTCTATTTAACTCCCTGACAATCCGCCCGTTCATATTTGGTTGCGAGTGGTATTTACGTTTGTAAATAGGCTTTAAATCTACATTACACAGCATACTTTTCCAGTACTATGAAGTAAATCGTGATCCATTATCGCTAATGATTCTATATGGTTTCTCTATCTTCATTACATAATAGTTTTTGATTTTGTCTGAGACTGACTTTGTTGTAGCCTTTTCTTTTAGTGCATACTGTTTTACATGCTTAGACGACGTGTCCAGAACAACAAACAAATATTCATGCCCTCTTTGTGATGTCAGAAGGAGTTGCAGAGCTCAACCCATACGCTTCTACTACTTTTGTTGGGATTATGCTATGCATTTCCACTTTATTGCTAGAATTCGCTGCTTTGGTTTTCTGACACACACCACAGGATTTTAGAATTCTCTGTACTCTCTTCTCTAAGTTATTAAATTAGCAACTTTCCTTAATTTTGTATGCACATTTCTCGACCCCAAAATGAGAGTCTGTAAAATGTATAAACCATTTTAGTGTTATGTTATGGCCAATAGACCTTCCACTACTGCTTTTCGAGATTTTCCCCTACGATATAATACGTCTTTCTGTATGACATAGCATAGCATTTCCTTACTTTATCGTTCGTTTTCCTACTCCATTAAACTGTAATCATTTTTGTCGTGCCATCTCTGTTTTGTTCTCTTCTCAATTTTTTTATTATATTCTTGATCTTGTCTTGATATTTTATCTTTGTTAAGCATGTATGGAAAGTTCTTTCTGCCTTCAGTCATTAAAACTGCCTTATCCATACCAAACGGCAATGTGGATAATGCGTCTGCCACAGTGTCGCTTTTCTTGGTAAATACTCTATTGCGAAATCATACTCTCGAAGAGCTAAAGCCACTGTGTTATTCTATTATGATTTAGCCTACAGCCCATTGGAAATAACAGCCCCTTAAGGTCTGAAAACATCTTTACTTTTCTTCCCATGACATACGATCTAAATTTCTTAAACGCCCATGCCACTGCCAGCGCTTCTTTTCCCATTACAGAATACCTTCTCTCCCACGTATTTATTATGCAACTAGCAAATCGAAATTTTTTTTCTGCAGTGTCTCCATTTTCCACAATTGATAAATATGAGCTCCAAGGCCAGATTCTAAACTATCAGAAAAGATGTAAACGGTAAATTCAAATCTAGATGTGACAAAACGATGCTTTTATAATTCATCTTCTATTTTTTGGAATTCTTGCTCACACTCTTTGGTTAAATCCATGTGGCATTCTTCTTTGTCAGTTCCAGTAAAGCCTTCTCATTAGTTGCTTGGCTATTTATGAATTCGTTATCGAATCCTGCAAGACGAAAGAAGCTTTGCTTTTTATTCTCTTAGGTCTTGTAAATTTTCTAATGGCGCCTAACTTGTCTGGGAGTTGTTTCATGCCCTTAGTTGATATGATTTACCCTGAAATTCAATCTCTCCTTTCCCAAATTCAGATTTGTCTAGGTTTGCACTAATATTATTCTTCTCAAATGCAGTGAGAACTTGTTTCAGTGTGTCATTGTGCTTCTTCCAATTACCAGCAGCAATCAATATGTGATCAATGTACACTACAATTTTGTTTAATAGCCACTTACCCAGAACCTGGTCTAACAGATATAAAGTCAGATGTAGATATCTAAGCTAAACGGCAATACTTTCGACTGATAACTTCTTCCCCTATAAACGAATTTAGTGCACGTTTGACAACTTTCTGTTAGTGGAATCTGCCAGAAGTTGTCTGTCACGTCTATGCTTGTTAATATTTTGACGCCATTGAACTTCTGTACAAGTTTCTCTAGTGCCTCAGGCCTATCCATTTGTCGTATAATGACTGCTATATCCAATGTAATGCATACTGAACCATCTTACTTTGGGAAAATGACAACGGAATTGCAATAATTACATTGAGAGCGCTCAGTTGTTTGTCACTCTATCACTATTTTTTATCTCTCTGTCCACTGCTTCTCTTCTTGCTAGCGGAATAGAAAATGCTTTAACTCTAAATAGCTCATGTGGCTTAATCTGGAAACAATACTCATAATCTGTCATATGCTGCCGGCCTAGGTGGCCGAGCGGTTCTAGGCGCTACAGTGTGGAACCGCGCGACCGCTACGGTCGCAGGTTCGAATCCTGCCTCGGGCATGGGTGTGTGTGATGTCCTTAGGTTAGTTAGGTTTAAGTAGTTCTAAGTTCTAGGGGACTAATGACCTCAGAAGTTAAGTCCCATAGTGCTCAGAACCATTTTTTTGTCATATGCCCTGGTTTCTTCATAAACGCTATATGTTGTCGAAGGAGTACTTCTTCTAGTTCAAACTTGTCCTCACATAACACTTCAATACGTGCGATCTTTTCTCTGTTACCGACTTCTATGTCGACCTCTTCAGATGACGTGACCCTCCCACTTGCAAACACGTTTTCTTTTGGTCCAAGGTTCCTGTACATCCGTTCCCTCACAATATGTATCCTAGCGTCATCAAGTCATTTTGTGTGGCCTCATTTTCCACAAACCTGAATATTTTTCCTTCCTTGTCATCTTAAATAGCCTCATAAAAATCCATCATTGCCCCAATCACAATTAGCATTTATGTTCCCAAAACTAAACTGATACGTAAACCAGGGATCACTATGGCATTACTGAAAACTTTTTGTCTTGCATTTTGAACTCCAATGAAATCTGTTTCTTTATAACCTTGCTTTAAGACCCATATCCTGTAACTACTTGAACACCTTCAACTGATAATTCTGAGAACATCTGCACCCGTCTGTATCAAATTATTTGAGGCAGCACTGATTTTGCTACCAGAATCTAGAATCACTGTTGTTTTCATGTTCTGTGCTTCATTTTCTTTTACTTCCTGCCTTTTCTTCTATGAGTGTAGCTTTTATCCCATTCCATTTATCATATCCGAAGGATCTAATGAATGGTCCATAATACTTGGCCAATTGCGACTGCATGAAGTCCGAACAGCTCTCTAATATTCCAGCTCTGTATGGTACCTGTATCTCTCAGGAACATGTTTGCGGTTCTGATTATTATGATATTTTCTGTTTGCTGCATAATACCCACCTCTGCTCTTGCCCTTCTGCAGTGCGCCTCTCCTTCCATGGAACGTGCTGCAGCTGGGTCCTGGTGGTGGTGATCTGTTTTTCACCTAACGACAACGTGCATTGGTCCTGTCCCAAACTCCTGGTTTGTCTCGCTGTCATTATGGCAGTCTATCCGCCAACTGTTATATGCCCACCTACCCTGCCCTTGACTGTTGCCAGACAGTCAATCTAATTGCTGAAGTACGTGCATTAGGTTACTGATGTCATCTTTCTTCACACTGATAAGCTTGTGCTGTACTGACTCGGAAATTTAAGTAAATTTATCGATATAAGGTCTGACTCTTTTATGGGTCCGTGAAGAGTATGTTCTATTCCTTGTAGTGTTGGAAAAATTCTTTATAGCTACCACAGCGACTATTAGCAAAGTTTGTGCCCTCAAATATTTCAATTGTTATCCTGCTTTGTGTACTACAGTATTGATTCAAGAACGTTCATATGAACTCATTGCATGTTTTACCCGCGTTAATGACTCCTGTTCCCAATGACATTACGTCTTCTTCAAATCTACTAGCCACCCACTTTGTTTTCCGTTGTTCTGGCCAGTGTTCAGGGATGATGCTCTCAAAGTATGAAATGAAAGCAATGGGATGTAGGTTACCTTAAATAGAGAAATGATGGAATTTACATACGTTAAGATAATTTAGTGAATCTTAACATGAAGACGACGTTTCATTCTTTCTTGTTCATACCATGTTTCTAATTGTCTTTTATTTTCACCTTGGAAAACAAGCAGTTTGGCTGTCCCCCACATACCTTCTACGAAAACTTTCTGAGAGTCGTGAATATAAAATGCCAATAAACATTATTATTATCTTTTACCTGTGTTTTCTGCTTATAATGTTGAAGAACTGAACTGTAGGCAAAAGAGTCAACAGAATGTTGAAGCATGTGTAATACAGAAAGAATGGATGGTCTCGCCTACAGTGATATAGATAAAATTTTAAATAATGGCTGGATTGAAAATATTTTTAGTGCAGCTAACACAAAATAATTTGGCACTTGTGCAGAAATTCTTTACCGTAGTCAGTGCCGTCGCCTGCAGTCTGATCATTAGAAGCCGCTGTCTCAGTTGTTTATGTGCCGATTTGTTTATTCAGCACTCTAGTCAGCGACTACTGACTTTTATAATTATTGTCTTTACTGGTATAACCTGTTAATAAGATCGTTTAGCTGTAGCTTACGAGTTCTGCTTCTGACCAGGCTTCTGATGTTCAACTGCACATCCTCTTCCGTGTCATCTGTGCAGGTGTGTGCCAAGTAATTTTGTGTGCAGTCTATTCTCTGTGTTTAAATGTGTCAGGTTGTGAGACGTATAAGCACAAATGTGACACAAAACGAACTATTTTATCATATTGAGACTGAAGCTCCTCTGTCTGTGCTTGATTTATAAATAAATATTGTTTTTGGAAGCGGTCCACCTTGAGCAAAACACAACGATATGTTTTCTTTTATTTCCCAGACATGTTTTGCTGAAGTTTCAGCATCATCAGTGGCTTGTATTTTCTTGACATTGAGCAGGAAAAATGATTTTACTATTTGTTCACTTATAAATTTTTTAGTTTTTAAGACATTATTTACAAATTCCTGTGTTTTTCCTGTTCTTTTTTTTTGTATTTCACTGTTTGTCATTTGCAGCCATACAGAAATTAACGTAGAAAAATTATTTACTTCGAAGTTTTATGATTATGAATGCTGTTGTTAGGTCTGGCATTACTAATTCTATGTGTAATACCGTATGTGTAAGTGTGTATGTATGTCTTTGCAATATGTTTCAGTTACTTTTTCAGGTTTCCCCATTTTCTTCATTGTGAAGACGTGCGCTACGTATCTTTCTCTCTCACTGTTTACAGACTATGAAAACAAAAACAGGCAACACACTAAAAAAACGAGGACCAACCCGTAAATATTCCCCAACCCCCCTCTCTCTCCACACACACGAACGCGCGCGCGCGCGCGCGCGCGCGCGCGCGCGCGCGCGCGCGCGCGCGCACACACACACACACATGCACAATCTTTCCACATAGTTAATGTCACACCTAACCACAACATCCTCAGCTGTAATATTTCGAGGTAAATAATTTTGCTATAAGTTCTATATGTTGCAGATGACAAACTGTGAAATAAAACAAGCTTAATAAAATATACAAAAACCCAGGAAAACTGAAGTGTGTGGTAACAAGGTAGGTGTATATATATACAAAACTTTGCTTCCCAAATTTGTAAATACTGTCTTACAAATTCAAATTTATATGTATGCAAAAAGTAAACAGAATTTTTCCTGTTTAATAGAAAGAAAATAAAAGCCCAGTGATGAATTTGAAACTTCAGCAAAACGTGTCTGGGAAACAAAATAAAAGATGAAATTGTGTTTTGCTCAAGGTGGGACTCCTGCAAAAACAAATCTACGAATTACTTTGCTTTTTCCGTGTCGTGCTACAAAACATTAAGAATTTCAGTTTAAAGATGTTGTGGATTTCCTTTGGTTGTCGTGTGTGAGACTGCGGAGCTGCGAACTATGGGTGGCCATTTCAGTCAAGAAACTCTGTCTTGTCGACGAATTATTAGCCTGTGCCGTTCAGTAGTTATACAGTTTTATACTGCGCTAAGCACACTGCCAGAAATTGTGCTCATGATTGAATTAGCAGGAAATAAATGAATTTGGAACTACAGAAACAGATTTCATAATTTCTTTTAACATGTTGTAAAAAAATAATACAGGATATTAATACACTGTTTACAGATTTTCTCTGAGTTGACATTACGTGTAGAATTGAGCATTTTGCACTATAGTAGGACACTACTTGCAAAAATAGCGTAAGTCTTTCCGGTCACCCGATTCACACTTGTTTAGGACGATGGAGCATCTGGTCCAGGCGCTGAATCACCGGGTACAAGGAGATACATCAGTGCATGCAGGAATCTTCCATACTCTGCTGTATACATTGGATCACTTTCATCCCATGATTCCTGTTTCTGTTGAGCCTTTGTTGCGTTTAATGGTATCAAAATATTTCATAGTGTTCTTTCATGTATGCTGCCACACATGAAGGTAATAAACTCACATTATCTCTTCTTGAATATGGTTGTCTCTTCTCATCCCTTCCCCATAACACTAATGGATATTGATGACGAACTCATGATCAAATGAGTTTGTGTAAAGCTACCACTACAAACTTGTGTTGATTAAAATCGAAGCAGCAACTGGAAACTCATTAGAGCCACCCAAACTTCCACACTTTTACTATACCATTACTGATACATATTTAGGTAAAGCAGCAAATCCACTCCGTAACTAGTCACTGAAATTTATATTTACTTGTCACTATAACTCATTTCGGGGAGCCTTCTGTATCTTGAGGTGACTATCTTGGATCTTACTTCATCAGCGTAGTTCCCAAGAAACCCAGCGCCTTTAAGTGTTCTAAAATCATCTGATTTCCCAATGGAAAACATAGAATATATGTCAATTTATAATGCATATATGGTGGTTTTGAAAAATGCTCTACCAAGTCTGGAGTTCAGTTCCATTTGCGCTGTATGGTACCTCGGTCAACTCTGTACCTCAACTTTAGACAGTGCGACCGAAAATCAGTCAAGAGATCAGTGCTTTAGATGACGGCACGTTCTCGTGTATCTTTCCTTACAGAAAAGGTGCGTAGGCAGCTGTTCTGCGGGGTCGGCCCATGGAGCGAAGAAGCACGAGTGAAGGTGTGGAAAACTTGGTGCCGAGTATTTGTTCTGTGATTAGTGTTGTGCAGTATATATTTCTTTAGGGCGGCCGAATGGAATAATAAAGAAACCGCAATGGATAACTCACTTCAAAACGTAAATAGTCTGCGTGTTTATGTACTCTGAGTGGACTCTCTGAGAACCTCTTCAGGAACTCACAATAGGTCAGAAGTCTTAATGAGCCAATGAACATTTTATAAAATGAGACAAGCTACACACTTAAGCTGAATTTATAGCGCAACTTTTCATTGATAGTTCTGTGAAAAATCGAGTTGTAATCATTACATTGTACAGCTCAGTTACAGCATCTAGATGAGCGGTTGCCAACGTTTCTGAACCATTACCCCTGAATGCGTCTCTCTTCCCCCACCATCGTCAAAGTTAGCGCCTAACTGAACTTCAGAATGAAAACAAATTTTATTCGAGTACTTTCATTTTTAAAATAACAAAGAAATAGTAAGACAACGGGCTCTGCTTATTTACAACAGTCTTATTTTATAGAAAGAAGAAGTAATTCTCAGTGCATTACGGAGTGATACCTGCAGCCTCTGCTGAGGAAAGTAACCCAACTATCCACGCTGGGGGAGACCACTCGTTACTAAACATGCTTCGTGTGCACCACTCTTCCCCCTACCGACGCTTCCTTCAGACAAACCCTACATCCCTATTTAAAATCAACCGAATGACAATGTGTGAAGTGTTGTTTGCCGCGCGGTTTGAAGCGCCATGTCACGGATTGCGCGGCTCCTCCCGCCGAAGGTTCGAGTCCTCGCTCGGGCATGGATGTGTGTGTTGTTCTTAGACTAAGTTAGTTTAGTTAGTTTAAGTAGTGTGTAAGTTTAGGGACTGATGGCCTCAGCAGTTTGGTCCCTTAGGAATTCTAACACATCTGAACATTTGTTTCTATTGTTTATAAATCACTTCATAGCTGAACTCCTTATTCCGAAATTTGCAGAAATTGAAAGACTTCACACTGTCACTTCTTTGTACCTCACAATTGCCACTGCGTAGGCAGTACAACAGTAAGGTACATAGTTACTGCTGTGTGAGCTGTCAGTTACTTCTTTGATTGTTGCGAAATAAATAATGCAGCATTTTCTGGCCTGTTGCAGGAACTATTTACAGTGCGGACACGCATTTTTATGAGATATTTAAGCACATATCAGTTTTTTTGTCGTATGTCATGGCACATGATACGTGTGAAGTCGGTGGACCATGTGAGGAAGACGTTGTTCGTAACTTCCACCATGCTGAGTCACGAATTGAGGCTAGTACTTGAAAGAAAGGTAGTTATTGATAACATACGTAATTACTATTGCAGTCTTATGAAATAATGACAATAGTAATAACCTTTTAAAAATATTTTAGTCTCTTGACTGAGACACACCCGAACCCTTTGGTTTTACAACTTAGAAAATTAAATTTCACCCCTCAGGTAATTAGAACCAGATTAGGAACCACTGATGTAGCTACTGAGAGCTGAACGAAAAAACGTATTACCGTCTTTGGTCGTGGTCACTGGAAAGCGTGAGGTCGAGATACCTAGCCCACCTGGATAACACGCACAACGGATGGAGCAGAACTACAGGCATTTACACAGCAGTTCCTTAAAGTCACTCTGTGTTAGCCACCGTCGGCTACCACAGCTGTTATAATCTCTAGGAGAACGTTTCTGGGTATGTGGCAACGTCATCATTTTGTCACACCAGCCAGTGTTCCGACCACTTTTGAAGTGCCTTCCTTAAGCCCTGCAGCTCTTCCTCCACGCGGAAATGTCTGGAAAACCTGGAGGCCCTCTCGCTACAGAGTCCAGGGGAAACCCCCCGCCAACGATACATACGCCGCCGTCTCTTACGGTTGTCATAAGCAAAAGAATTCGGCTTTCGGCCCCGCATCGTTAATCGAGAGGGCACACTGGATCTGTGAAACAGAACGCTGGAAGACAGAACTGTAGATACTACTATTTACGTTGAGCAGTGGCTCTGATGCACAACATTGTGACAGTACATTGTGAAACCAAAAGTGAGGAGCAGAATGTGTAACAGGTCACCTCGCTCTTACTGTACATACAGGATGTCGGCGAACATGTGGAAAAAGTTTCTTGTCGAACGCGTACCGAGCTGTCCTACTGAAGCACAATCAAAACCAGTGATGCTCTGGCCTACTATCGACAAGTTGCACACGTCTCAGATCTACGAAGTCAGCTGCGAGTGCTGAACTGTATACCTCGGTGAGATGCGGCGACCTGTTAAGAGTGGGGCTGCGCATAGCGAGGCGATGTACAGCAGGTAGCAAGGGGCGGTCCGGCCAGGAGCGCTTCAGAGAGTGCATCGACTTTCGTGGTGGTTATTTTAGCGTTCGTTATAGGTGATGTAAAGGAAACACAAGTATTACATAAACAAGCCACAGCCACAGCGCTTTATTATTTAGAGCAAGTTTTTGAGGCAAGAACGGTGACACACAGGGTGCGCATCCCAGCGTTGTCAGTTACAGGACTGCCGATGACTGTAGCGTGTGGCGTGGGAAAGAGACAGAGAGAACACGGGCGGCAACGCAAAGTATTCTCTCTCCCTCCGTCTGTGTGCACAGGACACATCACAGACTCGCCTTCTTATTTGCGCATCAGTTAAGCACGGGTCTGACGGGACATGAGATGCTCATACGGTTTGAACAACGTAGCAACTGAGTGATGTAAGAACAGTGCAGTGAGGTTGACAAAAACGTGCAGCTTAGAGCAGTTGGTGTGCCTGCCGGGAATCGGATCTGGTGCCCTATCGATTAGGTTGCCATCGAAATCCAGCCTTTGGCCCAACAGCAATCGCGAGGCTGCCCAGTTGCACTCAGCAGTAGCATGGCGGCCTGAGTCAGGCCAGGTCCCACTTCGCACCACGCACAGTGAAAACAGTACTACTTCGACATCAACCAAAAAAAACTCGAATAAAACCTATTGCCGATAGAACGCCTGCCATTAAACCAATATGTTCTTGAGGTATATGAAACATCAGTACATAAGATCAGAATCTATCACTAAGCCAGTAGTAAATACACCACCTACTTGCCACAGTGACCGGAAAGTTGGTCTATAAAACATCACGATGTCGTCATATGTCTGGAAAGAGTTTATTACAGCTTGTGTCTGTAAAGCCACTGTTATTTTATGTTTTCCAACGGGAAATTCGATTATGGTTGAACATGTGACTGCGTTGCGTTATACGAGCCATGCTCTGAAATCTATGGTAATTACCTTAAGATAAAGTAATATTTCAGAAATACGTTGTAGTTACTGATTACGGAGTGTTGTTATTCTTTGAACTGTCTTACATACAGACACAAAAATGTGTAAATTATGTAACAATCTGCCAGGTTTTCCTTATCTGAACATATGCAGTTTTCTATGTTTTGTAGGCATCTCATTTCGCGTTTACATTGAGTGTATTTCCACTGACTGTCCCTCCTGCAAGAGAGCTAGATCGCAGAGTGAGACGAGCACCAATACACCCCACGTTAGCAACATTAGCCTCAGCTCTAGTATTCTCCCAAGAGGACATTCGTCGAGCAAAAGAATTGGAACGCGTGGAACAGACATATTCTCTATGTCCAGTCTCACAAATAGGGCTAGTGTCTTGCAATGATCTACAGACTCTACCGCTTTGAAATGAACATCTGCGCTGTGAAGCTGAGATTCTAGATGCTATATGTGGCAAAGTCTTTGGGCTACAGCCTGGACTGCTGTCGAGTGATGCTCTGAGGCTGAAGCTGCTGGTCTTGCAGTCGGCTCATCTTCGAGTAACGGGCCAGACGGCTCCGAAATGATGCTCTGCACTATTTCGCTGAGGTGGTCCAGGCAGAAGGTGGCTGCGTCTTTGGGGTATCGCCTGAACAGTGCTGGAATCATGCTCTCCCAAGAATTTGAGGTAGTCGAAGCCATAGCCAGCTTCATCTTTGGACTGTTCTGGAGTTGTGCCCTGCACTAGGAGGCCGAAGTGGTCCAGACAGGGGGCGACTGCGTCTTTGTGCTATGTCCTGTACCATTCTGGACTGATGCTTTACACTACGAAGCAGAAGTGGCCCAGGTAGTAGGTGGCTATGCCTTTGGGCTGTGGCCCGGACTGCCCTGGAGTTATGCTCTGCGTTATGAGGCTGAGATGGTCCAGACAGGAGATGACTGCATCTTTGACCTATGGCCTCAGCTGCTCTGGAGTGATGTTCTACATTATGAGGTTGATGTTCTCCAGGCTGAAGGTGGCACCGTCTTTGGGCTATGGCCTGGACTGCTCCGGAGTGATGCTCTGCACTATGAGGCTGAGGCGATCCAGACTGGAGGCGGCTGCATCCTCCACACCTGCAACACAATCACATTTCATTCAGACACTCATTGATTTTTCGTGTTCTGTACATCACAACGTGTAGAAGGACTTCCAGGGACAGAAGTAACCCAAGAAAAGCACCTGTTACATACGAGATAATTATGGCATTGCATTAACAATAACTGTCTCAGCATAGCACACGCTAAAATAAAAAAAAGAGGAATTGACAAGTTGCTGCTTTGAATAAATCTTGTTGTACCTGAGCTCTAGAGTAAAGTTCGCCAAATTAGAGGTAGACCTGCAAAGTAATGAGCAACACGAGTTTTACATTCAATTAGGAATGTGTCTGCACACTTCAAAGTCCCAGTATGCTGAAATGACAACCAGTCAGCTTGACGGAAGCAACCAGACAGAGCCTACAGTAAAACCTCTCATGCAATTTGCTTTCAATACCACAAAACCTTGGTTGATGGAGGACCACGAATCACCACCTATACCCCAGCTGCGTTTCACGAGTCACACATGTGACCATTGTGCAGACAAGATGAGCAGTCTATCTTTCTAAGAAACCTGGTACATTCTTCACCGCATGAGGGCGGGCAGGTCAGTAGGACTGCAAAACTGTATACGTGGCTGGGCAGTGCACTGCTGGAATGTGGTCGGTGGTGGAGCTCGCTCGAGGGTGGTCCCTCGGGTCATGAAGTTTTCCGTATAAGATCACACTCACTACATGGGCCATACTGGTCGAGGTCGAATGTCGTATGCACTGCAGGCTGTCAGCACAGTGACGTTTAACACGCGTGCTGTTCAACCCGTCAGGAAACTCTACGGTCGGCTCCTCGCATTGACGCTTGAAGGATCTACATCTACATGTCTACGCTGCAAACCACGCGTTAGTGCCTGGCAAAGGGTTCATCGAACTACATTCATATTAATTCTCTATTATTTCACTCTCGAAGAGTGCGAGGACAAACAAACACGTATATTTTTTCCGTGCGAGGTCTGTATTCCCTTATTTTATTATGATAATCGTTCCTCCTTGTCTTGGTCGGCGCCAACAAAATAATTGAAATTTCGTGAGAAGATCCCGCTGCAACGAAAAACGCCTTTGTTTTCACGATCTCCATCCCGAGAGTGTGTCATATCTGTGACACTCTGTCCCCTATTTCTCGGAAATAAAACACGTGCTGTCCTTCTTTGAAGTTTATCGATGTACTCTGTTAATACTATCTGTTAGGGATCCCAAACCACGCAGCAGTACTCCCAAAAAGGATAGAGAGGCGTTATGTAGGCAGTGTTTTCCAATTTAAGTTAATCGTAATATATGCTCTACACCCTCGGTGAAGTTCGGATTAACAGCGTTCTGTGAAGGTGTATATTATCCCTGTGCACCAAAGCCTTCACATTCTGATGACAAGGCAGGAGGCGCCTATATAGAGTTACAGAAGTTCAACAATTAAAGCAAATTCCACTAGAAGACGAGAACGGGAGATTTTAATGCGCCAGTATGAGAAAAATTTAAGAACTACTCCTGTGCTCCACATTCTTCCAGAAGAAAACAGACGGAAAATGGAGTTGGAAATGATCAAATGTATATGGAAATTAAATTTACTTCGTTTTAACAAACTGTATACAGCGTGACAGCGCTAAATTACTTTCGATTTTCAAGCGGCGTAAAATAAACATAGCTGTGCCAAGTGTTGTGTCTAGACAAGACAGCCTAGACACAATGAGAGGAAGCCGAAAGGCACGCGCTTAAACTCACGCAGGCTGGCGTGAGGTCTGAAACAGGATACGTAATGAATGCTATAAAGAAAAGTACGTAGCTTCTGGAATACTTAACTTTAATCCACATTTGTAGTACATCGCTCTTGATGACACATTAATAGAATCTCAATATCAATTGAATACGGCGTCTTGCTAGGTCGTAGCAAATGTAGCTGAAGGCTATGCTAACTATCGTCTCGGCAAATGAGAGCGTAATTCTCAGTGAACCACGGCTAGCAACGTCGGCTGTACAACTGGGACGAGTGCTAGGATCTGTCTCTAGACCTGCCGTGTGGCGGCGCTCGGTCTGCAATTACTGACAGTGGCGACACGCGGGTCCGACGTATACCAGCGGACCGCGGCCGATTTAAAAGCTACCACCTAGCAAGTGTGGTGTCTGGCGGTGACACCACACCAAGAAACAGCCTTGTTAGACAGGAAATGAGAAACGTGGCGTGCCGTAATTTAGCCAACATTTATCTAACACATGCAAAGTATGTTACACTAAATTATCCACCCAGCTCACCCTCTTTCATAATCGAGGGTACAATACCATACTGACATAGACAAAAGGGGCAATTACACAACACACAGTTGTCGCAATACAGTCTAAGACACAAAAAAGCGACGTACTGTAGGGAAGCAGCCTACTCACGCTGTAATAAATTCACATCAGTTTCCATTGTGTGCCAGCTAGTCTGCTGTAACTAGCTCTGACGTCATAAATGTTGCGCAATACCTTAAAATTCAAGCAAATGATCTGAAACTTTTCCAGCATGTAAGAAATAATACTAAATTAATGTGTATTAAATATCAGTTCGATAACTTCAGCCATTTTTGTAATTTGGACGTTTTTCTAAAAAAATAATTGGCGCAACAGGAAGGAGCTAGAGACTTCAAAATTTATATTTAGACTCATCTTTCATAATGATTTAATAAAAACAGTACTTTGGATTTCACAGGTTAAGACCTTAGTGGAAATTCATGATTTTCTGGTTTTCATCTCAAAACTGAAGGAAGCAAGATAGATTAAGTAGGCTAATGAATAAGACTAGGATGTTTAGATTTAAATAGGTTGGAGGTCCGCTATGACTATGAAGATGTGAAAAGTTTCTTTTGAATACCTATAAAATTATAGCGATAGCGGATCTCCAAAGGGCCAGTTCAGAGCTCATATGCTGCATGCAGCGTAACTTAATTATTTCTCTCGCCCAAGATATTTAACTTAGCCACGTCATAATTTTATTATAAATACTTACCTGCGTGCTAAATGCAAGATTAAATTAACAGCTTCATAAGCCATCAGCAAAAGAAGCTATAAATTATTATGTAACTTGAAGTGGTGCGTTACTAGCCCAGCGGCCAGTCGTGAGAGCCAAGTTAGAGCCGGCGTTCTCTTAGCCGTCCGCACCGAGGCTATATATATATAAGAGCACTGCGCGAGTAAGGAAGGCCCCAGTTCTCTCCAGACGCTGAATAGCACGTCAGCTGTGTCGGGAGTCGCTTCGCTACGGTAGCGCTGCTACAAACTGCCTCGGGTGCCGTATTGAGTTACGATGTATACGCATAACTGTGAAAACATTTCAAATGAAGGATTAATTTTGGAATTATTTTCATTATCTAGCTTCAGTTTGCGTGTTGTTGTATTTTCACGTGCCGTCGCGGGACAGACATTCTACCAATCATTTTAGCGTGGCGTTTGATGAGATTTTCTCATCAAATTTTGGCGAGCATTCTTTTGACATTCAATTCGGACATTTATAGTTGCATCAGCGAATTAGACTCTGAACTGCTCTGTTTGTTAGGCTGTTGGGATAATTGTGATGTTATCAGTGAATTTCAGAATATACTCAACTATTTTGGAAAATTGTTTTTGATTAGAAATCCCGAACAATCTCCTACTTCTTCAGAGCTATAAGCTGCAGCTATAATAATATTCTCAGGTTAAGTGGGCACTAGGAACTCTCATTACAGGCTCCACGTTTCGTTAAATCACTTTCTGGGTGCCAAAAAGCAAAGAGAGAGCCAGTGTTGAGAACGGCGAAAGACAGCATTATACAACATTCCAAGAGCCGGGAAGTGCAGTGTTTTTCCCACGTTTAAATAACAAACTTTATTTCACAAGCAATTTGCAGTACTTACTCGCCGCCCCACATATGGTGCATCGGCCGGGAAATCAACTAAGTGAAAGTGATTTTTAACTATTCGGATTCGCGAGTGGAATGCGACACGCAGCTGAGTAATAGAACAGTGAAAGTGTTACGTGGGCATGTGGACGACGCAATTGAATTAACAACGCATCTGGATTGACGGAGCTGGCACTGAGTCTAGCGGTGCTGCCGGCATCGCGAGAAGCCAGTTTCGCCGTACCGCAGTCGTCCGCCACAGCAGCCGGGGCCGCGCCTGCAGTTGCGGGCCACGCGAATACACAACAGCCGTCGGAGAGCCGTCTGCAGTTCAACGTGCCACGTTGCATCAGGAATCCTGGTACGCCGCGCCGGCTACGGCAACGTCGTGCAGAAGGAACTAAGTTAAGTGGAAAACTGTTAAAAATTTTACTAACCTGCACTAAGAGACTGTCGGCGATGGAACCGCCAAAAGAAACTGAGGTTAAACTTATATCAGAACCTATGTCTGAGGAGGGAACTGTAAATCCAGACAACGGTTCAAGTGTAAATATGCATAAAAGTGGTAATGTTAAAGTAAAATATGAAGTATTATCTCCTGACAGTAGTGTGGGAAGGGGTAATGATTCAATAATAGAGACCCCTGTAGTAAAGCAGAAAGTAGAAATTGTAAATTTATTGGATGATAGTTTCTCTGATGAATTAAAAATGAAACAGTCATCAGAGATGGTAGAGTTTAAGAAGGAGCAGTTAGATATGACTGATCAATCAAAAGTTTCATTTAGTTTTGATGATTCTGGTGTTGGAGCTAGTTTTTCGTCACCTGAGTGTGATAAAAAGCCAGCTCGTGAGCAACCCAAAGGTACTGGGGCTGTTGATTTAAATGTTATATTACAAGCAATAGCTGCCAGTCAAACAAATTTTAATATGCGGTTTGAGGCAATGGACAATAAATTAGAATCCAATAATGCTGAATTAAAGTCTGAAATAACTGAGGTCAAAAATAGTAATGCTGAATTAAAGTATGAGATTATGGCCAGTCAAACAAATTTTAATAAAAGATTGGAGGTAATGGACGATACCTTCAAGGCTGGTTGCAATAAGTTGAAAGAGGATCTAGACAGTTTGAATTGTAAAATTGATTGCAATCATGAGGATATAAAGAAAAAGGTTGCTCAACAATTTTCTGAAATGTATAAAACAGTTAAATCCGAAGTTGCTGAGGTTCGCAAAGACTTCCAAATGGAAGATGTGAAGCTGGAGCACAAGTTAACAGAAAAGATCGAGGCGGAATCTGAACTTTGCTCAGACAGATTTAAAGATGTTAACATAAAAGTAAACATATGTCAAGCAGACATAGATGCAATCAAAAGTGATACTACTCATATTGTACAAAGAGTAGATAATGTTGAAATGAAAGTAGAAAATATCAGTACTAACATTGCTAACATTGAGAGTAAAGTAGCTTCAGTAACTTCTGGTAATGGTAACATACAACAAGTTGTAGCTGCAAACGCCGCTTTTATCGGGTGTCGGCAGTTCTTGCGTTTTGATCCAGATAAGAATATCCACCCGCTGGATTTCTGGAACGATTTTGAAGATGTGATTCCACCAACTTGGTCTGAAAGAGAGAAAATCTCATTTATTAAAAGCCATTTAGCAGGTGACGCCTTGCGTTGGTCCGCTGATGTTATGTTGAAGTGTAAAACTTTAGCGGAGTTTAAAACATCTTTCATTAATGAATATTGGTCTAGCAATAAGCAAAATGAAGTGTTAAGAGAATTTTGGAGTGGAAAACGCTTCGGTGCAGGCAAGGAATCAATTAAAGAGTTTGCTAGGTCATGGATCTCACGTTTGTCACATTTGTCGGAAAAGCTAAAGCCAGAAATGATTATATTAGGTCTTGAAGCCAAACTGCCATGGTATTGGCAAACCAGAATTATATCGGCCCCTAGAGACAATCTTGATCGTTTCATTGAATATTTGGAACGTGTAGAACGTGTTGCTGCCAATGAGGAGCAGGCACGTAATAACAGAAATGCCACTAACAATAATAGTAATTTTAGGAATGAGCAAAATGGTAATGTAAACATCAGAACAGTAGGTATTCGCCATCCTAAGAGAGGTAGGAATTGGGGAAATAATTATCAGAACCAACAATGGCGTCCAAGAGATAATAATTTTGTTCCGAACAGAAATATGCATGTAAACAACAGTACGGAAAGCAATGCAGTGCCAGTCAATTATAATGAAACTAAAGAAAACAGCAATAGGCCGAGGCAGGAAAACTAGTTCCCGTCTATGAGGACACTGGCGCTCACCAGGCGGTTACTTTTCCTAAGCCAGTAGTTAAGGGAATTGGTAAGACAGATCAGAATACTCAAACTGAACATGTGGATGAAGAGTCGGTAGCATCTAAAGATACAACAGAAATATTAGACCACTCACAGTATTTGATAGATACCGTGTTAGAAACGCTTTCTAAGTGGGAAGAGAAAGAGAAGGCGCAGCAGTGTAACAATAGGGAAGAGCTACAAAATATTGAATTGACAGGTGAAGAAGCAGAAGAAATTCATGCTTATATTTACGATGAGGATGATGTGCTCTTATCTAAAGTGCCTGTGCAGGATGTTGATAATGTACTAATAGACTTAGGACAGAAGATAAGTGAGAATGTAGAGGGTAGGCTGTTGAGGGTCGATGAACCCAGTAGCTGTGACCAGTTGTCACTTAAGAAGGAAACCGACGATAATGGTGAAAGTGGTTTAGCTGTAACTAGTGTTATGCCCGGTCTGGAGACGCAGAATCGCTCAGACTACAGTAATTTGGGTTATGTTCAGCAAACTAAAGGTAATGAAGTCGTGCGGTGTTTGGATTTAAAATTAATAGACCGACTGGAAAAGGCAGCTGAAAATGTAATTCAGGAAACCCCTACACACTGTGACCTAAATGTAATGAAGACAGATGTCAATCACTTTAGTTGGAGACAAATCCAAAAGGAACTACTAGATGAATTTGAGGAACCACCTGTACAACCTAGAATAAGCCACCCTATAATAATAGTGAATATGTTGAGTATCAAGGTACGTTGTCTCTTAGACAGTGGAAGTGAGGTGAGTGCAATATCTCAGTCCTTCTTTGATGCATTACCTGGTAAAGACAAGCTTACAGTAATGAAGGTATCAGGACTAAGAATAATTGGTGCTACTGGCAAGGTTTCAAAAACGGTAAAGCAAGAAGCTTTACTACCTTTTAACATTAATGGTAATTTAATAGATCATCCATGTTTAATTGTAAACAATCTCAGTATTGAAGTTTTAATTGGCATAGATTTCTTGTCAAAATATCAGAGTGTTGTGGACTTTGAGAACAGCCAATTAAAAATGGTCTTACCAATAACCGGAGTAATTATAGTACCTTTTAGTGATAAGCATGTAGTAACTGATCATGAAACTTGGGAGCTGCCTATACGAGTTCTGAAAAATAGGAGGTATTGGGACGAAGGTGTTAATCTTAGTAACAGTAAGTTGAACACAGAAGAAGAAGAAGCAATTATTTTGGACAAAATAGAAGCTAAATTGCAGGAAATAGATAAGATTTCAGACAATCAGAAGGAAGAACTGAGACAGATTCTAAAAAGGCATCATAAGGTATTTTCAGATCGACCTGGCATAGTCAAAGGTTATGAATGTCAATTAAAAGTGAAACCCGGCCAAGTGTTTTTCAGGAAGCCATACCAAATACATGTAGCTAGGAAGGAGGCGGTTCGAAAGGAAATACAGAGAATGCTGGAGTGGGGTGTGATTGAGAAAGCGGTCAGTGAGTACAATAATCCTCTTGTTGTTGTACCAAAAAGAGACGGGAGTGTCAGATTGGTCTTGGACGCTCGTTGGTTAAATGAAATAGTGGTTAGGGAAAGTGATAGACCGCAGAATATGGACGAATTATTGCAAAAATTCCGGGGAGTAAAATTCTTAACTTCTATGGACATCACGTGTGGATATTGGAATTTGCCACTGGCGGAAAGTTCAAGGAAATACACAGCTTTCTTGTACGAAGGAGTTTGTTACCAATACCGTGTGGTACCTTTCGGACTTAATATCTCTGTTTGTGCCTTCGTACGTGTGATGTGCCATGTTTTAGGACCAGCTTTAAGTAATAAAATAACAGTCTACGTAGATGATCTGTTAATAGCAACTCCTACCTGGGAAGAACACATAGCTTTATTAGAGGAAGTGTTAGAGGCTATTGAGAGAGGTGGCATGAAACTAAAGATTGAAAAGACAGAGTGCGTTAAAGAGGAAATAGGTTTCTTGGGATATAGGATAAGTGGAAAAGGTATTCTGCCTGACCCAGGCAAGCTAGCAGTCATTGAAAAATTTGAGGCTCCCAGAAACAAGAAGCAGTTGAGATCAATGTTCGGTCTTTTCGGCTTCTATAGGCGTTTTATTAGTGACCAGGCTTTTAATGCTCCCTGTCTTCACCTCCTGCTGAAAAAGAATACCCCTTGGGTTTGGACAGCAGAATGTCAACAGGCGTTTGAGGTGCTTAAACAATCTTTAATTAATAGTCCAATTTTACATCATCCTGATTTTGAAAAGCCATTCTGTATGTCTGTTGATGCTAGTGGCTATGGTATAGCTGTGGAAATATTCCAGATAGAAATGGAGAACGAGCAAGAGGTGCACAAGACTATAGCTTTCGCAAGTCGATCTTTACAGGCAGCAGAGAGAAATTATGGCATCTCCGAACTGGAAGCATTAGCCATTGTATTTGGAGTACAAAAGTTTGAGCAGTATTTATTAGGTCACAAGATAATTGTTTACAGTGACCATAAGGCGTTGACCTTTTTAAAAACTTGTAAGTTGAGGAATTCTCGGTTGGTAAGATGGTCATTGTATCTCCAGCAGTTTGATCTTGAGGTTAGATATATTCAAGGGAAAGACAATCTGGTAGCTGATGGGTTATCTAGAAGTGCGGAGCTCTGTGATGACGCGGGGATTACAGCAACAGACCTAAATGAAGTCCGAATGTTTGCATTGCACGAAGTAAAGGAAGAAGGTGCATTAAAGAGAGTGATTAAGAACTTGAGACGTGAGCAGAATGCAGATGACCAACTGAAATTAGTGAAGAGCTATTTAGGAAATGCGAACTATCCTAAGGTTTCACAATACTATTGTTTGCATAAAGCTATTCTGTTTAGGAGGAAAAAGATAGGTGTTTCTGAGTGGAAGCTGTGCTTTCCCTCACAACATGTAGACTTGCTAATCGACTATGTACACCTGAGGTATGGGCACTACGGTGCAAAGAAGTGCATTGCAAAATTAAAGGAAAAGGTTGTGTTTGACAACATGTACCGCCGTGTGGCCAAGCGTTTAGCATCGTGCGTAGTGTGCCAGAAGGTCCGTGCTGCTAACAGCAGAATACAAGGGGATATGCATTCAGTAGAGCCCACTGAAACCCTAGAATTACTGGCTTGTGATTTGTTTGGCCCTCTTCCTGTTTCGAGAGGTGGTTGTACCCATGTATTTGTTGTTGTGGATGGATTCAGTAAATATGTTAAACTATACCCGATTAAAAGAGCGAATGCAAAAACATTGGTTGAAAAGTTGGAAAAGGATTTCTTCGTGAACGTTGGCGTTCCGAAGAATTTGCTGTCAGACAATGGGCCTCAATTTACTTCTGATAGATTTAAGAAATGTCTAGATAAGGCCGGCGTGAAACATCTGAAAATATCTGCGTATTTCCCCCAAGGAAATATGAGTGAACGTATTATGAGGGAATTGAATAGGCTTTGCAGAACTTATTGTGCTCGAAAACACTCAAGTTGGGCAGAGCACATTAAGTATTTTGAGAGTGTAATTAACAACTTAAGACATGATGCAACTGGTTTTGCACCTTGCGAATTGATGTTTGGCCAAGAACCTCACAATGTGATAGCAGATATGGTAGAATTCCCTATTCTAACGCAAATATCCACAGACGAAAAGAAACTAAAGGCTAGGGCTAATATGAGAAAAAGAGCGTTGGAAAGGAAGAAGCGGCATGACGCAAAAGCTGTACCTACTAGCTTTGAAATAGGTCAATTAGTCCTGGTTAAAACCAAAGAAAAATCCAAGAAGGTAAATGCAGAAACAAAGAAATTCATGTTCGTATACCAAGGACCTTTTAGGATCATAGGAAAACCACATGCCAATGCATATAGGCTAGAGTACCCTAAAAGTAAGAAGCCATTAGGTCTAAGGAACGTGATTGACCTAAAGAAGTTCATAGGCAGCCAATGAGTGCTGTAGGGAGGAGGTTGTTCTGTAACCTCTACACAGTGTGGCAGCTGTGCAGTCCCAGCTATGTGAGATCTTCTTTCCCTTTCAGGTCTCACTCATTCTTCCTCTTTCCTGTCCTCAAAAAAATTTCGACCTCTTCTTCCAACATACATTAAATTTTCCGTTATGACTATCAAGCCAGCATTCAGCCAATGAATGCTGTAGGGAGGAGGTTGTTCTGTAACCTCTACACAGTGTGGCAGCTGTGCAGTCCCAGCTGTGTGAGATCTTCTTTCCCTTTCAGGTCTCACTCATTCTTCATCTTTCCTGTCCTCAACAATTTCCACCTCTTCTTTCATACATTAAATTTTCCGGTATTGTTATCAATACAGCATTAAATTAATGAATGTTGTAGGGAGGAGGTTGTTCTGTAACCTCTACACAGTGTGGCAGCTGTGCAGTCCCAGCTGTGTGAGATCTTCTTTCCCTTTCAGGTCTCACTCATTCTTCATCTTTCCTATCCACAAAAATTTCGACCCCTTCTTTCCAGACATGAAATTTTTCTGTCATGGCTATCAGGCCATGAGTTCTGTAACCATTCTATCCACCGATTAGTGAAGAAAAATACCTAATGTGACAAACCTAATAGTGACAAACAATAGAGAAGTATGATGTAATTAAGATACGATGTATTTGAGTAACAAGTATGTATAGAACCCTGGTAATATGGTAAGTACAAAGTGTTGTTTGGTTGGAAATGGTACATCAACAGTAATTTAAAAAGATGTATGAATTCGTGTACAAGCAGAATCTGAAGTGGTAGTGAAACCTAGTGTATGCATTAGAGCTAACCAAGAAATAAGAAAGAGATTGCTAAGTGTTAGGAAAAATATGCAGATAAGCTGTAAGATTAAACTCACCTGGTGTAGCAAGGAAAGGCAGTGTAATAGAATTGAGCAGTGTTTGTGGTTGAGACGTGAAGGACACGTCCCTGAAGTATTTATAAGGTTGGAGCTGGCCATTATTTTAGTGTAGTGTGTGACAGGATACACCTACACGTATTGAGGTTATGAGTTGGAGGCGTGAATGCGACCATAGGTACCCTTATGTTAGATGAGACAGAGCAGCTCATGGTGTCCTATAGGTTTAAGGAATTTAGCATTACGCTCGTCCATAATTACTTGATGCACTTTAGTGGTAGGTCTGAGAGAGACTACGTGAGGTTTCAGCGTCCGATCGAGTGGAAATGGTTTGCCACGTGAGCAAACTGATCAGCTACAATACACTATGAATATGAAATAAATGTGCTATCCTATGCTTTAAATATTAATAGAGTGAGTGGTAAATAAGTACATACACTAGCAATATAAATAAGAAACATAATAGCAGACGTGAAACAGTAATTTTAGCTCAGCATAAATACACTTCAAAGTAAGTAAGACCCTAATTGCAGATGTGGAACTGACAACAGCAGAGGACCAATAAGTGGATTTTGTAGGCAACTAAACGTAGTGTGTTTTGAACACTCAGGACTGTACTATTACCAAAAGTTACTCACATATACAAAGAAGCTGAGAAAACAACCACTAATCATACTCATACTATCTCTAAGAATAAGATAATCAAAGATGATTCAGTTAAGTGCTTAATATACAAATGTCATGAATGTACCGAGCATTGGTTCAGTGTTCCGGCCCAGAAATAATAAATTGACGTTAAATAGGATTCATGATTGCATGCCATGAGCATAGATTTTCTCTAGTACGTGACTAACGGCGTTTTGAGCCATTTATTTACCGATTTTATGACATTTAAGTAACCGCAAGAGTAATGTTGAAAAAAAAAAGTTCTGTTAACTTTGTTCCAGTAATATATTGGAAGTTAAAATGTATATATCCCCATTTCATTGTGACCCACCCTTAGATATTAAGTGAACAGAGTCTGAGGCACTCTTTTGTTTGTTCTACAGGACAAACCAGATAATGGCAGCCTGGTAGCTGCGTGAAAGCGTGGAGTGACTTGGACACAACTCACAGTGACCCTCCCCTTTCCCCCATGTAAGTTAGAGAGAACGTGAAGGACGCACACCATAGCAACTTCCCCTCCTCTACCCTTGTGAATGGAAGTGTAGGACGCCAGCCAAAGCGGCTACAACCAAGTGTGTAAAAATTATTTGTGAACTTTCTTTCAGGTTTAGAAAAGACTGCTAAGAGATAATCATCTGTTTATGTATCATGTTATTTTCTTTGAATTTGTGTATGTAAAAGTGTATTTAATGTATTTAATGGGTCTAAGATTTTCATAATTTTTCAATTATTATGTGTTTGTTGGTCTAAGGCAATATGATTGCCGAAATATTTCAGTGACTTCGCTTAAAATTTTGAGTACTGACATTGTTTAAAAGGCAGTGAACATGCCCACAATTTAAATAATTAATGTAGATAATCAGTTTTCTTTAATGTTTCTACATGTTTATATTTCAATTTTGATTTCTATAGGGAGTTAAATTGTACTCTTGCTTCCCTTTTTGTAATTAAATTTTTTTTTCTCATTCATTAACATTCATAAACAAAAAATTTAAGTAGAGGGTGATGTAGGGAAGCAGCCTACTCACGCTGTAATAAATTCACATCAGTTTCCATTGTGTGCCAGCTAGTCTGCTGTAACTAGCTCTGACGTCATAAATGTTGCGCAATACCTTAAAATTCAAGCAAATGATCTGAAACTTTTCCAGCATGTAAGAAATAATACTAAATTAATGTGTATTAAATATCAGTTCGATAACTTCAGCCATTTTTGTAATTTGGACGTTTTTCTAAAAAAATAATTGGCGCAACAGGAAGGAGCTAGAGACTTCAAAATTTATATTTAGACTCATCTTTCATAATGATTTAATAAAAACAGTACTTTGGATTTCACAGGTTAAGACCTTAGTGGAAATTCATGATTTTCTGGTTTTCATCTCAAAACTGAAGGAAGCAAGATAGATTAAGTAGGCTAATGAATAAGACTAGGATGTTTAGATTTAAATAGGTTGGAGGTCCGCTATGACTATGAAGATGTGAAAAGTTTCTTTTGAATACCTATAAAATTATAGCGATAGCGGATCTCCAAAGGGCCAGTTCAGAGCTCATATGCTGCATGCAGCGTAACTTAATTATTTCTCTCGCCCAAGATATTTAACTTAGCCACGTCATAATTTTATTATAAATACTTACCTGCGTGCTAAATGCAAGATTAAATTAACAGCTTCATAAGCCATCAGCAAAAGAAGCTATAAATTATTATGTAACTTGAAGTGGTGCGTTACTAGCCCAGCGGCCAGTCGTGAGAGCCAAGTTAGAGCCGGCGTTCTCTTAGCCGTCCGCACCGAGGCTATATATATATAAGAGCACTGCGCGAGTAAGGAAGGCCCCAGTTCTCTCCAGACGCTGAATAGCACGTCAGCTGTGTCGGGAGTCGCTTCGCTACGGTAGCGCTGCTACAAACTGCCTCGGGTGCCGTATTGAGTTACGATGTATACGCATAACTGTGAAAACATTTCAAATGAAGGATTAATTTTGGAATTATTTTCATTATCTAGCTTCAGTTTGCGTGTTGTTGTATTTTCACGTGCCGTCGCGGGACAGACATTCTACCAATCATTTTAGCGTGGCGTTTGATGAGATTTTCTCATCAAATTTTGGCGAGCATTCTTTTGACATTCAATTCGGACATTTATAGTTGCATCAGCGAATTAGACTCTGAACTGCTCTGTTTGTTAGGCTGTTGGGATAATTGTGATGTTATCAGTGAATTTCAGAATATACTCAACTATTTTGGAAAATTGTTTTTGATTAGAAATCCCGAACAATCTCCTACTTCTTCAGAGCTATAAGCTGCAGCTATAATAATATTCTCAGGTTAAGTGGGCACTAGGAACTCTCATTACAGGCTCCACGTTTCGTTAAATCACTTTCTGGGTGCCAAAAAGCAAAGAGAGAGCCAGTGTTGAGAACGGCGAAAGACAGCATTATACAACATTCCAAGAGCCGGGAAGTGCAGTGTTTTTCCCACGTTTAAATAACAAACTTTATTTCACAAGCAATTTGCAGTACTCACTCGCCGCCCCACAGTACCACACAGGAATTATTCGGATGGCTGGGAAATCGATAGAACTGATGTACAGGTACAGTCAAAGAGATGATTACAGTTCCTGAAAATTTGGAAGATTTATTCAGGAGAAAGAGCTTCGCGAAATGAGCAAGAATAACGTGTTGGTCCACCTCTGGTCCTTATGCAAGCAATTGTTCGAATTGTCATTGCTTGAAAGACTTTCCAGTGGGTGTCCTCGTGAGAGATATCGTGCCAAACACTGTCCAACGTGCGCACTGGATCGTCAAAATGTCGACCTGGTTGGAGGGCTCTGCCCATAATGCAGCAAACGTTCTCAGTTGGGGAGAGATCCGGCGACCTTGCCGGCGGAGGTAGGGTTTAGCGAGCAGGAAGGCAACCACTAGAAACTCTCGTCTCGTGCTGACGGGCTTCATTACTATTATTATTATGAAGGGCATAAAACGGGGCGTAGAGTGTCGTCGACGTAGCGCGCCGTGCTGTTAGGACGCCATGAATAACAACCGAACGGGTCCTGCTCTGGAATGAAATAGCACTCCACACCGTCACTCGCCGTTGTCGGTCCATGTGGCGGGCGACAGTCAGGAGCGTCTCCAGACACCTGTTCGGCCTGGAAGCTTATTTACTGAAAGGAAATTGTCTTCAGTGATGCCTGTGGCTTAGGACTCAGCCCCAACGACCGGCGAAGACGTGTCTAGAAGACGCCCTGGACAGCAGCAGGGCGGCAGCCCGACTGTCGCGGGCCGTCGTACATCCTGACGACCGGGAGTCACAGTCTGAAGGGCCACTTCTTTTCGTAGCAGGAACCCTCTGGTCGTCACCAGCGGCACCCTCACAGCGCAGCGGAACCTCGACCATATTCTACGCCCCGTTTTGTCATTCTGAGCTTACGTTTCAGAAAGGTAATGCCCACTCGCACACGGCGAGAATTTCTACTGCTCGTCTTTGTGCTCGTCAAGTCCTGCCTCGGCCGACGAGGTCGCCGGGACCCCTACAATTAGGAACGTTTGCAGGATTATGAGCAGCCCCCTCCAACTAGCTCGAGATTTTGACGACCTGACTGGGCAGAATTTGGCACGATATTTCTCAGGAGGACATCCAATAACTCTGTCAATCGACGCCCAGCCGAATAACAGCTTGCATAATGGCCAAAGATGGACAAACACGTTATTGACTTGCTCACTTTGTGAAGCTCTTTCTTTTGAATGAATGGTCTGATTTTTCTGAAATTGTAATAATTTCTTTGTCTTTATGTGTACATCACACATACGGATTTCCCTCTCATTCGTACAATTCCTTCTCGTTGCGTCGTTAAGACCTGAAGAAAACCTTTACACACATTACTGTGAAGAGATTTATATCGACAGTGAACGATACGAATTTGAGTTTGGTTCATGATGTAGGACTCTCATGTCCGGGGGAAACATATGAAGTGAACATACCTATTAATATAGCGCATTTGTGATAAATCTCTGTGCTCCCAGCAGAAATTTGCTATCATCACGTTTGGCAAGTCCCTGCCTTCCTGGATAGCTTATAAACGATCAATTTTATCGGCTTAAATCTAACTGAATACTTAAACTATCACAATCGATCAGCATTAAATTCTCCACGAATCCATAGCTCGAGCTCAAAATGTGCAGTGCGCCTGCGTTGCTGTCCAGCATGCGCTGCGAGGTACTCACTCAGTTTATTGCATACATTTAGCGTAAGGAAACAAACAATGACAGTGAAAAACATTACACAATAGATACTCACTGTGCCTTGACTAAAATATACGAATTATTGACAAAATATTAGATGCACAATCACATCTAAAAGGAAAAGAAAGGAGATTTAAAGCATCAACAATAACATTAAACAACATAGCGAGCTACTTTATTTCGATCCCAGTCTACAAATTTATTCTCTAGCTGTATTCATGTCTTGGATATTAGCGTAATGATCCGAGAAATTAGAGCAAATACGGAGACTTACAAGCAGTCGTTCTTCCTACGCACAATTCGTGAATGGAACAGGGAAGGGGGGATCAGATAGTGGTACAATAAGTACCCTCCGCCACACACCGTAAGGTGGCTCGCGGAGTATAGATGTAGATGTAGATGTAATATAATACCCATCATATTGAAATTGGCCGTTTGCTTCCGTTGTTGTCGAGTTTGAAATGCAATCGTAGACATTTTTGTGGAGCGCCACTTCACAACAGTGAAGCATTTTATACTCTCTAAAGCGAGGAGTGGCAGCAGGCGCGTTCCTCACAGGGCGAGAGAGCGCAGCTCCGGCACAGCAGTCCCTGCCGGCTGCCAGGTGGCGGGCGCCGGAGAGCTCTGGCGCGTGTGCCATTCAGATGCAGGCGGTCTGGCCACAAACCTGTCGCAAGAAGGTTGCTGAACGGAGCTGTTACTACCGATGTCTCAGAAAGTGAAACACCTTGTAGCTGCGCTACCACTTTACTCGTAACTTCATTCAGACGAAAGGCGCTATGAAAATTTTGGCGACGAATGGTCTCGACCGCCCAATGTTACATTAAGAGGACACGTGGTTTCCTGCTAGACGAGGGGTGTAGACGTTGTAGAACAGCTCACACAAAGACAAGACTGTCTCCAGCATCTACTGCAGCCTACAGTGTTGCCAGTTGTGCAAATAGCCAGACTTAGAGCGTTATCGAGGTGGCCATGTTATCAATGTCGCGACTGCCGCCGGCCAGGTTTTGTGTCAAAGAGTGTACCTCGTGCCTGGGTTCACTGAATGCAATGAGAGAAGTGCACTACGACACTATGCTAATCTCTTTCTGGTGGCAACCAGGCCAAACTGCTTTTACATCTGAGGGATGTTATACGTTTCGTGATTGCGTATTAGAGGCTTTACCATTGTTATGGAAGTATTTTCACAGAAACAAACATAATTGTGGTAACAAATTGAATAAATCGTAATTGTGTTATTACTGTGCCATGAGCCACTCAAGACCACGAATCTTTTATTTCAAAATACTCAGAAAATATCTCTGAAGAGCTTAAATTTTGTTGGAAGGGAGCACGTTCATGATCCAAAAGATTACGACGAGACCACTTGGTTAACAGCATGTTGCCTCTTCTTTGAAACGCAACATAGCAGCCATTTTGTGTGGCATGGATTCAGAAAGTCTTTGGTAACTTTCCGGTGGTATATGGCACTAGATATCTAAACAAAGGTCGCGTCGATGTTTTGTGGCAATGAAGTAGGCACCCGAGAATGTCACATTGCGATCTTTTTTTGAGTCATCAGTCTTCTGACTGGTCTGATGCAGTTCGTCACGAATTCCTTTCCTGTGCCAACCTGTTCACCTCAGAGTAGCAAGTGCAAACTACATCCTCAATTAATTGCTGGATGTGTTCCACTGTCTGTCTTCCTCTACAGTTTCTACCCTTTACAGTTCCCTCTGATGTCATGTAACTGATCCTCAGTTTTCTTTTCTATTCTTCTGTACATTATTCTTGTCAGCAACTTGGATGCATGAGCTGTTAACCTGATTTTGCGATAATTCTTGCGCTTGTCGGCTCTTACTGTGTTCGGAATTGTACGGATAATGTTTTTTCGAAAGTCTGATAGTATATCGCCAGTATCACACGTTCTGCACACCAACGTGAACAGTGTTTTGTTGTCACTTTCACAAATGATTTTAAAAATTCCGATGGAATGTTATCCATCCCTTCTGCCTTATTTGATCTTAAATCATCCAAAGCTCTTTCATGTTCCAATTCCAATACTGGATCCCCTAAAGGCTCCTGTCGACCCCTACATGATTACTCTGCAGTTCACAAGTGCCCGGTAGAGGGTCATCGAACCACCTTCAAGTTATTTCTCTCTCGAACAGCACGCAGGAAAAACGAGCATTTACATCTTTCCGTGCGAACTCTGATTACACTTATTTTATTATACTGATCATTTCTCCCTACGTCAGTGGGCGTCAACAAAATGTCTTCGCCCTCAGGGGCTCAGTATTCGTTTGCCGGGTACGGGCTTGGCGACCCCTGGGTTCCTGAGCTGGGAACTGGTAAGTGCCACCAGTCCTCTGTCACCGTAAGCTCTGAGCAAGCTCCAACGACCACCATGCAGCGTGTCGGTGGAACGTTGTTGTCATGTGGGCCGGGGATCTCGGCTTCACCATCTGGTTCACAAAGACGTTTCAAACCTCTCTAGAAAACCCCTCAGTCTTAAGGTGTGTTGCGCTTCGACGAGATGAGTGGCTGTTGTGGCGGGTTATTGGTTAGTGGGAAACTATGGCGCACCTGCCGCACCTCGGGCTTACTCAGACAAGCGGAGCTCTCAGGGAGTACTTTTTGTTTCCCTAGCTGCTCGTGGAATCACTATGGAATCCATGAATTTTCACACACTTGCTTCCAATAGTTCGTGCGGCCATGGGGTAATGCTAACACCCATCAAAGCTAGCACGGGTTGTTAGCACTCTTCGGCAATCTTCGTCTAAATTTCAGGCATTCGATTGTAACAGGGCGCGCCCAGCATTTCAAAATGTGTTTCACTTGATAAGGAGAGAAGATGGTACGTTTGAGAAAGTAGCGCCCTTCTATTGTAAAATAGTCCATGATAGTTTGGCTGGAATCTTTAATCTGGTAAACGGTTGTGCAGTGGCGTAGAGCGACATTACAGCAAGTTAACAATCTTTTGAAGTCCAAAAATAGATTTTTAAGGCTGAAATTCAGACCATACTTCGCCGACCTTATGAGATGTTTCAAGTTCCAGAAGTTAGGGCGCATCACACTTGGGTATAACGGACACGCTAAGCGTGCTAAGTGTGGTATAGCCACCCATTCTGACGGAGCTACGTGTCGCTCCCCTACTGTGTCACTTGTTCAGGTCCACGTCCAGCTAAGAGCAGAAAGTGTATGATGTTCAACGAAGAAAAGAAAATTCAAGGGCACCTGTGGCAGCGACAGATCAGATGGAACTATCGCTATCTCCGCACAAATTCCAAGGGTGACCACTGCTTCCACTCCTGTTGTTGATGGTGCTTTGTTAGGGTAAGTGCTGCGTTTTGAGTTGGCACAGCCTACCTGGGTGTCGTCGAAACTGACGGAGAAGCCTGAGATTACGCATACTGTTAAGGAGGCAGAATCAAAGCAGGTGGATCGTGAGATCCAGGAACACTCAGGGGATGACGAATCGTCAGTGGGCTTAGAACCCTGCTTCGATGAAGCTTTGAGTCCGCTCAGTTCTCCTCCTCCTCTCCTACACGCAGAGGGGGCAGGAGAATATATAAACCTGCCAGACAAATGGCTTCTGTGCTTCAATAGAACAGAACACATGTGGAGGAGCTGAAACTGTTTCCACAGGAGAGACACCTCTGTCTGTGTCTACAGGAAATCCATTTTAAACGTAGTGATACCCCTGAGATCAGGGGATACAGCTCCCATCTGAAGTGTGACAGTGGAGACAGAGCTAAAGGCGAGCAGCAGTCTTTATGAGTGACTTACCACTCCTGTCCCCGTCAGAACAGCTATTTCAGGCAGTTGCTATCGAGGTGCATATTCCATTCGCTGTTACCATCCGCAAAGTATATCTGCAGGCCAACGGAAATTTGGATACAGCAGGTTCTCGTGATCTGATTTCACAACTCCCTCCACCCTTCCTATTTGCAGGAGATTTTAATTTACAGAGTGTGCTATGCGGATCTTCATGAATGTGCCCCAGCGGTCGGGTTTTCGAAAGCCCTTGTACGTCAGAGGAGTTATGCGTTCTTAATGCTGGTGGCAGCACACATTTGAACACTGCCATGGGGCCATTCTCGGCTACAGACCTCGTCGACGTTGCTCACTGGGAAGTGGTCGGTGACTCACATTGCTGTGACTACTTGCTGTCGGGAGCTGTCCCTGAGAGTAAAACTGTCACGGTCCATGCTTAGCAGAGCTAACTGGACACTGTGCAGTCATTTAGATTCTCCAACTTTTGTAGTCCCGTCTTCCTCAGTTGCGTGTGATATTACGGTATGCTGATAATTTTTACTTTGTGGACCGTCTGACTACAACTGAATGAAACACAATTTTTGTGCCATACATGTAACATTTAAAACACATTTAACATTTAACACTTAAAACACCAAACCACCATCCTACAAACATGGAACAAGAAATGAAAATAATGAGAATAAGCAACCATGACAAACATCTTATACAAATGCAAGAAAAGTTCCACAATCAGAAAGCCATCGCTGGAAACAAACGTGTGATAAATGAACAAACACACATCAGCACAGGCTACCTACTACACTTAATAAAAGAAACGATAAGATAAAAATCATCCCTTACCCAACCAGCAAAAACAATCCCCCCTCCCCCCCCGCTTCGCCTTCTGTACACACACACACACACACACAAACACACACACACACACACACACACACACACACACACACACACACACAATAGCCAATTAAAAAAATATTAAAAATATTATATCTCACCAGCACAAACACAGAACACACACACACACAAAATGCATACACAAACAGATCACAGATACTTCAATAATTGCACTCGAAAGTTGGCAATAAGATTCAATCTTTGGCAATAACATCTGACAGTCGGCAACACAAACCAAAACATTGCATCAAAACAAGTGTTCGGTTCTTAGTGCTGTGATATGTGGGAAAAACCGCAAACTGGCATTTATAAGAAGAGAAACAACACCAAAAATGCAACAGGGGCGTTATATGTAGGAAATAGTCCACGCATCATCTAAGTACAGTTCAAAATATTACTACATAATAGAAAAAACCAACCACCAGAACTGTTTATAACCTGTAGGTACACTGACCAAAATGCAAAACCACGTAGCAAAAATATGTACACATTCCAGGTCACTGAAGATACCTTGCGGAAAATAAAGGCGAAACGCGTATGCCACGAAAATTGTGTTACATTCAGTTGTGGTCAGACGGTCCATGAAGTAAAAGTTGCCAGTATACCGTAATGTTCAATTAGCTGTTTTTGAGCTTCGAGATAGTGTTCAGGAGTGGGTGGATCACAATACTAATATGATCCCCCAGGCCAATGATTTGTCTGTTCCCAAGCCCTCAGACCGGCTTCGAAGGTCCCATCGTGGAGTGACAAGTGTCGCTGCGCCATCAGAGACAGATGTATGGCCTTGCCATGAATGAAATGTCAGTCTTCTGCTAAGAACCACGCAGCCTTTCGAATCGCGAGGACAAAACTACACTCCTGGAAATTGAAATAAGAACACCGTGAATTCATTGTCCCAGGAAGGGGAAACTTCATTGACACATTCCTGGGGTCAGATACATCACATGATCACACTGACAGAACCACAGGCACATAGACACAGGCAACAGAGCATGCACAATGTCGGCACTAGTACAGTGTATATCCACCTTTCGCAGCAATGCAGGCTGCTATTCTCCCATGGAGACGATCGTAGAGATGCTGGATGTACTCCTGTGGAACGGCTTGCCATGCCATTTCCACCTGGCGCCTCAGTTGGACCAGCGTTCGTGCTGGACGTGCAGACCGCGTGAGACGACGCTTCATCCAGTCCCAAACATGCTCAATGGGGGACAGATCCGGAGATCTTGCTGGCCAGGGTAGTTGACTTACACCTTCTAGAGCACGTTGGGTGGCACGGGATACATGCGGACGTGCATTGTCCAGTTGGAACAGCAAGTTCCCTTGCCGGTCTAGGAATGGTAGAACGATGGGTTCGATGACGGTTTGGATGTACCGTGCACTATTCAGTGTCCCCTCGACGATCACCAGTGGTGTACGGCCAGTGTAGGAGATCGCTCCCCACACCATGATGCCGGGTGTTGGCCCTGTGTGCCTCGGTCGTATGCAGTCCTGATTGTGGCGCTCACCTGCACGGCGCCAAACACGCATACGACCATCATTGGCACCAAGGCAGAAGCGACTCTCATCGCTGAAGACGACACGTCTCCATTCGTCCCTCCATTCACGCCTGTCGCGACACCACTGGAGGCGGGCTGCACGATGTTGGGGCGTGAGCGGAAGACGGTCTAACGGTGTGCGGGACCGTAGCCCAGCTTCATGGAGACGGTTGCGAATGGTCCTCGCCGATACCCCAGGAGCAACAGTGTCCCTAATTTGCTGGGAAGTGGCGGTGCGGTCCCCTACGGCACTGCGTAGGATCCTACGGTCTTGGCGTGCATCCGTGCGTCGCTGCGGTCCGGTCCCAGGTCGACGGGCACGTGCACCTTCCGCCGACCACTGGCGACAACATCGATGTACTGTGGAGACCTCACGCCCCACGTGTTGAGCAATTCGGCGGTACGTCCACCCGGCCTCCCGCATGCCCACTATACGCCCTCGCTCAAAGTCCGTCAACTGCACAAACGGTTCACGTCCACGCTGTCGCGGCATGCTACCAGTGTTAAAGACTGCGATGGAGCTCCGTATGCCACGGCAAACTGGCTGACACTGACGGCGGCGGTGAACAAATGCTGCGCAGCTAGCGCCATTCGACGGCCAACACCGCGGTTCCTGGTGTGTCCGCTGTGCCGTGCGTGTGATCATTGCTTGTACAGCCCTCTCGCAGTGTCCGGAGCAAGTATGGTGGGTCTGACACACCGGTGTCAATGTGTTCTTTTTTCCATTTCCAGGAGTGTAGATTAATCGTTACAACAGCTCTTCAAAGGTATGGGAAGCCGTAAGGAAGATATCTGACAAATTTGCCAGACGACCTATAACTTCTGTACTGAGGCAGGGGTGTCTACAAGCAACACATGGGGACAAAGCGAATGCCATGGCAGATTACGTCAGTTCTGTCGCTGCCATTGCAACCCAGATCCAGCTTTCTGTCGCCACAGGGCGTTGGTAGAGTGGGGTGCTTGGAACTTTACTTCTAAAACGCACCGAGGACTACAATTGCTCCTTTTCCATGTGAGACCTCGAGTGTGTCCTGCCTCGAGTCAAGCAGACTGCCCCAGGTAAGGACCGAATGCCGTACAGTATGTTACAGTACCATAGACTGTCATAAGTAAGCGCGGATTATGGTAATTTCCCTAATAGCCCTCGTCAGTTGAGATCGTAACCGAGTTACGTGTGCGTTAGGTGTATTGCATACCGATCGTGCACGATCTCATTCGATCGGCTTGTTTGCGTATGAAATCAGTGTCTTACAAGATCCCCCTAGTAGCCGCAAATGGTGAAGCGTCTATAAACTGAGTGAGAATATATAAAGGGCCGTGTAACCTAGGGAAGACTTTTGTTCTTCATAATCATCCTCCTGCCTGTTGCTTAAAAATAAAATGTATGTATAGTAAAATTGAAACGGTGAATGTTTAGTTCAGGTTTTATTCGAAAATTATTGATTTGTAACAGGGGGATGTCGTAGTAAAAATAATAAAAAATTCAGATTTATCTTTTAGTGGTAGAAAACGCAAAACTACAAACATAAACGCAAAACAAAAACATTAAATATCGCTTCAATAATTCGTTGAGTTTACGTAAAACGTGTTGATGTTATCCATAGACAACTTTCTCACTTACCAATAATAACAGGAAACTGTTGATGATGAATAACGTCTTACAGAGTACAAAATTACTATAATAATTGTATAGGTTTTTGCTATGTTTGTGAATATAAATTATACTTGCATCAAAAGTAACTGCTTTGGTTACATAAAAGCGCAGAAGTTACGCAATCAATTAATTTCTATTACTTATAATTTTTAAGGATATAAAATATGCAGTGGCCGAACGCTGGACGACACGTGGTTCTAATTGTGTGCAAAAGAAACAAAAGCAAAAGATAAGCTGTCGGCTTCCAGTTTCACTTCCACACATTCATTTATGTTTCTTTCCCTACCAATGCTACCAATACTACCGATAATCCTACTATTTACTAGATCATTTATGTACTGTACCAAATCTATCGGACCGTAGTTTTGGCGAGCACAACCCGTTCGTGCGTCTCATTTACAAAATCCACTGACCCGCCACTCGTAGTCAGGTCGAGGTGTGTGAATTCTACTCGTGTCTTGTTGACAAGTTGGGTCCACGGCCACACTCGAATCCTACCATCAGCTCTTGCTAGTGCTCGTGTGCCTATGTTCTGCTATGAGAGGAAGCCTTTCCCACGCTCACGACAGTAAAACTACGCTGTTGTAACAGCGTGTTTTCGCGAAGCAGCTTAACAAAGAAATGACAACTACTGTATGAATGTCTACCGCTAACATAGTTTCAGTGAGTTACCAGCAACACCTTTACACCAATACTCCATAATCTAAACAATTAAGTTTGAATTAATAGGAAGGTCAGCGTTGGCCGTAATACTGGTGTTTTATTGATAGCAAAGTCGATTTTCAATCACACTTGTCCCTATCCAACATATAATATATTCTCTGCAATTTGTAACAGTAGTTTTTACTCACGAATGCGCTAAACGATCTCTGCATCCACAATGAGCTTTTAAAACATTCTGCTTTCATAATTATGATGATTTTTTTAATTTATATAAAGTGTTCACATGTCCCAACGGCATGAATGAGATGTGTGTGTCATCACGTCGTTAAATACGATAAAATATTGTTAGTCTGCACCCTTCAAATTTTTTTTTTTATAACACGTAATGAGTTTCATGGCATTTTGACCTGCTAGATTGTGACACAAATTGTATAGTTACCACTATTTATGTTTTGACTTCTTGTTTTCAAATGGCTCTGAGCACTATGGGACTCAACTGCTGTGGTCATTAGTCCCCTAGAACTTAGAACTACTTAAACCTAACTAACCTAAGGACAGCACACAACACCCAGCCATCACGAGGCAGAGAAAATCCCTGACCCCGCCGGGAATCGAACCCGGGAACCCGGGCGTGGGAAGCGAGAACGCTACCGCACGACCACGAGATGCGGGCCTCTTGTTTTCAGTGTAAGGATTGAATAGACGGAAAGCGCGGGGGGACCCGCGAAAAACAACACAGCGGGAGAGGACGGACACCACCACCGAAGGACAGAACGAATACAACAGGACCGAACAACGGAGTCACAAGGAAACCTAACAAACACGTCCACTCGTACACACAACAAGTAAGTAAGCGGTCTAACGAGAGGCGATGAGTCAACATACGTACGCGAGATTAGACTGGCTGGCTGAACTTTTTTTTTTTTTCCTTTATTGAATTTCAATTCCCCCGAAGGGGGTGGGCTGGCAGCAGCTTAGTATGCCGCTCTTCAGCCTACAGACTTTGTTAGAAAGATGAAGAGAATAAATAATAAAAACAGGCGATAAAATCGGAGACTTAAAGAGTAACATGGCGAAAATAAATCGTGGAACTTAAAACAAAGAACAGAGGGATGATGATGCTAATAAAATACATACGAAGCAGACAGGTAAAACAATAGACAGACAAAAAATACGACGACAGTCTGGTTTCTGATCACAAAAGACATAAAATTCACACCTAGCGACAGCATGGTTTCTGTTCGCAACACGAGAAAGACGAACAACACTGAACAGTCACTGGAACACTGCACTAAAAAGTTGGCAAATGTGACATACCACAGCCGAGAGCAGGTGGGGGGAAACTGGACAGATGATGGGAAAATAAAAAAGGGGGGAAAGGAGAGTAAAAGCGAAGGGGGGGGGAGCCGGGAAAGGAGCTGATGGAGGATGAGGAACCATAAGAGGGGTGGGGGACGCTGGGCAGACGCGACAGGGAGTGGGGTAGGCAGAGGAGGGGAATGCAAAAGGACTCGGGGGAAGGGAGAAGGGAGGTAGGGAGAGGTTTAGTGGGGAGAAAACAGGACGGAAGGGGGGAAGCCCAGGGAAAGGACAGAGGAAAGGAGGGGGAGTAAGGATCAGAGTTGATAGGAGGGATAAATGGAGGGAGAGAGGGCATCATCCGGGAGGGGGAGTTGATGGAAGCCACCTTGGGAAAGGAGATGTAGGGTGTAGAGATGGAGGGAAGGAGGGACACAACGGTGAAGATGTGGCAGGGGGCGGGGATGGGAGAGGAGAGGAGCAACCAGGGGGTGAGGGGGTTCAAGACGGCGGGAGGTGTAGAGGATGTGGATATGTTCGAGGAATAGGAGCAGATGGGGGAAAGGAATGAGATCATAGAGGATCCGCGTGGGGGACGGGAGGCGTATACAGAAGGCGAGGCGGAGTGCATGACGCTCAAGGATCTGGAGGGACTTATAGAATGTGTGTGGGGGGGGGGGGCGGGCAGATATCCAGGCAGGAAGGAGGAAGGAAGGAAGGAGGATGGGACAAATGATGGATTAAGGATTTGTAGGTGTGGAGGATGGTAGAGGGGTGCAACCCCCATGTCCAGCCAGAGAGGACTTTGAGGAGTCGGAGGTGGTTGTCGGCTTTGGATTGGATGGAGCGGAGATGAGGGATCCAGGTGAGGTGATGGTCAATGGTGAGGCCAAGGTAGGTGAGGGTAGGGGTGAGGCAGACAGGATGGGTGCACACAGTAAGGGAGAAATCCAGGAAAGGAGCGAGTGGTATGACCTACGATGATTGCCTGGGTCTTGGAAGGATTGATTTTCAGGAGCCACTGGTTACACCATGCAGCAGAAAGGTCAAGGTGATTCTGGAGAAGGCGTAGGGACCGTTGGAGGGTAGGAGCGAGGGCGAGGAATGCGGTGTCATCAGCATATTGCAAGAGGTGTACTGGAGGGGGGGAGGGTTGGGGCATATCTGCCGTGTGCAGGAGGTAGAGGAGAGGGGAGAGGACAGAGCCCTGGGGCACACCTGCAGAGGGGTAGAAGGTATGGGAATTGGCGGTGAGAGAGGAAGGAGGCCACCAGACGGATGTAGTTGATAGGAAGGGCGTAGGTTTGGAGTTTAAACAGGAGACCGGGATGCCAGACACGGTCGTAAGCCTCTTCGAGGTCAAGGGAGACATAAATGGCGGAGTGGCGGGAGTTAAGCTGGAGGGAGAGGAGATGAGTGAGGCGGAGGCTTGGTCATCAGCAGAGAAGGAAGGTCGAAAGCCACATTGGGTGGTTGGGAGGAGGTGGTTTTGGTGGAGGTGGTGACGGATGCGCCGGGAAAGGATGGATTCCAAGTGCTTGCTGAACACCGATATGAGACAGATAGGACGATAGGAAGAGGCATCAGATGGAGGCTTGTTGGGTTTGGAGAACATCAGGATGTGGGAGGTTTTCCACAGGTCAGGATAGAAGCCAGTGGCAAGGATGACATTGTAGAGGGTGGCAAGGATTCAAAGGAAGGAGGGAGGGCAGTGTTTGAGGTGGTGGTAGGTAACGCAGTCGTGGCCAGGATCAGTGTTGCGTTTAGTGCGGAGTGTGAGGCTGATGTCCTGTGTAGTGATGGGAGTGTTAAGTTCAGATGGTGGGGTGTGGCCCAAGAACTGGAAGCTAGGAGCAAGGGAACAGAGGTATTCGTACGGTCCATGATATCAGGGAAGAGGGAATAATCAAAGTGGGGATCATCTGGGATGGAAAAAACATCAGAGAGGTGGGAGGCAAAGTGGTTGGCCTTACTGAGGTGGTCAGGAAAGAGACGGTCATTAAGGAGGAGAGGGTACTGGGGGGTGGGGCGGTTCCCAGTAAGGCGGTGGACAGCAGACCAATATTTGGAAGAGTTTATGGGGAGCGTGGTGTTAAGTTGTGTACATGTCTGGCGCCAGTCACGGCGTTTCTTCGCGCAGTAAGCAGGTTGCAGATGTGTCGTTGTAACTGCCGGTGGCGGGTAAGTGTATACCGGTCACGAGTGCGGAGAAAAGAGCGGTAGAGGCGCGGGACTCTCGAAGGAGAAGGACGGCCTGTGGAGGCAGGGTGGGGCGGTGAGGGTGGATGGCTTTGGTGGGGATATGGGTGGCGACGGCGTCAGACAAGGTCTGGTGCAGGAAGGCAGCAGTGCGAGAGATGTCATCAGGAGATTGGAGGGTAAGGTCGTGGCCGTCAACCTGGGTGTGAATGGAGTCCCGGTAGGCATCCCAGTTGGCAGCTGGCTGAGCGAGTGGCCGGCGCTTAAGTACTCTATGGGGCGCCGCTATTGGCCGCTGAAACCAAGTGTTCCACCGTGGCGCCCTCACACTAAAAGTGGGCCAGGAGGCGCTCGCCGCCACAGCTTACGCTGCGATGGTGCAGAGAGCTCACCTCTAGGGGTCTTCGACGTCCATGACGTCTGGCACGGATTCAAATTCCGCGGCGCACGGTACCAGAGTAATATTTTACGTAAATTAAGAACTTTATATCTCTGACTCCCTACGCCAGATGGCGGTTACTGTGTTATAACAAATTCTGTTACATTTGATGTCATGTTATTTGTATATTTTTCTTCTTTTCTAATCCTGTAATCTGACACCTTATAATTTCACCTATTGAGTTTTATTCGGTTATGTTTTTTAAGTTGTTTGAAAATAACACGCCAGCGTATGTTGGCAAGATGTGCATTTTCCCCCTGTCTTTTTTGCTATCCTTTTTTTAATGTACAATTTTAAAATTGAAATATTCAATTAATGATTTGCAAGTTCACTTTGGTATTTTTGTGGTAATCTGTTATTAAATAAAGAATTGCTAAGTCTTCACGTGACACACGCCACACACACCCCAGTCACACCGAGGTCTGCTGTATAGGTCAATGTAAACAGCGGCTTCGGGTATTGTGAACGCTTCTCAGCTTTGGTTACTGATAACTAGATACCAGTGTCTATGAGTTTAATTTGTACACCACAGGTATGTTCTTTCCAATTCTTGGTTTAAACTCAGGTGTATTTGTGGTTTTTTGTTTTTATTCACTGATCGCTATGTTAAATTTTTAACTTCCAGTACTGAAGATGATCACTATGTTATTGAAAATCGATTTTGCTATCAATAAAACATCAACGCTGACCTTCCTTTTAATGTAACATATATGATCGTTGTGCACACAGCACTCCATGGAGTCACCAATCAATTAAGTTTGAACACTCATCTAAAGAAATGTATGCTCTCGTATTGATGGGTGTCGGCTGCGTTACTCAACCATCTGCTGTCCGAAGACCAATGGAAGTAGTCCATACATAGACTGGATAATTTTTCTAAATGGGGCAAATTACAGGAAATCATCCCTGAGAGCAGAAAATTTTATATGGATATTTGGCTGGACGAGCATTATGAGGGAGGTATACTCACTGGAATGTGGAGAATATGTTCAAATGTGTGTCAAATCTTATGGGACTTAACTGCCAAGGTCATCAGCGCCTAAGCTTACACACTACCTAACCTACATTATCCCAAGGACAAACACACACACTCATGCCCGAGGGAGGACTCGAACCTCTGCCGGGACCAGCCGCACAGTCCATGACTGCAGCGCCTTAGACCGCTCGGGAATGTGGAGACAAATAACGTTTGACACTCGAGGTTCCAATGATCGAAAGCACACACGAGAAGCCTCCAGCCAAGTGGGAATGTCCTGTCTGTACAAATGGTTTAGTACCTCAGTCAACAGGGCAATGGACAAGTGCACCATCGTATGGTAGCCATATTATTCTTCGTACACCAAAGGCACGTCTTCCAGATTGGGAGGAGGGGCCACTTACAGGAAGTGAAAATATGCGTCGCCCGTGAGGCGCTGTGGAAGGATGACAGATCCAATCAAGCAGTCGCCAATAACACCCGCCCACACACTGAAGCCGAAGCGATGTTGATAGTTCACTGCTGCCATACCCAGGGGACGCTACATACCGCAGTTCACTTGTTTAATTCGGTTCAACCTGCGTCTTGTTGCCTACTATGCACAGGGGCCGCCAAGGTCTTTGATAACTTGTTGCGTGTGTGACGGCATCAATGTGTATTAGACGCGAATGGCGTGCTGTGGTGTAGCCATCAATGCTGCTTTCACCTATTTCCAAAGTTCATCTATGGTGTTTGCCGTTGGGTCACAGAGCTGCACCCATCATTTCACCATATCTCGCACATTTTCGATTGGCGACAATTCCGGTGATCTGTCTGGTCAGGGCAAGGCTGGCATACTATGACGCCGAGAAGGCACGCGTTTATGCAGCAACGTGTGGTTGTGCACTCTCTTCTGAAAAACGGCAGCCCGGGGTGCTGTGCAGAGAGGGTACGGCTACGAGTCGCAGCATGCCATTCATGCAGGTCACACTGGCCACAGTGACCTGGACACGCACCAGCTGTGATTTGTGGTTGTACCTAATAACTCGCCCAACAATAAGGCCTCGAATTCGTGCTGTATGTCTCGTGCGAATGCCACTCCCCCTGCCTGCTGCGAACCAAAATTCGGCTATCATTTTCAGACAAACATAACCCGGAGTCACCCAAAAGCACCATCTGACGCCATTCCTGTCCGGAGTGATGTTCCTTACACCACTGCCGTCTAGCGTGTTTCTGCATATTCGTTAAAGATGCGCAGAGAAGTGGACGACGACCACATGACCTACGCCGTATTAAACGGCGATGGACAGCCATCCCCGATAGTGTACGATGTGTTACACTGTTCCATTGCTGCACTAGAGGCGGGGAGGACGCATATCCGTCCTGAAATGCCATTCGGATGAGGTGTCGATCTTCTAAGGGGATTGTTTGGGTAGTGCGACCTGACCCATCTCGTCGTGTTCTATCGCGTCACAAGAGCAGCACATTCTGTCATGCCAATAACGTGCCCTCTTTGAAAACTATGATCTGGCCGTACGGTTCGCACATGCCTCAGAAGGCATCCTGCACGTCTGGTCGAGTCACTCTGATCCATTAGCTTTGGTGTATAACGACAAAGATAGCTGCAGGCACATTTTACCGGTGGGCGGTTTGCGCCGCTATATTGATGTTGACCTTGAACCCGCAGGCCAAGATGGTTCAAGTGATAACCATTTCTTCAGAACATACTAATGTACATGTCCTGTGAATACGAACGTCCTCTCTCTAGTCAATGAAGGTGGACTGTTTTTTCTGAGTGTGAGTGTATGTTACAGTGAACGAGCTTCTGGTCCATTTAAAGGTTTCTGGAAGCTTCCCTAACTTATTTCGTCCTTTGTGAGTTATTCTTCTGCAAGGCAGACAACTTAATCGCAATACGTACGATTTCCACGTGGTCGAGCCCCTGTATATTCGCTATGAAGGCAGATTTCTAAGTGACGCATCCTGGGCGTACCTATTGTGCAATAATTTTGTGCTATTCTTGGCCTCCCACTCTTGTGCAATACAGTGAGGTGACGAGTTACGGGACACCTCCTAATATCGTGTCGGATCTCCATTTTCCCGGCGTAGTGCAGCAACTCGACGTGGCACGGAAAGTCGTCTGAAGTCCCCAGGAGAAGTGTTGACCGGCGCTGCCTCTGGTAGCTGTCCATGATTCCGAAAGAGTTGCCGGTGTAGGATGTTGAGCACGAACCGACCTCTCGATTACGTTCCTCAATTCTTTCGAATTGTGCAGAATGTTCTTCAAACCAGTCGGGAACAATTGTGGCCCAGTGGCAAGGCGAAATGCCATCCATAAAAATTCCATCATTGTTTGATAACATGAAGTCGGTGACTGGCTGCACATGGTCTCAAAGTACAGTCAGTGATTGGTTCAGATGGAAGAGACGACCCAGTCCATTCCATGTAAACACAGTACACACCATTATGGAGCCACCGCCCGCGTGCACAGTGTCTTGTTGACAAGTTGAGTCCGTGGCCTCTGTGCTACACTCGAATTCTGTCATCTCCTTTTACCAACTGATTTCTGGACACGGGTCCAATCGATGTGGTCACGGGCCGAAGAGAGGCGCTGCAGGCGATGTTGTGTTGTTAGCAGAGACATTCGCGTCGCTCCTCTGCTGCCATGACCCAGTAACGCCACATACGAGGGCAGTTCAGTAAGTAATGCAACACTTTTTTTTCTGAAACAGGGGTTGTTTTATTCAGCATTGAAATACACCAGGTTATTCCCCAATCTTTTAGCTACACAACACTATTTTTCAACGTAATCTCCATTCAATGCTACGGCCTGTATGCCTGCACGGTACCATTCCACTGGTCGATGTCGGAGCCAACGTCGTACTGCATCAATAACTTCTTCATCATCCGCGTAGTGCCTCCCACGGATTGCGTTCTTCATTGGGCCAAACATATGGAAATCCGACGGTGCGAGATCGGGGCTGTAGGGTGCATGAGGAAGAACAGTCCACTGAAGTTTTGTGAGCTCCTCTCGGGTGCGAAGACTTGTGTGAGGTCGTGCGTTGTCATGAAGAAGGAGAAGTTCGTTCAGATTTTTGTGCCTACGAACACACTGAAGTCATTTCTTCAATTTCTGAAGAGTAGCACAATATACTTCAGAGTTGATCGTTTGACCATGGGGAAGGACATCGAACAGAATAACCCCTTCAGCGTCCCAGAAGACAGTAACCATTACTTTACTGGCTGAGGGTATGGCTTTAAACTTATTCTTGGTAGGGGAGTGGGTGTGGCGCCACTCCATTGATTGCCGTTTTGTTTCAGGTTCGAAGTGATGAACCCATGTTTCATCGCCTGTAACAATCTTTGACAAGAAATTGTCACCCTCAGCCACATGACGAGCAAGCAATTCCGCACAGATGGTTCTCCTTTGCTCTTTATGGCGTTTGGTTAGACAACGAGGGACCCAGCGGGAACAAACCTTTGAATATCCCAACTGGTCAACAATTGTGACAGCACTACCAACAGAGATGTCAAGTTGAGCACTGAGTTGTTTGATGGTGATCCGTCGATCATCTCGAACGAGTGTGTTCGCACGCTCCGCCATTGCAGGAGTCACAGCTGTGCACGGCCGGCCCGCACGCGGGAGATCAGACAGTCTTGCTTGACCTTGCGGCGATGATGACACACGCTTTGCCCAACGACTCACCGTGCTTTTGTCCACTGCCAGATCACCGTAGACATTCTGCAAGCGCCTATGAATATCTGAGATGCCCTGGTTTTCCGCCAAAAGAAACTCGATCACTGCCCGTTGTTTGCAACGCACATCCGTTACAGACGCCATTTTAACAGCTCCGTACAGCGCTGCCACCTGTCGGAAGTCAATGAAACTATACGAGACGAAGCGGGAATGTTTGAAAATATTCCACAAGAAATTTCCAGTTTTTTCAACCAAAATTGGCCGAGAAAAAAAATGTGTTGCATTACTTATTGAACTGCCCTCGTATCCAGAATGTGCAGCGCGTCATAACGCCAAATTTCGCTACACTGTCCTTAAGAATTCGTTCGTCGTACTTCCCCATTGACTTCTGCGGTTGTTTCACGCAGTGTCGTTTGTCTGACAGTTCTAGGCAAATGCCACTACTGCCGGTCGTTAGGAGGAGGTCGTCTGCCACTGCGTTGTCCATCGCGCGAGGTAATGCCTGAAATTTGGTATTCTCGGCACACTGTTCACGCTGTGGATATCTGATTATTGAATTTCCTGACGATTTCCGAGATGGAATGACCCATCCGTCTAGCTTCAACCACCGTTCCGCATACAAAGCCTGTCAATTCCCGTATTGCGGTCATAATCACGTCGGAAACCTTTTCACACGTATCACCTGAGTAGAAGCGACAGCACCGCCAACGCAGTGCGCTTTTAAACCTTGCATGCGTGATACTACCGCCGTCAGTATATGTGCATATTGCTACCCCATGCCTTTTGACGCCTCAGTGTATCCTGACACGATATTATTGCGCAATAAATATTGGACGTGTGAATGGTCGTTTATCATCTAGTGGACAGTTTCCTGCTGTTTCTCCCCTAGTAGGAAAATCACATTGCTTATTAGGCGTTTTGTGGTTACTGTATCGCGAATGAAACTGTGAGACACGTTAAAACATCGAAAGACCGATGTTTTTTTGCTAACCAGTGTGCTAAGAAATGTGTAATTTATTTAGAACAATGACACACTTAATTTATTGTCTTTTTGGCAACACGGTTGTGGAGAGAAGCAGCGATTAATATGATTAATCAATAATTCAACAACAGTCTTAATCGCATTTATTATTGTTATAATACCGTCAACCGGTTTCAACCCGACATAGGGGTCGTCTTCTGGGCGTTTACACTGTGAAATTACAGATATCCGTCAGAAAGGCTCTATTATACAACAGCTAAAATTACGTAAATTTAAAATACGTTACCCATTGGTCGACTGCTGGTGGTGTCACTCGTGTCTACATAACGGCAGGAAACTATGCGAGACTAACCTTTCGTATGGGCTTAAATAGTGTACTGAGATCACGTGAATAGACGGCAACACCCCCAGCGGCGATCAACCGCATTTAATACAGTTTATTATATGTAATTACTAGTCACCTTGTAATACAAATTGAAGTGATAGTAAATAACAGAAAACGGAACCATTCCATTTAAAAAGAGTTACAATTATAGTGTTAATTATAAAATAATAACAAATGTTCCATAGTCAACTCGCAAAATTCGTAAAAGTATATTACATTATGTGTCATAATATAAAGTAAAACAATCTGTAACACACAAAAAGTGGTGTCGTCTTGTATTACAATGTACATTTAAGTAGAAAACATCTGAGTCAATTTACTAAAACGGTTAATATGGAAGGACTACAACGCCCTCTACTCCTTGTGGTGAGGACGCCGTAGCCACGGATTATAAAACGTATATCAGGCGCCCTCTAGCCTGTGTAGCGAGGACGCCGTCGTCACGGTAGCAGCTGGTGTGTTCGTATGGTGTTATCTTTGCCCTGGCCACGGCATCCGTTGTCGTGGTAGCGGTATGTCATGGCTCTTCATCCATAGAGAAGTTGTCGCTTATTTGAGGTTGCGGAAATATCGGCAATCAAGAATAATCTAACCGGTTGGCGGTATATAACAATAATAAATGCGATTAAGACCTTGAATTATTGATTAATTTATTGTGTTCGGTATTTTGTATTATTAGTGACCAATTAAGTAATATTTATCAGTAACGCTTCATTTTGGTTAAACCCACATAGAAAGATACAAAATCTGCATAAATCGGCGTAGAAAAAAATTTCAAAAACGGAGATTTTCTGAAGTGGTTGGCGGAGAGGACGCAGTCGTCAGTTGTGCCAGTGACGCAGAATGAGCAGAGTGCGGCGCTGCAGACTGACCACCGGTGCTGCTCAGGCGTCACAACAGTCCACGTGGTGCTTGCGCCACTAGAAGTCGTCCGCCATCGAGTAATGGTTTTATACCCAGTCGCGGTATGTCGTCTGCAGAGGCGTCTGTGTTGCCAGACTAGAAATAGAGCAGAGATGCGGCGTCATTTTCCAAGACGAACGGCGGCCGTTTCCGAAATTACAGGCGTGTGCTCGCGAGTATCGGTTGTTTACGATGGCCGCGCCGCCGCCTGCGCCGCGCTGCGACACGTGTTGCGCCGCTGCTAACGGCCGCGCCGAAAGACACGGGCCGCGGAAGCGGCGGAAGAGCGCTTCCCCTTCTCCTCCACCTCCGTGCTGCAGTCGCAAGTTTATCTTTTTCAGTCAACAGTTTTCTGGCCCGCCTCGAATTCCCCTCTCATGTCACTGTCTTCATCTCAGAGTAACACTCGTACCGTACGTTCTCTATTATGTAATCGATATACAGAATATATATTCCAAGAATCATAAAAGAAGGTTGTATACCTGGAAGAATCCTGGAGATACTAAAAGGTATCAGATAGATTATATAATGTTAAGACAGAGATTTAGGAACCAGGTTTTAAATTGTAAGACATTTCCTGGGGGAGATGTGGATTCTGACCACAATCTATTGATTATGGACTGCAGATTGAAACTGAAGAAACTGCAAAAAGGTGGGAATTTAAGGAGATGGGACCTGGATAAACTGAAAGAACCAGAGGTTGTAGAGAGTTTCAGGGAGAGCATTAGGGAACAATTGACAGGAATGGGGGAAAGAAATACAGTAGAAGAAGAATGGGTAGCTCTGAGGGATGAAGTAGTGAAGGCAGCAGAGGAACAAGTAGGTAAAAAGACGAGGGCTAATAGAAATCCTTGGGTAACAGAAGAAATATTGAATTTAATTGATGAAAGGAGAAAATATAAAAATGCAGTAAATGAAGCAGGCAAAAAGGAATACAAACGACTCAAAAATGATATCGACAGGAAGTGCAAAATGGCTAAGCAGGGATGGCTAGAGGACAAATGTAAGGATGTAGAGGCTTGTCTCACTAGGGGTAAGATAGATACTGCCTACAGGAAAATTAAAGAAACCTTTGGAGAGAAGAGAACCACTTGCATGAATATCAAGAGCTCAGATGGCAACCCAGTTCTAAGCAAAGAAGGGAAGGCAGAAAGGTGGAAGGAGTATATAGAGGGTTTATACAAGGGCGATGTACTTGAGGACAATATTATGGAAATGGAAGAGGATGTAGATGAAGACGAAATGGGAGATAAGATACTGCGTGAAGAGATTGATAAAGCACTGAAAGACCTGAGTCGAAACAAGGCCCCGGGAGTAGACAACATTCCATTTCAACTACTGATGGCCTCGGGAAGGCCAGTCATGACAAAACTCTACCATCTGCTGAGCAAGATGTATGAAACAGGCGAAATACCCTCAGACTTCAAGAAGAATATAATAATTCCAATCCCAAAGAAAGCAGGTGTTGACAGATGTGAAAATTACCGAACTATCAGTTTAATAAGTCACAGCTGCAAAATACTAACGCGAATTCTTTACAGACGAATGGAAAAACTGGTAGAAGCCGACCTCGGGGAAGATCAGTTTGGATTCCGTAGAAATGTTGGAACACGTGAAGCAATACTGAACCTACGACTTATCTTAGGAGAAAGATTAAGAAAAGGCAAACCTACGTTTCTAGCATTTGTAGACTTAGAGAAAGCTTTTGACAATGTTAACTGGAATACTCTCTTTCAAATTCTGAAGGTGGCAGGAGTAAAATACAGGGAGCGAAAGGCTATTTACAGTTTGTACAGAAACCAGATGGCAGTTATAAGAGTCGAGGGGCATGAAAGGGAAGCAGTGGTTGGGAAAGGAGTAAGACAGGGTTGTAGCCTCTCCCCGATGTTATTCAATCTGTATATTGAGCAAGCAGTAAAGGAAACAAAAGAAAAATTCGGAGTAGGTATTAAAATTCATGGAGAAGAAGTAAAAACTTTGAGGTACGCCGATGACATTGTAATTCTGTCAGAGACAGCAAAGGACTTGGAAGAGCAGTTGAACGGAATGGACGGTGTCTTGAAAGGAGGATATAAGATGAACATCAACAAAAGCAAAACGAGGATAATGGAATGTAGTGGAATTAAGACGAGTGATGCTGAGGGAATTAGATTAGAAAATGAGACACTTAAAGTAGTAAAGGAGTTTTGCTATTTAGGGAGTAAAATAACCGATGATGGTCGAAGTAGAGAGGCTATAAAATGTAGACTGGCAATGTCAAGGAAAGCGTTTCTGAAGAAGAGGAATTTGTTAACATCGAGTATAGATTTAAGTGTCAGGAAGTCGTTTCTGAAAGTATTTGTATGGAGTGTAGCCATGTATGGAAGTGAAACATGGACGATAACTATTTTGGACAAGAAGAGAATAGAAGCTTTCGAAATGTGGTGCTACAGAAGAATGCTGAAGATAAGGTGGGTAGATCACGTAACTAATGAGGTGGTATTGAATAGAATTGGGGAGAAGAGAAGTTTGTGGCACAACTTGACTAGAAGAAGGGATCGGTTGGTAGGACATGTTTTGAGGCATCAAGGGATCACAAATTTAGCATTGGAGGGCAGTGTGGAGGGTAAAAATCGTAGAGGGAGACCAAGAGATGAATACACTAAGCAGATTCAGAAGGATGTAGGTTGCAGTAGATACTGGGAGATGAAGAAGCTTGCACAGGATAGAGTAGCATGGAGAGCTGCATCAAACCAGTCTCAGGACTGATGACCACAACAACAACATACAGAGTCCGCCAGAAAAATGTATACACACTTTAAGGAACGAGAAGTATTAGTTATGTGTTTATTTTACATTTAATAATTGATCACACATGTCCTACAACCTTCAGTTTAGCACATGGTTACTTCAAATGTTCACCGTTGGCGGCTATACCCATAACAGAACGACGAGCGGTCGCCGCAACTACTTCAGTCGGTGTTACAGTGGAGATCGCTGTAATCTCCTGGTGAAGTTCCTCCAGAGTGCGTGGCTTACGTCGATAGACGTTACCTTCCACAGTTCCGTCCACACGTGCTAGATCTGGCGACCGTGGATGGAATTCAGTGGGCCCTCTTTGTCCAATCCAGTGCCCTGGAAAATTGACATCCAGGAAAACTCGTACGGCCAGGTGGTGTGGCGCCCCGTCTTGTTGCTAGACCTCTTCATCAGTTCCATAGAGCGCACGTATACCTGGCAAAACTGATGTGCGTAAAATTTTCAGGCACACTCCTCCAGTGACAGTAGCATCGAAGAAAAAGGGTCCTACTAAGCCTCCAGATGACAGTCCACACCACACATGAACCCCTGGTACATTGACCGCTTTATCCACATAAACTTACGGATTTTCCGGCGCCCAGTACACGATGTTATGCCGATTCACGGTTCATCTACATCTACATCTACATGACTACTCAGCAATTCACATTTAAGTGCTTGGCAGAGGGTTCATCGAACCACAATCATACTACCTCTCTACCATTACACTCCCGAACAGCGCGCGGGAAAAACGAACACCTAAACCTTTCTGTTCGAGTTCTGATTTCTCTTATTTTATTTTGATGATCATTCCTACCTACGTAGGTTGGGCTCAACAAAATATTTTCGCATTCGGAAGAGAAAGTTGGTGACTGAAATTTCGTAAATAGATCTCTCCGTGGCGAGAAACGTCTTTGCTGTAATGACTTCCATCCCAACTCGCGTGTCATATCTGCCACACTCTCTCCCCTATTACTTGATAATACAAAACGAGCTGCCCTTTTTTGCACCCTTTCGGGGTCCTCCGTCAGTCCCGCCTGGTAAGGATCCCACACCGCGCAGCAATATTCTAACAGAGGACGAACGAGTGTAGTGTAAGCTGTCTCTTTAGTGGACTTGTTGCATCTTCTAAGTGTCCTGCCAATGAAACGCAACCTTTGGCTCGCCTTCCCCACAATATTATCTATGTGGTCTTTCCAACTGAAGTTGTTCGTAATTTTAACACCCAGGTACTTAGTTGAATTGACAGCCTTGAGAATTGTACTATTTATCGAGTAATCGAATTCCAACGGATTTCTTTTGGAACTCATGTGGATCACCTCACACTTATCGTTATTTAGCGTCAACTGCCACACCATACAGCTAAGTTTAAATTGTGCCCCTCACTCCACACTACTTTCGAAGCAAATTGTTCGTCATCAGTTACCATTTGCTGATACCATTCGCAAATTGCATTCGTCGATCAGCATCGTCATCATTAATCGCGTGCAGTAATTGTGGAATGTAAATTTTCCACTTTGCAGCTTTCAGAATTCTTCGTACACTTGTACTGCTAACCCCCACTTCACGTTCACATTGGGTAGCAGGCTTCTGTGAAGAATTAACAAACGTTTCCAACGCGAGATCCGACTTGTAGCTGTACGCCGTCTTCCTGATCTTCCTTTGCGAATATCACAAATCATTCCATGCAATTCAAACTTGTCAATGATGCGTTTAATTGTTACGCGGGCTGGCGGTTCTGTTTCAAACTCCCGCCTGCGCTGACGTTGCACTTCAACGGCAGTATCAAACTTGAAAAACAAACCACTTCACAATACATTTTCGTTGCTCGAATGTCAAACGTGCTCCAGCCATATTGTTTTCTCAATACCGAGATGAAAAAACTAACATCCGTTGAGCGAAAGACCATACTACAACACACTTGTAATTCAGATCAAACGACAATATCGATATCTCGATAGAGTCTGACAAAGAGTGTATACATTTCTCTGGCGGACTCTGTATTCCAGTCTCTGTCTTCCCCTACAATTTTCCCCTCTAGTACACTGACAGTTATTATTCCCTCATAACACATGTCAAATCATCCAATCCCTTCTTTTTGCCACAGTTCTTCATATGTTCTTTTCTCTGGAGAACTAGTTCATTCCTTCTGTTATTAGTCGACGTAATTTTCGACATCCTTCTGTACCACCTCATCTCACACCCTTCGATTCTCTCCTTTTCCGGCTTCCCCACAGTCCATGATTCTCTGCCATACAATTCTGTGCTCCAAATGTACATTCTCAGCAGTGTCTTGGCTCCTTTTTCTCAGGAATACCCATGAACCATGGACCTTTCCGTTGGTGGGGAGGCTTGCGTGCCTCAGCGATACAGATGGCCGTACCGTATGTGCAACCACAACGGAGGGGTATCTGTTGAGAGGCCACACAAACGTGTGGTTCCTGAAGAGGGGCAGAAACCTTTTCAGTAGTTGCAGGGGCAACAGTCTGGATGATTGACTGATCTGGCCTTGTAACACAACCAAAACGGCCTTGCTGTGCTGGTACTGCGAACGGCTGAAAGCAAGGGGAAACTACAGCCGTAATTTTTCCCGAGGGCATACAGCTTTACTGTATGATTAAATGATGATGGCGTCCTCTTGGGTAAAATATTCCGGAGGTAACATAGTCCCCCATTCGGATCTCCGGGCGGGGACTACTCAGGAGGACATTGTTATCAGGAGAGGAAAAAAAAAAAAAAAAAAAAACTGGCGTTCTACGGGTCGTAGCGTGGAATGTCAGATCCCTTAATCGGGCAGGTAGGTTAGAAAATTTGAAAAGGAAAATGGATAGGTTAAAGTTAGATATAGTGGGAACTAGCGAAGTTCGGTGGCAGGAGGAACAAGACTTTTGGTCAGGGGAATAAGGGTTATAAATACAAAATCAAATAGGGGCAATGCAGGAGTAGGTTTAATAATGAATAAAAAATAGGAGTGCGGGTAAGCTACTACAAAGAGCATAGTGAACCCATTATTGTGGCCAAGATAGATAAGAAGCCCACGACTACCACAGTAGTACAAGTTTATATGCCGACTAGCTCCGCAGATGACGAAGAGATTGATGAAATGTATGATATAAAAGAAATTACTCAGATAGTGAAGGGAGACACTTTAGGGTCAATCGCCACTTTTCGTAACAGCCAGCAGAAACTTTTTATATAACGTTGTGAATGTCAAGACGCAGTTCTGGAATCATCGATCTTCAGCTCGCGCAATACAGTTGCATCTAGATCATTACTAAGTTTATGTCTTTAAGATGCAGTTGCCTTGTGCAAATTAACGTTTCCTTTAACTACCAAACATCTTAAGTGGTATTTTTACGTCTGAACTAGAGTCAGGTGGACGTACTGATTCCGTAAAACCGACTGTCGCTGAGAACATCGGCGGGCTAATGTTTACATATTCGTAACTCGACTGATTTTTTCAATAATTTAGGGCCGTCCTTCTACGGATTTCACCCCATTCAGTTAGCTTTGATGTACTTTTTGTGTTTCGAAAACATCCTGACAGTAACACTGGGCCTTCTGCTATACGAGGCTCTGTTCTTCCTGTAACTTGGCCTGCGCCTGATGTGAGAAGGGGGAGGGTATTGGCGATGAGGTGACGTAGGTGTATGAAAGTAACGCCGGGTTTAAGTGATACCATTTGACTCCGGTGCGTTGCGTCTTTAGTTGCAGCATGGCCACTGTTAAAGTCCAAGCCCTCTTACGTCTAGCGACCAGCGACCAGTAGACGGTAGACCGGGGACAGCCGATGTGGCCACCGTTTTGTTTCATCGTGTATTTTTTTTCTGGGCCGAGGCATATTGCCAGATGCGTTGGCTAATACTGCTAGGTGAAAGCCGACTCCACGCAGCTGAGATGTGTGGATCTAGCGCCGAGTTGTGAAACTGTTTTGCCAATGCCTAGACAAGGGCAGAGAAGCGCGCACTATTTTATCTGGGCGTCTGGAGTCTATTGCAGTCCTGCCGCACAGTGCGACGACGACGATGAGGATGGAATGACGTCGTGGTTTGGGTGACGGACACAGCTATACTTGAAGGATGTGGAACTAACGTTGTTAAAACGTTAGAAATTGAATTCTCTGTCGGTTTCTCCAAATTCAATAGCATTCACACACAACAGACAGACTCAAAACCGTTCGTGTAGTCTTTTTAACACAGTCATCCTTTGGCAAGCCGTCTAAGGCTGGCGAAGACGTTTTCTTTCGTTATTGTTACCTCATCCCCCTCACGGCACTGTGCGGAAGGGGCGGGGCGGGGCGGGGGAGGGGCTTCCAGCGGTACGATGTCCCTAGAGCATTTACAGAAATGAATGAAGATGACAAAACATATTTATGGATGCAAAAATTTGAAAAGATCTTAAAATACAATGTAGAGATGATTACACTTACATAAAGTTGTTTTCTTTGTTGAAAGTTTAAATAGGCACTAAAGAGTTTTGCAAGTCAATACAAAAAAATGGGCATTAAAACTCTAAAATAAAATGCAACATCGACGTTCGTTAAAAAGAAGCACTGCACTTTCGCTAAATAGCTGAAGGACCTACGCTGGGTGAAGAACTTGTGAGGAGAGTAAACGTTTCTTTGATGGTGGTTTCAGATTTATAAGTCACTTGGCAGTGTGCGTAGAAAGAGCGTAGGCAGTAAGGTAGGCACTGGAACAGGCAAAGAGAAAGGGTGAGTCCATGAGTCCGGGGGGTGGGCAGGAGACGAAGGGAGGAGTGGAGAGCCAGGGGAGGGAGGAAGCTCTGACGTGCAGTGGAAGTAGGTGGGAAAAGCCATAGCTGGCAGGATGGACGAACATCAGAGCTGATTTCATTGTCTGGGAGCGGGAATTGGTCGAAGTTGCGTTGGGTTAGGATATGGAGTGTGTGTAGCTGTAGGGAAGGTGGGACATGTTGGTCAGGGCGCGTCGGCATACCAGCGCTGGTGATAAGAGGGGAACCACTGGGTGGCGTTATTGGAATCGATGTGGGGAGGATGGGTGGGAGGCGGTGGGGATGCATGTGAAGGAACGTAAACGAATGCAGGAAGCGAGTCAGATGGCATGGCGTTCGAGGATTTGGAGGGACTCACAAAATTTTGGTGGGGTAGAGACCGATGCAACATGTGCGTAGCAGACGACGCGTCGGTTCAGTGTTTTGGAAGTGTGGAGAGTGGAGGAGGGGTGTAATCCCAAAGTTCGGCCTGTTAGTGCTTTTAGTAGCTTTATTGTGGCCTTTCTGTTGGATGATTAGTAGGTGAGGTTTACATGTCAGTTGCAGGTCGAGTTAGACCGAGATATTTTAGTTAATAGGATAGGGCGGTCGTAAATGGTTAGGTAGAAGTTGTGGAGATGGAAAGTGTGGTCGGTTCGTCCTATAACTATTGATTGGTCTTGGAGAGGTTGATCTTGTGGAGCCATTGGTTACACCAGGAAGTAAAATGATTGCGGTGGATTTGAAAGGATTGTTGCGATTTCTGGAGTTCAAGGTAGAGACTGAGGAAAGTGGTGTCATCAGCACACTGAAGGAGGTGGACTGGTGGTGCTGGTTTGGCATATCAACATTGTAGAAGAGATAAAGGAGAGGAGAGGGGACGGAGTCTTGGAGCACTGCTGCAGTGGGATGGAAGGTATGCGAATTGGTATTGTTTATAGGAACAAGGGACGGGAGATTAAATAGGGAGGATGCAATAAGGCGGACCTAGTTAATTGGAAGTGCATATGTGTGGAGTTTGAAAAGGAGACCAGAATGTCATACATGGTCGTGGGGTTTCTTTAGTCGAGGGAGACAAAAACACTGGATTCGACGAAGGCGATTCCTGTCCTGCAGTTTGTTAGCAAGCAGCGGCGTCGCTGGTGGGTCTGCAGAACTCAGCTGTCCTCAAAGCCGCCGCTGCCAACGGCCATCCGCGTATTCCGTCGTTTTCTTTTAGAGCAAATGCTGGCAACTATAGGGTCCACGCATTATCCAACTGCTAGCCGCTGACACGATTCATCACATTCTCCGTCGTGGTATTTCTACAGATTCCTTAATAATGGATTCCCAAAATGACGTTGCTGTCACCAAATTCGTTCTTTTATGATACTCCGTTGCGTGTCCGACGGGCAAACAATGGCAGGAAATAGCAGACTTGTTTGATCGCAAAAAGCATTGATGTTCCGTGCAGCATTCTTCTACGGTGCAAGTGGTTTGTTGTCATACTGGTAACGTATTTGGTAAATTCCTGCCTTGCCCAGTAACAAAATGTCCTTCACTGACCCCAGAAGATCTGCAATATAGATGGTGGGCAGGAAACCATTTTCACCTGAAATTAACTGAAGATTCTTGCCATATTAAACCTGATATTGCCAATAAAGGCAAAAAAAAGCTAGAGATTTTTCTGCCATGCTCTCCTCTTCATCCACTTCCTGATTCTCAGTTTTAACTGCTAGTGACGTGTTAATATACTGGATAGAATATCTGAAGAATTCGAAGACGTACTATTACATATTAATCGATGTTTTTCATACTCATACCAAACTTTATGGATAACGCAACATACTCCTAAAATTTCAAATCAACAACTTCATTACTTTCGGAGATATAAATTTTTACGTGAAACAAATAATTGCCGTACTGATATTGTGAAGCCGAGTTGGGTACTGTAATGTATTCATCTATAGTAGAACTGAAACTACAGCCAAGACGGTAGGTTCACATAAAGTAATTTTCTGGAATTTTCTTTAGTTTCATTACCACAGATTTATGAAGTAATTAAAAATACTTTGGAAAATCATTATTTCATAGTATTGTGATTGTGTGTGTGTTTTGGAGAAACTGAGAGAATGAACGGAGAACATACGTAAATGAGCATGTGATATTTTATTAAAGCTATATAAATGTATGTGTGAGGAAGTGGTGCAATAGTGGAATCTGTGACGTATGTCCGAGTGAGCTTCATTTTGTAAAAGGCAACCAGAAGGGTTGTGGAGAATTAAATTTATTAGTGATTTATTTGGTGGAAATGAATCGTATTTTGTCTCCATTTAATTTTATTTAGTTTCGGAGCTACGACATTTTTAGTCTAAATTACTAGTGGTAACCTGATTGTCCGACATTAGAAATACCGCGAATTTGAAAAGATACGATTGGCTACTTAACACACTAGCCGATAGGAATTCAACATTTCCCGCGCGTTTCAGTAGGGCTTTGTGTCTCAGCTCTACGGGCCGAGATAGTGGCTCGGGAGCCGTCACCTGGTAAACACCTATGTTAAATCGCCCTGCCCATATTTGTACCAAAATGAGGGAATTCGCCCCTCTGATTAGTTTTCGTATCGCTCACGAAAAGTGACTAAGGTATTGAGTATTTTATGGAAGTTCGAACTTTGTTAGTAGTTTATTTCCAGGAGACACCCGCATGTGAACATTTCAAGTCGTTCGTAAACTGTGCGTGGCATATTTCTAGCAGATTACGAGACATTACGGCGAGCAGCTCTTTACAAGAAGTCTACTGAACGTCTGAATGTGTTAACTCGCAAGTGGTCGTGGGTCAGTGACAGTTTAGGCGTCACAATACCGGGCCGGACTAAAAATATTCTACATGCTTTTGGGTGTACACCTTTCACGGAGAAGGTCAGTGTTAAAGACAATAAAACAATTAAAAGGAAATTTTAGACATTTTTTTCAAACGACTCATCCGAGAATCCCGAACGCTCGATAGTTTAACTAACTTTCCTATGCTACCCATGGACTGGAGTTATGTGGCCTTTGTGTGGTAAGTATTTAGTCAAATTTTCGTCAACGCTGCTTTTGTCGGCTATACCAGTACTACAATCGCAGAGTGAAGGGGCAGAGCCTATCGAGCTAGGTGAAGAGATTCTTTAATGGATAGTGGACAACAACCCGCCCCGCTGCAATATTACATAGAATTAACGAACGAGAATAAAAAAAGTTAATGAAGAGACCCGACTCCACATTGATGCTAAAATATAAATGTAAGACCGTCCCGCTGCACTATGCGCCCCTTCAAGTTCACAAGGAGCCGCTCAGTAGATGTACGTACACCGGCAGTACGGGGACAGCCGACATACGCGCCGTCACTGAACGCCAGCTGTAGTGAAGAAAGCTGCCGAGAGTTGCGCATTTCATTAGTTTGTAGCGGGAAACCCCAGCGTTATGGAATATGTAGTTACTGTTACAGGAACCTAGGTAAGAACTAGTTTGTCGTCTGAAATGCCTACAGTTTTCAACATCTGCACAGAGGAAATTTACAAGAAATGCCATAGCTGAGTCAATCAGACAATGTAGTTTGATAACACAGATCAATTGACATAGAGAAACAATTGAAGTTATGTTTGAAAGTAAACGTTTTGGAACTCGAAAAATTGCCATTTAACTTCAAGTACTACAGCTGCATCTATACCTCTATATGACGTAGTACTTATTGATTATGTTACTACTCTGGGTGTTGAAGAACAGACCTTCAGAAATTTACGAGTGGTTCCTTAATACAAAGAAATGCTTTATTTATTAAATACCCTTAATACAAAGAAATGCTTTATTTATTAGATACCCGCCCTATTTCGATTTTGAATGTCCATAGGTATCGAGATGAAATTGGTGTAATGTTTTTCGATCGTAGCTGTCATTTTATTAAATATTAAAGAGAGTAAACGCTGCGGTTGCCAGAAATATTAGCGTCACAAGCAGTCTGTCTTTAATGCTAATGCTATTATCTAGACTAGCAATTTTGGGCCCAATAATAAAGTGCATTTCTTCCATTTTCACCGCTATCGTTCTCGTAAAATTTCTATATTGTTGCGTATTTTCCATCACAAGCTTTACAATGAGATTCTTTCATGCTCCAAAAGCATCCTGCCGCGTAACCTGCTCTCTTATCCAACACGAACACGACCGTTTGCGTTTTTTCCTTGTCGCTAAAAGTATTATAAGTACAGCCGCAGCCCGATGCTCTTACGTCGCAACCTCTCCCTTTACGCATAGAACTGCGTCAGAAAAACCTCGCAGAGATTAATCTCTCATCTGTGACGGACTTTGTCACCGTGTTGTGTGTAAGCGCTTTCCACATCTGTTCTCGCAAGACTCGCAGAGACTTGCAGAAAGTACTCGCAAGGAACCATCAGACAATAACAATCAGCGAAAATTCGCCGAGTGTACTATCTGAGATTTCCAAACTGCCCTGATTTCAGATAGTACTCGCCGAATAGTTTACCGCGTTACTGCACCAGCGATCGACGCCAAACGATTCGTAAGCTGGCCAGAGAGACGGGATTAGCGCATACGACCGTACTTTACATTCCGAAACAACATCTGGGCGTGAGAGAAATTAGATCACCGTGTGTTCCGCACGAGTTGACGGAAATGGACAGATAGTAACGATACGACGCTGCTCGTACCCACTTAGCGGAGGCTTCGTTTCGTCGTATCAGTGTACTAGATAAGGCATGAGCCAAATAGTACGAGTCGTACTGTGTCCACAGAGGACACGGGACACAGCTTACATAGAAGTGCGCCGGGCGGCCTAGTTCTCAGGTGCGACTCACTTAGACTAGCCACCAGCAGAGGGCGCACATACAAAAACTATTTTATGCATAAACATTGCATCTCGCATCTCCCAGGTGGACATCTATCTGCCACATGCGGATATAAGCAGACGCATGACTGCACTCAGGACAGTGTCAAGTCGACATCGCAGAATTACGACAGTAACTCAAGACAGCATCACGACTTTTGCATAGCTGCCGCGGAGAAGAGCCACACTGGACATTCTAAAAGTGATCGCAGGTGTCGTTCAATGTGCTGAGGACTCGAGCAGAATGAAGAGGCGTTGGTGAAAGTGAACACTGAATTATTGTCACGCAGAATCTTCATACTAAGACGGAAGAAACACCGACACACCACCGAAGAGTTATCTGAATGGGGTGGAAATCGGTAGAAGTGTGCACATGTACAGACAAACAAATGATTACAATTTCAGAGAAAATGGATGGTTTATTCGCGAGAAAGAGCTTCACAAATCGAGCAAGGCAATAACGCGGCAGGTCACCCCTGACCCTTCTGCAAGCTTTTATTCGGCTTGGTAATGATTGATAGAGTTACTGGATGTCCTCCTGAGGGACATAGTGCCAAATTCTGACCAATTGGCGTACACGATTGATTGGTGACCCGGCCCATAATACTCCAAATGTTCTCTATTGAGCAGACATCTGGCGACCCCGCTGGCCAAGGTAGGGTCCGACAAGCAGCAAGACAAGCAGTAGATTCTCCCGCAATGTGCGGGCGGGCAGTACCTTGCTGAAATGAAAGCCCAGCATGGCTTATCAAGAAGGGCAAAAATCGGAACGTAGAATATCATCGAGGTAGCGCTGTGCTGTAAGGGCCACGCCGATGACAATCGAAGGGGCCTTGCTTTGAAAAGAAATAGTACACAGACCATTACTCCTGGTCTGACAAGAAAAGGGGTCCTCCTGTTATGAAATCAAATGGCAGCCTACCCCATAACAGCTGGTTGTCGGGCCGTATGGCGGACGGCAGCCATGCTGGTATCCCACCGGTCTGGAGATATCGATCAGAAAAACATCAGACGAATCTATCAGTCAGTGCCAGTCCGAATAACTGCTTACATAAGAGCCAGAGGTGGACCATCGCCTTATTGCCTTGCTCGATTTGTCAAGCTCTTTCACTTGAATAAATCATCCTGATTCTCTGGAATTGTAATCATTTGTTTGTCTGTACGTGTACATCACATCTACCAATTTCCGAGTCATTCGGATAATTCCTTCGTGGTGCGTCGGGTTTTTTATTTATTTTCTCATTTTTTTACTTGGAATGTATTATGAAGTTTTTCTTAATGAATTGTCGCCTACCACTATATGGTCCTGTGACGACGTTGCGTAATTGCTGCTTGCAAGGCAGCCACCTCATAAGAGTGGTACAGGCTTCTCTTCCTGATACATTTATATGTTTCATGCCTAGTGCAATTGGTGAGTACACAACCGCACCTGAGACACCAGTTAATCATATGTCTTCTTGAGGCATCGCCACGATGATCGAAAAAAATATGAAACTTATGGTGGTTCTCATGTACAGATAGGATTCACAAGATACCTCGCCTTATCATTATGCTGATTTGCACAGCTTTACGATCCCTGATACAGCTTAACGTGCAAGGAGATGAAGTGCTGGTAACATACTTTCTAAAAGTGTGAAGTAGACAAACTATCCTAGCATTATCAGAATGTTTTATATAATGCAGATTAATTTATCTTTATGTTTACCTGTTGTGTTCATAAATTATTGAAATACTCTATATAGTATGCACAGTACCAATACAAATGAATTACAGCATATTATAATAATATTACATATAGAATTTTTATTAATAAAACACGGTATCCCGAACTGTCGTCAATTAGTGGGATACTACGCGCTTTCACCTTCGAAATAGTCTCTGCCTAAATTCAGTCCACAGACATATTGAAGTAACGTTACAGAAAAAACTACAATGGAACTACACAACCGTAGCAGAAGCGGTCTATACCGAATGAAATCAAGTTAACAAATCATTCAGTGCCACAATTAAGTCAACGTAACTCACAGAATCAGAAAGAAACAGACAGCAAAAAAAAGCTCGTTGGCATGAACTCCAGGTAAAAATTAGTAAAGCAGCAGAGAAAACTTTCGGACCAGCAAACAATAAAAGAAGACACGGCAGACCGAAGAGTGTCAAGAGCACTAAAATAAGAGCTCGAAAATGGAGATGTTCAAAAAAGAACATTTAGAAGAATTCAGACAAAAAACAAAAGAAACATCAAAAATAATCTGAAAAATCAAAAGAACTTCCGAAAAATCACAGCTTATCGATATACAAGATAATTTTACCAAAAATATTACTGGATATTTGTACCAAACTTTCAAACATGTCATTAAAGGGTATCAAGCACCAGATATTTGGTTCAAAGATGAAACTGTCAAAATAGGTTTACATAACAAAGAAAATTGTGAAATGCTAGGACATTTTTTTCACACACTCATAAACTGTCAGGTTCCAACAGACAAACTGGAATTTGGAGCAATACCACAACATCTGGAAGTAGATTTCCCACAAACAGAACAAGAAATTCATGAAGCCATCAAATCACTCAAAAACATCCTGCCCGCATCTCGTGGTCGTGCGGTAGCGTTCTCGCTTCCCACGCCCGGGTTCCCGGGTTCGATTCCCGGCGGGGTCAGGGATTTTCTCTGCCTCGTGATGGCTGGGTGTTGTGTGCTGTCCTTAGGTTAGTTCGGTTTAAGTAGTTCTAAGTTCTAGGGGACTTATGACCACAGCAGTTGAGTGCCATAGTGCTCAGAGCCATTTCAACCATTTGAACCAAAAACATCCAACCAAGCGGTGAAGACTCCATTACAGCAGAATCATTGAAATGATCAGAACAAAGATTATAAATGATGTACGATTGCTTCTTGACAACATTCGAAAACGCTGAGAAGATTCCACAAGAGTAGAAAATAGCGTTAATCCACCCGCTACGTAAAAAGGGAGGCAAACAAAATGTCAACAATTACAGCGGAATGTCACTTCTGCCAGTGGCATACAAAATATTATCACAACTTCTCGTGAACAGACTTTTAAAAACTTTAGACAAACAAGTAGGAGAATATCAGGGTGGTTATCGAAATGGAAGCTCCTGCACAGAACAGATTTTTAACTGAATAACTCATCACAGAACGTTAACCAGCAAACCATAGTAGTATTATTTCTTGATTTCAACAAAGCATTTGATTCGGTAGACAGAAAAACAACAGATAAGATCATTAGAGCAGTTGGTGCTGAAGAAAAATTAGCAAACATAATGCATGAGACTCTAACAAATAAGATATTTAAAGTTAAATCTATGGGAGAAGTGTCTGAGCCATTTGAAATAAAAACTGTAATTAGACAAGGGGACGGCTTATCACCTTTATTGTTTAACTGCGTTATAGAAAACATTGTATGGATCTGAAATTTGAAGCTTGAAAAGCACAAAATTGAACCAATAATTCTAGGAAGAAAAACAAACGGAATTAAGGTAAACTGCATGGCTTTTGTAGACGATTTTGCAATACTTTCAAAAAATCTGACACAAGCAGTTATTCAAGTAAATATTCTGGAATAAATAGCAAATAGAACTCGTCAAAATTTTCAGCTGTAGGAACAAGAGTAATGAAAAATAAAAAAAATGCACCAAAATTCGTACAAACACAAACAGATAAAATAGAGAGAGTAAGTAAATTTTAATATCTTGGGGAAACTATGCAGCAGAATGCACTAGAAATATTGGCAGTAGATGTAAGAGTTAATAAAATGGAGAGAGCATATGGACTGACAAAGAATATTTGCAACAAGAAATGCATATCTAAAAAAGAAAAATTGGAAAGATGTGGAACTGAAATTGTTACGTGATACTACTTCGTTGATGTTAAAATAAATTAATAATAATAGTAATGAACTACATGTTGTGTAACGATAAACAGGAACGATTGGAAAGACACAGAACATAAACTATGATACTGGGTAAAAAGAGATACCTATGTCACTTTACCCCCATTCGTGGTGCGTCATTTTACTTGCAGCTAATAGCATTCTGTATACATGGACATTTCTCACAAACATTTGGACGTACATACACAAAAATATCCTCAAACTGTTTGCAAAGGAAATGTTTATAAAGCTTCTGTATAAAAATATCATAAATCAAATGATCCAGATGTAGTATGCCACAGAAGAGCAATTGTCAGGACTGCTATGACACGATGTGAACGGATTCTTCACATAACAATTAAGTGCCTAAGCAAATGCCTCTTCATTTCTGGTGTAACATTGTCCCCAGCACGAGAACATACCCTTGTGCCATGAAGTGCTGTCTTCTGGCAGTAACAAGAAACACGAGTTATGCCATTTTAGTAGAATATACTCGTATCATTTTAGGATGGTTCAAAGCAAGGGGACTCCCTTGGCCGTTCGTAATTTCCTTGCCCCTCTGTTCAGATTCGCTTCCGCAATGAATACACTGTATACACTACACAGCAACATACACTGGAGCAGATGAGGCGTCTTCAAAACAAAAAGGTTCGCATCTCTTCTGGTTTCATTACTGCGTTGTGGCAGACGTATCGAGTGGAGAAAATGATACACCCTCCTCCTCCTATAACATGTTTACACTGCACGTGAAAATCTGAGCCTTGTTTCTTGAAATGAGGTGCCACTGCTGAAATTCATGCTAGCTGTGGAGCACCACGACTCCAGAATAGTTGCCAGTTTACCTGGCTGAACGAAGTGGGCAGGGAACGAGAGCAGGTGCTCGGCTCGGCTGCTCGTAATGTTTGCGAGCGTCGCGCGGTCCACAGACGTTTAGTGTTGCTGCCACGGCGGCCTAAGACGCGACTCCTACCGTTCTGTAAACGGAGGCACCGGTGTCAAAACACGCGACTCACAGAGAAGAATGCTGATGGTGCTTCTAGGCGGACTGTCACTAAACAACGAAAGTCTCTGTTTGTGCTCTGAGCCGGCTTCGTTGTCTTTTTGTGTTTATGTTTTTGTCGAAGATTTGGGTTCGATAAACAGTGATATCTTATATGGAATCCAAAACAAGAGGTTCTAAAATAACGCGACCGGTGTAACAAACAACCACTTTACATTTTCAAATAACTTCCGGGAATTCATCCAGGTAACAATTTCAGCGACCGCCGATGTTTCGGCGGGAGAACACCCCGCCATTTTCAAGGCAAACTGCAACGGACAGGCGGCGTACATGCAAATTTAAAACGTCGGTTCTCGGACTGAAGCAGGAAAGATAACACACACACTGAACACTAGTGCCACCAAAGATGACCAAAGTCAGAGCTATCGATAGTGAGACTATGAATTCGCAGGTGAGGGAGCACTGACTCTGTCCCTCTGTTTTTCGACAAGGGCGAGAGCCGGATTCCAAACAGAGTTTAAACAGAAACCTCCATCCCTGTTAACGAGGTTGCTCGCTAATTTAATCTCAACTGCCTCCCTAATAACACTGTCCAAAAAGCTGGACGTGCATGCCAATATCTCGGTGTTACTATATAAATGGGGTGACCAGTATCCAAGCAATGTTCGGCAATAGCAGACTGCTGTAATCGCGTGTGCCGTTAATGCTCAGTACATCGGTCCTACACGGTCCTGATGGTTTGACCAATATATGCCATGCCGCAGCTACAAGGAATACGATATACGCCCGCCTTACGCAGTCCAAGATCATCCTTAACGGGACTCAAAAGTGCTCTAATTTTAGATGGAGGTCGGAAAACACATTTCACATCGTATATCCGTAAAATACGACCGATCTTGTTGGACGTGTTTCCTACGTAAGGCAAAAAGACAGTAGACTTAGGTGTTGACTCAGAATTATCATCAATCACCCGATGTACAGTTGGTCGATAGCGCAATGCACGTTCAATGTGTCTATCACTATAACCATTTTGACGAAATGTAACTTCAAGATGGGACAGCTCATCTGGCAAAGTCTCAGCGTCAGAAACGACATGTGCTCTGTGTACCAATGTACGAAGTACCCCTTCACGATGAGCCGGACGGTGACAACTATTAGCCTGTAAGCACAAGTCGGTGTGAGTACGTTTCCTGTAGACTGCATGTCCCAATGATCCATCATCCTTCCCCCTAACCAACACGTCAAGGAAGGGATGGCAACCATCCTCTTCCACCTCCATCGTAAAACGAATGTTGGGGTGGATCGAGTTCAGATGTTCTAGAAAGACATTCAAATTCTCCCTAACATGAGGCCAAACAACGAAGGTATCGTCAACGTATGTAAAGAAACAGGCGGGCTTCAAAGGCGCCGACTCCAATGCACGTTCCTCTAAGTCTTCCATAAACAAATTTGCGATCACAGGAGACAACGGACTACCCATCGCAACTCCATCTGTCCGCTCGCAATACTGGTCATTAAATAAAAAGTAAGTGGATGTCAACACATGCCGAAAGAGATTAGTAGCTGCGGCATGGCATATATTGGTCAAATCATCAGGACCGTGTAGGACCGATGTACTGAGCATAAACGGCACACACGATTACAGCAGCGAAATAGATCTGCTATTGCCGAACATTGCTTGGATACTGGTCACCCCATGTTATATAGTAACACCGAGATACTGGCATGCACGCCCAGCTATTGGGACAGTGTTATTAGGGAGGCAGTTGAGATTAAATTAGCGAGCAACCTCGTTAACAGGGATGGAGGATTCTGTTTAAACTCTGTTTGGAATCCGGCTCTCTCCCTTGTCAAGAAACAGAGGGACAGAGTCAGTGCTCCCTCACCTGCGAATTCATAGTCTCACTATCGATAGCTCTGACTTTGGTCATCTTTGGTGGCACTAGTGTTCAGTGTGTGTGTGTTATCTTTCCTGCTTCAGTCCGAGAACCGACGTTTTAAATTTGCATGTACGTCGCCTGTCCGTTGCAGTTTGCCTTGAAGATGGCGCGGTGTTCTCCCGCCGAAACATCGGCGGTCGCTGAAATTGTTACCTGGATGAATTCCCGAAAGTTATTTGAAAGCTGTATACGCCAGGAGAAACTCAGGTCTCACAAACCACTTTACATCTCGGACGCGTCAGAAAGAAGAATAAAGAGCTGAGGCTCGCCCTTTAAATAAGGATGTTTTTACCAGGAAGGACGTACCACGTCAGGCGCTGCATCGCTCACTCCGTAATGCAACATTTCCTACCCGCGCAGATGTGCTATTCTGTCCGCGGAGTTGGTTTCCGGTGTCTGGAGATAATGACCGGTGTCCCCTTTTAAGTAAGCTGTGGTCCATACCGGCTGCCGATATCCCCAGGGCTGGGTCTACAGTCAATTTGTGACGCTAGAAACTTACATCGAAATGCAGGAAGGCCTCTAGAGGACCGACGCTTGGTACAGGGATTGGCAGTCCACCCTTAACGTCGAGAAATGTAAAATATTGCGCATAAATAAGGGTATAAGGGTCAAAACTCGTTACTGTATGATTACACGATTACTGAACATTCACTGCAAGGAGGCACATCGACTAAACACACTGATCAGCCACGACATTATGACAGCCGATCTACTATCGATATAAAGCCGTCCAGACGATGGTAGCGTCTCCTGGCGAGGAATGACTCTAATCAGACACACGCACGCTGCATGTAGTCCCAGTGAGCGTGCTGTCCGTTTGTGGAATGGGAAAGACGCGATCTATTTGAGTTTGGCCGAGGGCAGGTTGTGTTGTCCCGATAAAACCAAGTGCAGACGTCGATGGCTTAGGTGGCCACCCTCATTGCAGATGTCGGACGTCGTAGGCTGGGCAGACTGGTAAAACAGGACAGGCGGCGAACTGTGTCGGAACTAACATGAGACGTTAATGCTGGGCGGACTACAAGTGTGTCTGAAAACACAGAGTGCCGAACACTCCCAGCGGTGGGCCTCCGCAGCCGACGACCCTCGCATGTGCCAACGTTAAGACCACGACGTCAGCGACTACGACTGAAATGGGCACGTGACCGTCGGCAATGGACGTTGGCAGAGTGACAGAGTCTTGCATGGTCTGATGAATCCTGATACCTTCTGCATCACGAAGCTGGGGGGTGGAAGTGAATCCATCGTCTTTCAGGGGAGCGGGACGGAGACAAGCTGACGGTAGCTCCATTATGCCTCTGGGCAACCATGTGTACAGTGGAGCCCGTGCAAGGCGTCACGACGGCCAAGGAGTATCGTACAATGGCTGCAGACCACGTACACCCCTTCATGACGATCATGTTTTCCGACACCAGTGGCATTCTTCAGCAAGATAATGCGCCGTTCACAAGGCCAGGAATGTGATGCATTAGTCAGAGGAACACGGTGACGAGTTCCGGTTGATGTGCTGGCCGGCCAACTCGTCAGATCTGAACACGATCGAACGCATCTGGCGTGTGATTGAACGTGGCGTCGGAGCTCATCATCTCTGGAATTACGTGTCTCGTGTGTGCAGGTGTGGTGCCGGTACCCTCCAGCGACCTACCGAGGTCTCACTGCTCGCATGCCACGACGCGTCGCTGCTGTTAGCCGAGCTAAAGGTAGAGAAACCGGTGATTAGCTAGGTGGTCATAATTTTCTGGCTGATCAGTGGATATGGCGATATGCGTAAGGAGAGATTTAAAGTGAAGCGGCCACAGGAAACTATTGGGGCTAAGGAAGACGCCTGACTGAGATTCACTGCAAGAATCGTCAGGAAGTGTAGCCCACCCCTGAGGAGCGAACTCACAAAACTCTCATTCGATCAATACTCGAATATTGTTCGACAGTCTGGGATCTGTAAATATATGATTGATAGAGATAATAGAGAAGATCTAAGGAAGAGCAGCGCTTTTCATCACAGGTTTGTTGGGTAATCACGAAGGTGTCAGCCAACTGTAGTGGCGGACGCTACCGCAGAGGAGATGTCAGGAAGATTCGCAGAACCTGCTGAATGAAATGAGCGGCCTGATGAATGTACACCACGAATCGAGAATAAACCGAACAAGGACGAAAGTAATGAGGAACAGTAGAAATGAGAACATCGATAAACTTGGTACCAAAATTGGGGATTCTGAAGCACAGGTAGTGCATTTACTCTACTACCTTGGAAGCAAAATAACTCATGGCGGACGAAACAAGAAGGACCTAAATGGCAGACGTGAACAGGATAAAAAATGGCTACTAGTGTCAGTCATAGGCGTTCATTTCAGGAAGAAATTTCAGAGAATGTACATTTAGAAAACATCTGTGTATAGAAGTCAGTCGTGGACGTTCTCAAAACCAGAGAAGAAGAGAATCGAGATGTTCTGATGTGCTACAACAGAAGATGAGGTGCACTGATAAGCTAAGGAGTGAGGAGGTTTCCTGCAGAATCGGCGAAGAAAGGAACACGCGGAAAACACTGACAGGAAAAATTGCTGTAGTGGTTGGTGTTAGAACTGAACCTTTTTTAGATTGAAGTCAGCTGATAGGACATCTGCTTAAAGGAAGTCCCGATAACAAAGGAATCTCTTTCAGAGGAGGTCAGGAACCCAAGTAGAGAAGGAATTAGCATATTTCATCAAAATAAAAGAGGTATTAAGGATAAAGTTAGTGAACTAGTTATAGATGTTAACTCTGACGTTATTGGTACATCGGGGCACCACTTAAATAATTTGACAATTCAGAAGCTTCCTTTACCAGCATACAGATTAGGTGGCTGTTTTTCAAGGAGTTATTTGCGAAGTGGGGGAGTAACCATGTACATAAAAAACAGTATTCCATTTGAGTCCGTAGACGTTTCACGACACTGCACTGAACAGTTATTTGAATGTTGTGCAGGAGCAGTTCAATTTAGTGACACTAAACTTCTAATTGTTGTTCTTTATACGTCCCCTAAGTCTGAGTTCAGAGCATTTATGTTCAAGCTAGAGAGGGTTCTTGGTTCACTTAACAGGAAGTACCAAAATTAGTTATATGTGGTGGATTCAATGTTAACTTTGTATATGATTGTACAAGAAAAAGGATGTTGGTAGATCTCCTAACCGCATATGATCTGATGCAGACTGCATTTTTTCTAACCACGGTGCAGGGGAACAGTAGTATAGCCATAGACAATATTTTCATTCATTCTTCATTACTAGATGCGTATTCGGTTAGTAAAAGGGTGTTGACCTTTCATACCATGATGCACAAATTTCAACGCTAAAGGGCTTTTGTATTCAAATAAATGTTACATATATTTACAAGCTATGTAGGGAAGCTAATCCAACGACAATATAGAGTTTTTAAACCTCGTTAAAGAGCAAGAGTGGCAGGATGTTTATAGTGCTGCTAACATGGATGACAGGTACAATGCTTTCCTTACCATATTTTTCATGATCTTTGTTTTCTATTAGAACGTTCTTAATAGGGTACTAGCAGTAAAAGGCAGCCTGGGTGGCTAACTAGTAGGATAAGGATATCATGTAGAACAAAGCAGGGATTACATCAAAATGTTAGAAGTAGTCACAATCAAGCTGCAGTAGCCCATTACAAACAGTATTGTAAGGTGCTTAAAAATGTTATTAGGAAGGCAAAGAGTATGTGGTGCGCAAATAGAATAGCTAGTTCACTGGATAAAATTAAAACCATATGGTCAGTTGTGAAGGAAGCGTGTGGTCAGTAGCACATGGCCGATGATATAAAGTCAGTTCGTAGTAAAAATATTACTGTTACTGATAAGTCAGATATTTGTACAGTGTTTAACACTTATTTTATGAGCATTTCTGGTAAATTAAATGAATAGTTATTTCTACAGGGAATCATATAACTCTCTTGGAAAATTTCTTTCCAGCATTGATGTCTCAAATACTCCTTTGTGATACTGACAAGGGGGAGATTGAGTCAATAACTACATCACTGAAGACTAAGGAAACTCATGGATATGATGGAGTCCCTAGCAGAATGTTACTGCGCTGCACATATTTTTGCCATATTTGTAATCTTTCCTTTAAGAATGGCCATTTTTCTGAACGATTAAAGCTCTCAGTATTAAAGCCGCTTTTTAAAAAGAGAGAAAGAAATAATGTAGACAATTTTAGACCTATTTCTATGCAATCAGTGTTTGCTAAAGTTACTGAAATGGGTGTGTATTTAAAGATAATTGACCATTTTATATCACATAATTTGCTATCGAATGTACAGTTCGGCTTTAGAAGTGGTTTAATAACTGAAAATGCTATATTCTCTTTTCTCTGTGAGGTACTGGATGGATTAAACAAAAGGTTTCGAACGCTAGGCATATTTTTTTATTTAACTAAGGCGTTTGATTGTGTAGATTACAAAATATTGCTCCAGAAGTGGGACCATTATGGAATACGGAGAGTAGCTCACAATTGGTTCACCTCTTACTTTAACAACAGACAGCAAAAGGTCATTTTATTCACAGGCTGTGATTTGGGGTCTGAGTGGGGCACAGTCAAATGGGCGGTGCCGCAGGGATCAGTGTTGGGGCCACTCCTCTTTCTTATTTTTATGAACGAGAGGACCTCTAGTATTACAGGTAGTTCTAGATATTTCTGTTTGCTGATGACACTAGCTTGGTAGTAAAGGTTGTGTGCAACATTGTCTCTGTTTCAAATGGTGCAGTTCATGATACAAGTTTATGGTTTGCAGAAAATAAACTAACAGTAAATCACAGTAAGACTCGGTTTTTACAGTTTCTAACACAGAATTCGACGAAATCCGACGTGTTAATTTCACAGAATGGGCATATGTTTAGCGAAACTTGACAGTTCAAATTTCTAGGTGTTCAGATAGATAGTAAACTGTCGTGAAAAGCCCACATTCAGGATCTTGTTCAAAGACTTAATACAGCCATTTTTAATATTCGAACGGTATCTGGAGTAAGTGAGCATTCGACATGAAAATTTAATCTACTTTGCTTATTTTCATTCGCTTATGCCATATGGTCATTATTCTGAACGATTGAAGTACTCAGTAGTAAAGCCACTTTACAAAAAGAGAGAAGGGAATAAATGAAGTAACTAATGAGGAGGTACTGAGTAGAATTGTGGATAAGAGGAATTTGTGGCACAGCTTGACTAGAAAATGGGATCTGTTTCTAGGACATGTTCTGAGACATCATTTAGTATTGGAGGGCAGCGTGGAGGGTAAAAACCATAGAGGGAGACCAAGAGACGAATAAACTAAGCAGATTCAGAAGGATGTAGGTTACAGGAGATACTTGGAGATGAAGAAGCTTGCGCAGCATAGAGTAGCATGGAGGGCTGCATCAAACCAGTCCCTGGACTGAAGACCACACCAACAACATGTCATATGGTATTATACTTTGGGGTAACTGTTCCCATTCTCAAAGGATATTTTTGGCTGAGAAACTGGCAGTTCGGCCAATAAGTGATGTAATTTCGCGAACCTGTTTTCGACACCTTTTCACTAGTCTTGGTATTCTTATGTTGGTCTCTCTCTATATATATATTCCTTACTGTCGTTTCTTGTTGACAATATCAGCTTATTCCCAAGAATTAGCAGCTTTCACTCAGTTAATACTATGCAGAAATTCAATATGCATTTGGATCGCACATCCTTAACTCTTGTGCAGAAAGGTATGCAGTATACTGCTGCATCAATTTTCAATAAGCTACCACAAGAATTCAAATATCTTAGCAGTAATCCACGCGCTTTCAAATTGAAAGTGAAGAGTTTCCTCATGGATCACTCCTTCTATTCTGTCGAGGAGTTCCTTGAAAAATTAAGCTTATTCCTGTGTTATATTGTTGACTGCGTTTACTTAAACTTATGGTGTGACTTTTTTGGGTTCATAAGAATTTTATTTTGCCATTTATTACTTTTATGCTGGTATTTCACGTACTGACAAGTTCCATGACCTTGGAGTTTTGCTCCTCAATTTGGTCCTACGGAGGTAGACGTGTAAATAAAAAAATAAAATAAAAGAAGGGATATGTTTTAAGGCATCAGAGAATGTCTTCCATAGTACTAGAGGGAAGTGTAGAGGGTCAAAACTGTACAGGAATATAGTGATGACTAATTCAGAGTCTGGAGCTCGTGGTCGTGCTGCAGCGTTCTCGCTTCCCACGCCCGGGTTCGATTCCCGGCGGGGTCAGGGATTTTCTCTGCCTCGTGATGACTGGGTGTTGTTTGATGTCCTTAGGTTAGCTAGGTTTAAGTAGTTCTAAGTTCTAGGGGACTGATGACCATAGATGTTAAGTCCCATAGTGCTCAGAGCCATTTGAACCATTTGAACAAATTCAGTAGTAGATATCTTGCGTGTAGTGAATCGGTTTAAGTCACTTGATAAATGCAAAGCCTCCGGTCCATATTGTACACAAATCACGTTCCTTTCAGAGTACGCTGACACAATAGCTCCGTACTTAGACGTCGTACAAACCGCTCACTCGTCGAATGATCCATATCTAAAGACTGGAAACTAGCACAAGCCACACCTGTACCCAAGAAAGAAAGAGCACTGGTGCACTGAATTAGAAACCCACATCACCATCGGCGATTTGGAACAGGATTTTGGAACACATACTTTGTTCGAACGTTATGAATTACCTCGAAGAACGCGATTTATTGACAAATAGCCAACACCGATTCAGAAAAAGTAATGAGTGCTATCGATAGAGGAGGTCAAGTTGATCCCATATTTATATGTTCCATGAAGGTCTTTGACACCATTCCTCATAAATGACCTCTAATCAAATTACGTGCCTATGGACTATCGTCTCGGTTGTGCGAGTGGATTCGTGATTTCCTGTCACTAGGGTAGCACAGTTCGAAGTAACTGACAGAAAGTCATTGAGTAAAACAGAAGTAACATGTGGAGTTCCGCAAGGATCACCAGATATTACTGACGTTCCTGATTTACACAAACTACATAGGAGAAAATCTGAGGAGCTATTTTAGATCGTTTGCAGATGATGCTATCGTTTACCATCTTGTAAAGTCAACAGATGATCAAAACCAATTGCAAAATGGTTTAGACAAGATACCTGTATGGTGCTAAAAGTGGCAATTGGCTATAAAAAATGAAAAGTATGAGACCATCCACATCAGCATTTCAAGGAATCCATTAATTTTCGGCTACAAGATAAATCACGCAAAGGTAGACGCTGTCTGTTCAACTAAACACTTAGGAAAAAAATTGAAATTTGTGGTAAGGTTCTATGGGACGAAACTGCCGAGGTCATCGATCCCTATGCTTACACACTAATTAATGTAACTTAAACTAACTTAAGCTAAGGACAACACACACACCCATGCCCGAGGGAGGACTCGAAACTCCGACGGGGGGAGCCGCGCGAACCGTGACAAGGCGCCCTAGACCGAACGGCTACCCCGCACGGCACTTGAGGATTACGAATAAATTACAGTGGAACAATCACGTAGATAATGTTGTGAGGAAAACAATCCAAAGACTGTGAGTTATTCACAGAACACATAGAAAATGTATCAGGTCTCCCAAGGAAGGACGACGCTTGTCCGCCCTCTTCTGGAGTACTGCCCTGTCTGGTGTGGGATCCGCATCAGATGGGGTCGACCGTGGACGTCGGAAAGTTCAGTGTAGTGCAGCTCGCTTTGCATTATTGCAATCACGTACTTTCTCCTCAGCGCCCAACTGCATAGGGAGAAATGATCATCATAATAAAATAAGGGAAATCAGAGCTCCCACGGAAAGATTTAAGTGTTCGTTCTTCCCTCGCTGTTAGAGAGTGGAACTGTAAACGGCTTTGGCTGCATGGACGCTCTGCTAGGCACTTAACTGTGAATTACCGTGTGATTATGTAGATGCAGATAGGAATAAATCCTACAAATAACTGAGGACGCTGGGTGCAACTGCTGCACTGAGGTGAAGAGGTTGGCGCACGAGAGTATTCCATGCCGGGCATCATCGGACTGGTCAGAAGACTGATAACGCAAAAAGGAAGTCCTAACACAATACTAAGCATCAAATCGTTCCGTTTAACGTTTGGCACTCAATCACTTGCGATAAAGACTCTTTACAATCGGATCGCAGAATTCTATAGTGGTCCTCTTTCAGTCAGTACGAAATTCGTAGCAGTTGATTAAAGTTGGCCTATGTCCAGAAAAACATGGAAGCTGTCGGCCACTTTTCGAAGGGTGCTGACGTGCAACTACTGTGAGAGACACATCGTCAAGAATGACGAAAATTCTGGTTCATTCGATTTTGCATCAACATGTAGGCTGTGGTGCAGATCTGCTCCCGGCGTATTCCGTCCAATTTGACGAAAGTGCAACAACAGGCTGGGCCACTCGGTCTAAGGAAAAATCAGACTGCGCCCCTCTGCCCACCCATCCTTCAATGCCATACAACTTGTGCGCGATGGATAATTTGGCGGAGACCGTGGCCGTACACGTAGGCATTCCGGCTGTTCAGAAAACGTTACAACGCGAAACGCATCTCGACCACTTTCTTTCGGGATGACGGTGATACAGCCAGTGGTATCGTAGAGAGATCGCACTGCCACAGCAAAGTTGGCGAATCGATACCACAGGCGTTAGCGAGGGCTCGCTGCAACCCTCACCGACGCGTGGGAGGCGCGCCTGAAGATTGTCAGCACGGCCGAAGTCTCCTGGGCTATAATGCATTCCGCTGCTAGGAAAGCCCCTGGTCATGATGGCATTCAAAACCGTGTCCTCCAGGAGTTCACGGATAAAGCAACAGAGTACCTAACACTCATAACGAATGCCATACTAAAACACCAACACTTCCCCCCCTTTTGGAAGACGGCCAAGGTCCTGATGTTCAGGAAGCCGGGGAAAGACCACAGCCTCCCACAAAATTACCGACCCATCAGCCTTCTGAGCTCGCTCAGTAAGATTGTTGAGAAGGTGATTCTCAAACGCATCACTAGGCACTGCATAACAAATGACATCCTGAGACCGGAGCAATTCGGCTTCAGAAATCACCACTCCACAACACAACAATTCCTACGGGTCGTTGAACACATAACACATGGCTTCAACATAAACAAAGCTACAGGGGCAGTGTTCCTGGACATCGAAAAGGCTTTCGACAGTCTATGGCACAACGGCCTCATCCGCAAACTCAGCGACGCGGGATTCCCCGAGGGGCTGCTGCGTCTAATACACTCATACCTCACAGACAGGAGTTTCAACACTGACGTGCAGGGAAAACAGTCAACACGACACGGTATACACGCGGGAGTACCCCAGGGAAGCATCCTAGGGCCCCTACTGTTTAACCTCTACATAAACGATCTCCCAACCACACACAACACAATGATGGCATTCTACGCGGATGACACAGCCATCCTTGCGCAAGATTGGAAACCATCAAACATTACGTCACGCCTACAGACTGCACTCAGAGTGGCCGAGCCTTGGTTGGAGAAATGGCGTGTTAGAGTAAACGTCGACAAGTGCGAAGCCGTTCTGTTCACGAGAAGACCGAAGCAACTGCGCAAACACCGCTACTGCAGACCAATAACTCTACATGCACGTCCAATACGTTTCCGCGAGAAAGTCAAATACCTCGGTGTCTGGCTGGACCGGAAATTACTCTGGGGGGACCACATACAACACATGACCAACCGAGCTAGCGCGAGGCTCAAACAGCTCTATCCTATGCTCAACAGGCGTAGCACACTGAACAGAAGGGTGTCGAGGTCCATGTACATGACACTTATCCGACCTCTGATGACGTACGCAGCTCCCGTCTGGGGATACGCTGCGCCTACACGCCTGCGCCGTCTGCAGCACATACAAAACAAGGTACTCAAAATCATAAGCAATGCTCCACGATACACACGCATCGCGGACCTACACCGGGAATACCGACTTGAGACTCTCACGGAGGTAATCCACAAACTCACCACAAGACTATACAGAAACTCCAGACATTCGCAGAACCCGTTTATTCTGAATCTGGGGAACTACGACCACAACCATAGATGGAAACATAAAAGACCAAAAGACATACTTGCAAGGACATAACATCTATGGCCAAGCTTACGCAAACATAACGGCACAGGCGAGCCCCTGTTAATCAGACGCATTTACTGGATATCCAGCTGAAATACACTGCCGAATAACTGGCACCACACAGGGAAGCCGTACCGTACACTACATGCAAACAAGCTCCACACATCCCCCACACAGTGAGATGATCTATGGCCGATCTCCCACTACTGTATAACGATCTTGATTGTTCCAGGAAAGTAGCAGCCGCAGCAACTGGAACACATCGCCATCGCCTGTCACGGTAATGATGCATGATACCTATACTAACAAATCCAACCTTGCATGAGCTATCGCAGCTAGTAAGCCACTACTGCTCTTACTACCCATCCCACTGTCACAGAGGTTTTTTTCCCACGGCACGAGCGATGGCACTTTTTTCCCTCTGCTCTTCAAATCGCTGCCCTCACTCGCGTTTCGTCCACTATCTATCACCTGATGGACCGTGTTAATGCGTAGCCTTACCCAGACGCGCGGACAACATCACAGCCCAGCATCCTGTGATCCACCTACTAGATAACTAACATGTTTACGGAGGTGACAGTAGAACTTTTGGTTTGGTCACCACGTTGGTGCGGGCGTGGAGGGACCCCATCTCTATTAGCGCCCTCACGCTGTCGACATAGTCTTGAACAAGTAAGAGCTCTGCACCAGTTCGAGATCTCAGCTATACCAGTAAACATCATCGTCTAGGACCAACTAGCAGTTAAAATTTTCTGATGAAATGTGATTGAGCCGTGCTGCGGCTTGCGTTGGTGCTGTTTGCAGGTTTCCGCCCTCTCTTGGAGGCCAGACGGTATCGTTTAGTTGGCATGGTTGCGGTTTTTTGTCTTCTTCTCCAGTTGACTGGAGCCACTCGGTTTCGCAAGCGTGTCCTGTCTGCTAGTGGCAGCAGCGGCGGTTATCGGCATGTAGTAACTGTTGCCCTATCTTTGGGGCGACGTCGTTGTTTTTCCGGGTCGTGTGAGTGGACCAGTTCGGTTAGGGACTCAGGAGGAGCCAGGTCCGTGCAGTGCCAGAACACGCCGGGACTGCTGGCGGCCCGCGTGGACTGCCGGATGGAAGGGCTGTGGTCACGAGGGTGTACGACCTCGTCGTAAACTTCTCATTACTATTTACTGCGTTCAACTTGTTACAATTTGTTAAGTTCAACCAGCGGTAATTTTCCTACCTGGTGGCCGCTAACGCCCCAGTTACCTGCCCTGGGTGACAGTTGGTGATTGTTCTACTCTGTTGGTAGTGATTCCTTGCTCGTTCCAGGCACTCTAAGCACAGTGTTCTGGGGATGTAGTGCAGACCGCCGGTTCCAGCTTTGGCGTATTGTCCCGTCGTTGCATTTGGTTTATCGGATGTCAGGTAGCTTCAGCAAGATTATCATTACTCATTTGTTAGACTGCCATTAGTCGGAGTTACCATCTTGTGAAGTGAATGCAACTCTTGGCTGCCTATCTCATCGCTCGCGAAAGTGTTTGTTGCCGGACCTTCTCAGAGGTCGATTCCTGGAGCACCGTTTGTGGCCCCTTGGTTCTTGTAAGATATGTGTGTTCTAAACGGAGGTCTGATGGCCAGTAGTTCAGTGTAACGCTCCTTCAGTCCACGCCTTCTGCGGGTGTAATCTGCCTCACTACCGTTTAGGGAACTTATGTACTGGTCCTTGCGTTTTATTATTGTATTATCTGTTACAATCCCTTGTAAGTCTACATTAAAGGTTATATACGTCTAGTTAATAATTCTGGTCGCCTTCTGGAATAAATCTAGCAGTGTAGTGTTCAGTGGATGTTAAGGGTTGTCTTACAAAGTTTACCATCATCAGTTGCTTTCCTTTTAATTAACATTTGCTATTGCATTTGCTGTTTTACAGCAGGTTTCTAAACTTTTATATTATTGTCATTCGTGGCGTCTGATGCCTTCTGCTGTGTTTGTGGCGACTTACCTTTAATACATCAATACCTGTAAGTTGTAAATTGTAGTGAGTTCTGAAACAATTCTTAATTTATTGCCATTCTTGGCATGTAAGGCATTCAGCCGTGATTGTGGTCACTTGACTTAAAATTCGTATTTGGTATTTGTATTTATGCAGTAAACCTTATTTCCTGCCATTCCTGGCGTCTGATGCCTTCTGCTGTGTTTGTGGCGACTTGCCTTTAATATTTCAATACTTAATTTGTAAGTTACAGCGAGTGTTAAACAATTCTTAATTCATCGCCATTCCTGGCGGGTAAGGCCTTCTGCCCAGATCACAGTGACTTGCTTTTAAAACATTATCTGCTGTATCGGTATTTAATGGTGATTTGCTAAATTGTAACTCAGTGAAAACACTACTATTTACACAGTTGTTTATTCCTTCATTAATAACGTGTGGTATTTTTATTTATTGTTGAGTGTGGAATGACTGGTTTAAAATAAATTCTGTGTAACTGTAAAAGGCAACCAATAGTAACTGATGACAGCCCCGTCTACAATCGTAGCTGAATCCTGCCTCCTCTTGATTCCTGAGACTGGACTTGTACCTAAAGAGAACAGTTTGTATATTTTGTACACTCATCCTTCTGACTGACTTCGGCCGTTCACTTATGTAATAAAATGAAACACGGCCATCCGTCGTTATGATGTTATTTTATTATGTTGTAAGCAATTTGGGTGACTCAGAACATCATCTTCAAGCCTTGTCTGACGCTGAGGGGGTGAACTTCAGCCATATACACGATTCCATCAGTCGCCAACGTGTACGAACTGGGTCCAGTATTTTGCGGAAACCACTTCATAGGTGTTGGCCACTGATGTGATCGCGTGTTTGGGGGTGAAATCCAATGGTATACACGATTCCATGAGTGGACAACGTCTACATAAGCCAGTTTACAGAAGTTGGCAACTGATGGGGTCGTCTACACGATTGGAGTTCACCTCTCAGCGTCAGTTAAGGTCTGAAGGTTGTGTACTGAGTCAGCGAACCTGGTTGCAATATAATAAAATAACATCAGAACGAAGGCTACAGGAGTTTCACACAAGTTCGTGAATTAGTGCATCAAGTGATGCTTTGCTCGTCCACGGTAGTTGTAAATTATCCACCATACCTGTGGCAAAGAAGTGTGTCAAACTTAAGTAAATCTTTTATTAATTTATGCAATATAGTGGAATAACCTTTCGTGTGTTCTGGTATGATGAGCCTTCTCGCAGAGCAATCAAAGAAACAACAGTTGTGGTTTGACGAAAATAGTTTCGCCTGGTCACAACATACCCAGTCCGCTTCTGTGGTGATTATACGGCTAAAAATGTCGTCTGTACTGGCCTGACAGAGGCATTTGTGTTGTTCAAAATGTTGGGCAAAATGTAAAGTGATGCGTGAGAGATTTTAGATTTCTCATTGACGTTCGTATGGCGACTCTCCGGTCTCAGACCGCCACGGCCTCCGTGATCTTGCGACTCCCGGTCCATCACCGAGAGATGGTCTGCCGCATCGTTCTTCGGTATTCGCCCTTAACAGTCTGCGCCACCTAACCAGTGTGTAACGTGATTTCGCTTTGTTGCCGTACCCTTCCTTCGACTCGGCGTGGAGTTTCGCAGCGTTGTTCCTTTAAAGTTCGCGAAAGAAATTCTCGCACGATCCTTTAGTTTGGCAATGAGGAGCACTGTTTCCTTTTGGTCCCTCTAGCTGCGTACAACGGTACCGTGGCGCGGGATCTTCAGTGTGTAGTGCGACTGCGAAACATGTATCTGCGAACTAACAAAAATTAATCATGTAACTTCATTTTTTCGAACTGTTAGTTAAAACTTTAGTAGTAGCGCTTGGACCACAGTGAAATGTTGATTAAGATCTACGATAGCCCCTCCTCCCTTCCTATCCATTACCAAAGTGAGAAATGCTTGACGCCTGATGTTGTGCACTATTAACCTATTCTTTGTTTTAGTCATGTTGTGCCACAAATTTCTTGCCACCCCAGATAGAGTCAGTACCTCTTCATTATTTGCAAATTGTCCTATCCAAAACTTTTTCCTCTGAACGACGTCCCAGTCTGTCCACACGATTGATGCATAAGCAATAGGACTCTTGAATAAACCGCGGGCAAAGCTGATTCGCGACTCACTTTATAGTTACCTAAACATTTATGTATCTTTCAACTTTTTCTGACTTCTTGCAGTATGTTCGTATAGAGTGTCACATAAACTTAAGTGCAGTATATTATCGAGGCACTGGCATTTAAAATACGAGAGATTTGATAAAACGAGAGTATACGTGAGTGTCCCTCTCACCCATAGGTACATGGATGAGATGGACTAGTGTACTGGGAGGGATGGACCATATAAAACTGCTATACCCGAGGAAAATGCTCAATTAAAATTTCATACTTTTATTTGGAATATGTTGTAATGATTACATAATTATACTGATAAATATTTTAGTCCAAAACAATTTCATCAGTTTGATTGAACATTGGCTGTTCTTACCAGTTGTTGGTTTTGTTCGAGCATTTGTCTGTCTCCCACCACAGCGGTTAGACTTATTACCATATACCGAACAACATCCACGTGACCATCCTGAACACGAAACGAACTGAACATATTTTTTATTAGTTTTGTCATAGATTTCACGACAAACAATATATTCTTCTTCATACAATTCAACAAAGCTATTTTCGTAATTTTCTACAATGTCTGCATCTGATGATCACGGTGAGCTGTTTGCAGTATTTTTCTTTTTTAGCTTCTCTTTCTCTTTACTAGTTTCCCCGTGGTGATTTTTGTGCCTTTCTTCTGTTTCTTTTGTTTTCTTATCCCACTTTTTCTGCACAGTTTCAATATTTTCAGCAGACTTTAGCCCTTAAGATTCAGTTGCTGACTTCCCCCTGAACTTTATGGTTTTATCAGTAGATGGGACGGGTGATATTTCTTCCAAACTTTTTGTCTGTGTTGGCTTAGGAGCAGACAGTTTTGGGGAAATAATCTTAGAAATTTTAGGTTTAGCAAGACTGGAGTCCGAAGTTGTTTAAGTGAAGAAATTTGACTCGTGCAGAAAACTGTGCTCTTTTGATGTGCTTGGGATCAGCAGCTCTTTTGACGAGTTGTGAAGCCGTCGGTTGGACTGTGTGTGAGATCTGCTGTTCCATTTTTTGGCACAGACACATCTTTCGACAAATAAGCGTAGCTGGAGACAGCGGTCCTGTTGAGTGGTGTTATTGCATATCCCTGGCAGCAAAATTTCATTATGCTCAATCTCCTTCACATTAAAACACGTGGTCCATCTCTCCCAAACAACACTGGTCCACATCTCCATACTGTCTACGGGAGACGGACAACTCGAGTTCTATCTGCAGGTGGTGAATTCGGTGGCGATTTTAGGTTCGTCTCGTGCCTACACATTTGTCAAGCTCGCATCAATCTTGTGTAAGGTAAGCCTGAATACTGAAATCGTGTAACTACACGGTAAAACTTTTCTTACCAGAACACAGAATTTGATTTTTCTCTAGAACTAACACGAAAATGACAACAATTCTTCTGCGAGTAGCGGTAACTTTTCTGCAGCGACTCATTTGTGAAATAAGCCAGTGGTCCGTCTCGCCCAGTGGTCCACCTGTCCCGGATTTAGCCTACGTACCGACACGAGCAGGGAATGTCCTGGAGCCGGCCGCGGTGGTCTAGCGGTTCTGGCGCTGCAGTCCGGAACCGCGGGACTGCTACGGTCGCAGGTTCGAATCCTGCCTCGGGCATGGGTGTGTGTGATGTCCTTAGGTTAGTTAGGTTTAAGTAGTTCTAAGTTCTAAGGGACTTATGACCTAAGATGTTGAGTCCCATAGTGCTCAGAGCCATTTGAACCATTTGAATGTCCTGGCGCGGGCATCAGGAAGAGAAATGGCTGTCCTCCCCTGCGTGTGCGTGGGACGTCGGCTGGCGCGGCCACACTGCGGCCCTCGTCCCACCCTCAGAAATAACGGCGGCAGCTGCCGCGGCTGCTCGCCCCCTGCCACTGCCTCTGGACGCACCGCCACCGCCGCCGTCTCACACTCAAACAGGTCCCGTCAAAGTTTGCGATCGACAGCAGTTCAGAGTAAACAGTCGTCGATGCAAATCGGCCGGATAAAAATGGTTCAAATGGCTCTGAGCACTATGCGACTTAACTTCTGTGGTCATCAGTCGCCTAGAACTCAGAACTAATTAAACCAAACTAACCTAAGGACATCACACACATCCATGCCCGAGGCAGGATTCGAACCTGCGGCCGTAGCGGTCACGCGGTTCCAGACTGAAGCGCCTTTAACCGGAAGGCCACACCGGCCGGCTCGGCCGGATAAAAGCGTGACAACGTGCCGTCTGTCGTAGTCAAGATTAAGTTTTCAGGTTAGCTGCAGTCATATTGCCTTTAAATACTTGGAATCATGACTGATTTCAAAGAAAATTCCTTGTTACAAAGCTCACGAGAAAAAAAAAATTGGGTAGCTCCATAAAGGATCACACTGGTGGCTTTGCAGAGTATCGGCGCTGTAAGTAGAGTCGGCGTGCAGACGTGGCAGAATGGCAGAGAGCAGCTGCCGTGTTTGGATGTGCCCGCGAGCACAGCCCTGCGAAAGAAATGTGGCGATTTGTTGGTGCATCAACACGGACCAGAGGCGAGTGTCACTTCTTTCTAATGACAGTCAGTATCAAACTCGACAGAAAGTGTTTGTATCAGTGTGGGCAGCACCGTGTAAACCAAGTTGCGGGCGAACAATACGAAGTAAACTACATGCATGCGGGTACCTTGCAAAAGAGGCATATAAAATGAGGCGACAAAAGTCATGGGTTAAGGATATGCCCTTATAGAGATATGAAAAGGTGTGCGAAGTGCCGCACAACGGGAATTAACAAACTTTGAACACGGAGTGGTAGTTGGAGTTAGACTCATGGCCCATTCAGTTTCGGAAAAGAGTAGAGAATTCAGTATTTCGAGATCGACAGCGTCAAGAGTGTGCCGAGGATACCATATTTCGGACATTACCTCTCACCACGGACAACGCAGTGGCCGACGCCCTTCAGTTAAGGATCGATAGCAGCGGCGTCTGCGTAGAGCTGTAAGTGCTAACAGGCAAGCAACAGTGCGTGAAACAACCACAGAAATCAATCTGAGGCGTACTACGAATGTATCCGTTAGGATAGTGCGCCAAAATCTGGCGTTAATGGGCTATGGCAATACACGACGGACGCGAGTACCTTTGCTAACAGCAAACGCCTGCAGCGGCTCTCCTGTTGTCGTGGCCACTTTGGTCAGACTGTAGACGAGTGGGAAACCGTGTCCTGATCACACGAGTCCGCATTTCAGTTGGGAAGAGCTGATGGTTGGCGTTGAGTGTTGCGGACCCCACGAAGCAATAGACCCAAGATGTCAACAAGCACTGTAAAAACCGCTGGTGTCCCCATAATGGTGTGCACTGTGTTTACATGGAATGGACTGGGGCCTCTGGTGCAACTGAACTGACAGTTTACTGTTCGGCTACTTCGAGACCATTTCCAGTCATTCGTGGACTTCATGTTTCCAAACAGCGATGTCATGTGACTGGGCCACAATTGTCTGCGTTTGGTTTGGAGAACATTCTGGACAATTCTTGAGAATGATTAGGCCATCCAGATCGCCCGACGTGAATATCGTCGGACATTTATGGGACATAATCGAGAGGTCAGATCGTGCTCAAAATCCTGCACCGACAGCACTTTCGAAGTTACGACCATCTCCAGATGATGATGATGATGATGATGATGATGATGATTATGTTTGGTTTGTGGGGCACTCAACTGCACGGACATCTGCGCCCGTACAAAGTTCGAATTTTACACAGTCCAATTGTTTTTACACAGTCCAATCGAGCCGGTCACGAATGATGATGAAATGACGAGGACAACACAAACACCCAGTCCCGGGGTAGAGAAAATCCCCCAACCCGGCCGGGAATCCTACCCGAGACCCCTTGATCCAGAGGCAGGAACGCTAGCTGCTAGACCAACGGGTGTAGAGGCAGCATTGCTCAACATTTGCGCAGGGTACTTCCAAGGATTTGTTGCGTGCACGCCACGTCGAGCTGCTGCACTGCGCCGTGCAAAAGCAGGTCCGACACGGTGTCAGGAGGCAGCCCGTGACTTTTGTCACCTCAGAGTAAAGCTGCACGTCTTCCTCCATCAGACAAGCGATACAGTTGACTGGAAGCGTACAGTTTGGGAGGAGGAGCCGCGACTTTGCCTCTTCCCAGACGGTGCAAGTCGTTTGACCCGCAGTCTGTGGAAGGCGTAGTTCGTGCTGGAGGTGTTCCGCGATGTTTTGGGTATGGTTTTAGCACCGCGACTGGAGCCTACTCATTCCCATTACTGGGGACGTGAAGCAGTACGATGCTTTAGAGATTCTCGGTGACTAAAGGTGTACCACTTTTTCTTCATCTGAATGATGAGTACGCCGCGGGTTCATCCGTCTTTCGATCTGACAACAGCAGTGTTCTCAGACTGTAAGGTGTCTGTCCATTACTGAGTGTTCATTGGCTTTTCCTCAGACTGGACATTAGTCATAATTTTAATCTGAGTTGAATCGAAGGCCATGTCCATGTATGAAAATATGAAGGTTTGACTGTACGAGCTTCCTCTCACCGATAGAAAGAAGGATCCTTTATTGTATGATTATATGATAGCGGATCAAACACTGGTAGCAGTTACTTCTGTAAAATATCTGGGAGTATGCGTGCGGAACGATTTGAAGTGGAATGATCACATAAAATTAATTGTTGGTCCATTGGGAGAGTCCTTAGAAAATGTAGTCCATCAACAAAGGAGGTGGCTTACAAAACACTCGTTCGACCTATACTTGAGCATTGCTCATCAGTGTGGGATCCGTACCAGATCGGGTTGACGGAGGAGATAGAGAAGATCCAAAAAAGAGCGGCGCGCTTCGTCACAGGGTTATTTGGTAACCGTGATAGCGTTACGGAGATGCTTAGCAAACTCAGGTGGCAGACTGCAAGAGAGGCGCTCTGCATCGCGGTGTAGCTTGCTCGCCAGGTTTCAAGAGGGTGCGTTTCTGGATGAGGTATCGAATATATTGCTTCATCCTACTTATACCTCCCGAGGAGATCACGAATGTAAAATTAGAGAGATTCGAGCTCGCACGGAGGCTTTCAGACAGTCGTTCTTCCCGCGAACCATACACGACTGGAACAGAAAAGGGACGTAATGACAGTGGCACGTAAAGTGCCTTCCGCCACACACCGTTTAGTGGCTTGCGGACTATAAATGTAAATGTAAATGTAAGTGTAAATGATTTGATTCATGTTGACACGGTATTTCCTGTACGACAAGGACTTCAATACACGTATATAGTGAAACGCCATTCTCGATCGTTTTCGAGGAAATCGAGTTTCAAAATCTTAGGCCTGCTTATAACTTTTGTACGTTCGTTCGAAATCAACGAGTCCGCAGCGGAGGGAGTAGCGGGTTAGTCTCGCATCAGCGAGGTCTGGGGTTAGAATCTCGCTGCCGGTACTTGTTTTTTGTTTTTCCTTCATTCACACGTAGTTGTGACGATAGATTAATTAAGACTGTGTCGCACCGTATGAACACATTTTCCAGGTGCTCTTAAGTGTGGTTTTGAGCCGCCAGAAACAGCCGTATATGCACAGACGACTTACTGTTAGTGGAAGCAGGAAGAGAATAGCATTCAAAAATACAGATAACACTTCATTTGTATGTTAGCTTCCGAGATACTTTTTCCCAAACGCTCCAAGATGTCTTATTTTAAGAGTACATGCAGTGATGCGACTGGTATTTCTGCAATACGAGAAGGTGACCCTGACTGTGAAGCCGAATCGCTTTCAAGCGAAGTCTCAGATGTGCCGTTGTGTAAAGTTAATAGTTTTTTAGTTTTTTCTTCAAAACAATCTCATTGCTTCAAATCCTTCTGCGGTAATAGCAGAAGAACACATTGATGTTGAAGAAGAAATACTTTGCAACGCATTTGAAATGCTAAGGCAGAAACAGGTCGTTGTACAAGACCAACTGCCCAGCAACAAACCGACGAAGGATATCTGAGGAAACCGAGGAAGTCGCTTCACCTTCATCAGACGGTTACGAGCCAGAAGAGAAACAGACAAAAGTGGACACGATGGTGTTTCGCACGATTACAGGATTAAAGTCGTCAGTCTAGGAAGAGAGCATCCAAAGGGGGCAGTCATAATACATCTACTGTTAGTATTACGTGGGACTAAAAAAAAAGAACGTACTACGAGAGAGAATCGATCCAGCGACCTCACGCTGATGAAACAAAGCGCTTACTCGCTAGGCTGCAGGCTCCGTGTATACCAACGACCATACCAAGTATATTTTTTCAAACTCGACTCTCTGGAAAACGGCTGAGAGTTGCGTCTTCCTATTTACGTACACTATGTGATCAAAAGTATCCGGACACCCGCAGAAACATACGTTTTTCATATTAGGTGCATTGTGCTGCCACCTCCTGCAAGGTACTCCATATCAGCGACCTCAGTAGTCATTATCGCGAGAGAGCACCATGGGGCGCTCCGCAGAACTCACGAACGTCGAACGTGGTCAGGTGATTTGGGGGTCCCTTGTGTCATACGCCTGTACGCGAGATTTCCACACTCATAAACCTCCCTAGGTCCACTGTTTCCGATGTAAAAGTGAAGTGGAAACGTGAAGGGACACGTACAGCACAAAAGTGTACAGGCCGATCTCGTCTGTTGACTGACAGAGACCGCCGGCAGTTGAAGACCGTCGTAATGTGTGATAGGCAGGCATCTATCCAGACCACCACACACAGATTCCAAACTGCATCAGGATCCACTGCATGTACTATGGCAGTTAGGCGGAGCGTGAGGAAACTTGGTTTTTACGGTCGAGCGGCTGCTCATAAGCCACACATCACGCCGGTAAATGCCAAACGGCGCCTCGCTTGGTGTAAGGAGCGTAAACATTGGAGATTGAACAGTGGAAAAAACGTTGTGTGGAGTGACGAGTCACGGTACACAATGTGGTGATCCGATGGCAGGGTGTGGGCATGGCGAATGCCCGGCGAACGTTATCCGCCAGCGTGTGTGGCGCCAGCAGTAAAATTCGCAGGCGGTCGTGTTACGGTGTGGTCGTGTATTTCCTAGAAGGGGCTTGCACTCCTTGTTGTTCTGCGTGGCACTATCACAGCACAGGCTTACAATGCACATTCTTACTTCCCTCTGTTGAAGAGCAATTCGGAGATGGCGATTGCATCTTTCAACACGATCGAGCACCTATTAATAATGCACGGCCTGTGGCGGAGAGGTTACACGACAGTAACATCTCTGTAATGGACTGGCCTGCACAGAGAGCTGACCTGAATCCTACAGAACACCTTTGCGATATTTTGGAGCACTTACTTCGTGCCAGGCCTCACTGACCGACATCCATACCTCTCCTCAGTGCAGCACTCCGTGAAGAATGGGCTGCTACCACCAAGAAAACTTCCAGAAACTGACTGAACGTATGGCTGCGAGAGTGGAAGCTGTCATCATCGCTAAGGGTGGGCCAATATCATATTGTATTCCAGCATTACCGATGGAGGGCGTCACGAATTTGTAAGTCATTTTCAGACAGGTGTCCCGATACTTTTGACCACATAGTGTACGTCGGAATCCTAGAAATGCCCTACACACCCTGTCAGTATGAATCAAACTGGTGAGGAGAAGCTCGTACGGTCCCTCTGTTAGCTGAGTACCTCCATGTTGGCTTCGTTGTCTCTTCTTGAGGTGTGACAACGTCTCGAAATAATGAATGGTCTTAACTTTTAAACATTTGTATTCCGCAACTTTTCACATATTACACGATACTGTTTGAACGAATTTCCACAGTACCACCAAACGACTCAATTTCATTTACACCCACTTCCTGCTCAGTCACTACACAATAAAGAAGAACAGAAATACTAGATAAAATAAAGAGTTCGCATCTTTGTCAGAGACAATCGCCAATACGTGTTCTGCAGAATTAATACAACTGAATTTAATAAAATTTTATGTTAAAACTTCAACATTATTTTAAAGAGATGGAATATAAGTATTAAAGCATGCAATAACTGATTTTTATGGACGCAGTTTTTATATAAATTTTTCTTTATGTAAATGAAGATATCGATACCCTCTGGTATCAGAAGATTCCTAATGTGTCGTAGGCTTTGTTTACAGCACAGAATATTCATAGTCTGACGAACAGTTAGGCGTGCTATCGCATTTTCACTGCCCTGTTAATTCGCCGGGTCTCAGCCCCATAGAAAATATGTGGGACCATTTGGAACAGCGGACGAAATGCGTCAGTTAGACCGTCAGCGAGAGCGCACCGCTAGTTTCTCCTACTACTAAGGCGAATACGCCGTTCGCTTGTTACATAATTTTACGAGCTTCAAACAGGAGGAGTGTAGTAATGGATGGGAACTGTGATTTTTGTGTACAGATGCGAGCTGAGCTGGCGACCCTTCGCTCAAGCTCCAGGCTGCGTTGGCTTCCGTCACACAGCTTGAGGCTGTTGCCAAGGGGCGTCACTGTGGGGGATCGGACGCGGCGATGCGAGGGACGTCGAACACGCCCGACGTGTCCTCCAATCGGTCCACTGCTGTGGTCTCCCCGAGTACTGCCTGCACTGACGTTGACCCCTCACCTGTAGTCAAGTGGGAGATCATTTCAGAGTCTGGCAGGCGGCGAAAAACGTTCCGCGGGGCCGATCGTAGGGCCTCCCCGGTTCGTTTGACGAACAGGTTTCGGGCGTTGTCTGTGGCTGACGATGTCTCTGACCCGGATGCAGTCGTCCACCCCGTTCCAGAGGAAGCTTATCGGCCCGCAAGGTCTGGGCATTCACAGAGGGTGGGTTTGCTGGTAGTTGGGAGCTCCAACGTCAGGCGCGTAATGGGGCCCCTTAGGAACATGGCTGCCAAGGAGAGGAAAGAAGCCAATGTGCACTCTGTGTGCATTCCGGGGGGAATCATTCCGGATGTGGAAAGGGTGCTTCCGGATGCCATGAAGAGTAACAGGGTGCAGCCAAGTGCATGTCGGTACCAATGACGTGTGTCGCTTTGGATCGGAGCAAATTCTCTGGTTTCGGGCGGCTAGTGGAAATGGTAAAGACTGCCAGTCTTGATTCCGAGATTTAGGCGGATCTCACCATCTGCAGCATCGTCGATAGAACCGACTGTGGTCTGGTGCAGAGCCGAGTGAAGGGTATGAATCAGAGGCTCAGGCGGTTCTGTGACCGTGTAGGCTGCAGATTCCTTGACTTGCACCATCGGTTCCGCTTAATAGGTCAGGAGTCCACTACACACAGGAGGCGGCTACACGGGTAGCGGGGGCTGTGTGGTACTGGGCGGTTTTGAAAGTGGGCAGGTAAAACACAGTAAGATAGTTGTAGAAACGATTGGTATTGTAGTCGTAAATTGTCGTAGCTGTGTTGGGAAAGAACCAGAGCTCCAAGCCCTAATAGAAAGCACTGAAGCTCAAATAGTTGTAGGTACAGAGAGCTGGCTAAAGCCGGAAATAAGTTCAGCCGAAATTTTTTCAAACGATCTAATAGTGGTCAGAAAGGATAGATTAAATACAGTTGGTGGTGGAGTATTTATTGCTGTCAGAGATAGTTTGCCTTGTAGCGAAATTGAAGTAGATAGTTCATGTGAAATAGTATGGGTTGAGGTTATACCTGACAATCGGGCTAAACTATTAATTGGATAGTTTTACCGACCTCCAACTCAGAAGAATAGTTGCTGAACAGTTCAAAGAAAGCTCGAGTCTCATTTCAAATAAGTACCCCACTCATACAATTACAGTCGGTGGTGACTTCAATCTACCCTCGATATGCTGGAAAAATTATACGTTTAAAGCCGGCGGCAGGCATAAAACATCATCCGAAATTGTACTGAATGCTTTCTCAGAAAATTATTTTGAACAATTAGTTCATGAGCCCACTCGCAGCGTAAATGGTTGCGAAAGCATACTTGACCTTTCAGCAAAAAATAATCCTGAACAAATACTGAGTGTTTGACGAATACAGGTATTAGCGACCACAAGGCAGTTGCTGCTAGGCTGAATACCGTAACACCTACAACCATCAAAAAGAAACGCAAAGTATATCTATTTAAAAAAGCGGATAAAAATGCTCTTAACGCCTTTTTAAGAGACAGTCTTCACTCCTTCCGATCTGATCATGTAAGTGTAGAAAAGTTGTAGAATGTTTTTAAAGAGATATTATCAACAGCAATTGAGAGATATATACCACATAAATTAATAAGTGATGGTACTGATCCCCCATGGTACACAAAACGGGTCAGATTAAAAGCATGCCAAATTTAAAAGAATGCAAAATCCCCATGATTGGCGACGTTTTACAGAAGTTCGAAATATGGAGCGTACTTCAATGCGAGATGCATTTAATAATTTCCACAACGAAATTCTGTCTCGAAATCTGGCAGAAAACCCCATACATAAAGCACACCAGTGGCAATACACAATCAATACCTTCACTGCGCGATAACAATGGTGAAGTCACTGATGACAGTGCCACTAAAGCAGAGTTATTAAACACGGTTTTCCGAAACTCCTTCGCCAAAGAAGACGAAGTAAATATTCCTCAATTACAATCAAAAACAACTGCCAAGATGAGAAACATAGTAGATATCCTCGGTGTAACAAATCAGCTTAAATCACTTAATGGCCTCCGGTCCAGATTGTATACCAGTCAGGTCCCTATCAGAGTATGCTGATAAAATAGCTCCATATGTAGCAATTGTATACAACCACTCGCTCACAGAAAGATACGTATCTAAAGACTGGAAAATTGCTCAAGTCACACAAATACCCAACAAGGGAAGTAGGAGTAATCCGCTGAATCACAGGCCTATATCACTAACGTCAATTTGTAGTAGGGTTTTAGAACATATACTGTATTCGAACATTATGAAGTACCTCGAAGGAAACGATTTATTGACACATAGTTAGCACGGATTCAGAAAATATCGTTCATGTGAAACACAACTAGCTCTTTATACACATGAAGTAATAAGTGCTATCGACAGGGGATGTCAAATTGATTCCATATTTTTAGATTTCCAGAAGGCTTTCGACGCCGTTCCTCACAAGCGTCTTCTAATCAAACTGCGGGCCTACGGAGTATCACCTCAGTTGTGCGACTGAATTCGTGATTTCCTGTCAGAAAGGTCACAGTTCGTAGTAATAGACGGAAAGTCATCGAGTAAATCAGAAGTAATATCCGGTGTCCCGCAAGGAAGTGTTGTAGGCCCTCTATTGTTCTTGATCTATATTAACGACATAGGAGACAATCTGAGTAGCCGTCTTAGATTATTTGCAGATGATGCTGTCGTTTTCCGTCTTGTAAAATCATCAGATGATCAAAATGACTTGCAAAATGATTTAGATAAGATATCTGTATGGTGCGAAAAGTGGCAATTGACCCTGAATAAAAAAAGTGCGAAGTTATTCACATGAGTACTAAAAGAAATCAGCTAAATTTCGATTACGCGATAAGTCACACAAATCTGAGGGATGTAAATTCAACTAAATACTTAGAGATTACAATTACAAATAACCTAAATTGGAAAGATCACATAGATAATATTGTGGGTAGAGCAAACCAAAGACTGCGATTCATTGGCAGAACACTTAGAAGGTGCAACAGATCTACCAAAGAGACTGCTTACACTACGCTTGTCCGCCCTATACTGGAGTACTGCTGTGCGGTGTGGGATCCGCATCAGGTGGGACTGACAGATGACATCGAAAAAGTACAAAGAAGGGCAGCTCGTTTTGTATTATCGCGAAATAGGGGAGATAGTGTCACAGACATGATACGTGAATTGGAGTGGCAATCATTAAAACAAAGGCGTTTTTCGTTGCGACGGGATCTTCTCATGAAATTTCAATCAACAGTTTTCTCTTCCGATTGCGAAAACATTCTGTTGGCACCCACCTACATAGGGAGAAATGATCATCACAATAAAATAAGAGAAATCAGGGCTCGCAAGGAAAAATTTAAGTGTTCGTTTTTCCCGGGTTTCGTTCGAGAGTGGAAAGGTAGAGAGACAGCATGAAGGTGGTTCATTGAACCCTGTGCCAGGCAGTGTATTGTGAATAGCAGAGTAATCACGTTACCCCTCCCGCTGGAGGTTCGAGTCCTCCCTTACGTATGGGTGTATGTGTCGTTCTTAGCATAAGTTAGTTTAAGTAGTGTGTAGGAATAGGGACCGATGACCTGAGCTATTTGGTCCCTTAGCGATTCACACACATTTTGTGACAGTTAAGTTCCTCAGATTATGGTAGGTCTACGGGAGTTAACCATTAGCCGGGTATGGCATAGTCGAAGAAACATGTGGACTCCCTAGCTCGAGGAATTGAGACCATTTTCACGTCTAGAGGCTGTTCTCTGCGGTATCCTTTCACCCAGAAGTGCTAGCATCCAGAAGAACTTGTGGCAACTTTCCAAAGCAGGAGATGAAGTGCAGGCGGAAGTAATGGCAGCACTACAGGTTATGGCAGTTGTCGGCTGCAGAGAGGTGGCAGGGACGGCTAGGTCTCCTACGTAATAGGCTGAACCGTCCGCCATGTTTCCCCCAACTCTGAGGATTCGGCAATGTTTAGCTTCTGAGTGGTTAACTTGTGGACGCAACTCTTTACAATAGCCGGCCGAAGTGGCCGTGCGGTTCTAGGCGCTGCAGTCTGGAACTGCGAGACCGCCACGGTCGCAGGTTCGAATCCTGCCTCGGGCATGGATGTGTGTGGTGTCCTTAGGTTAGTTAGGTTTAACTATTTGTACGTTCTAGGGGACTAATGACCTCAGAAGTTTAGTCCCATAGTGCTCAGAGCCATTTGAACCATTTTTTTTAACTTTACAATATTTCTCATCAAATATGTGATATTGCACTATGAAGTGTACCAAATAGTAATTAATGTGTAGAACGATATAAAGAATGCCCCATTTATAAAACAGAAAAATTGAAATGTAATGTTACACGGCTATAAAATGTAGGCTCGGAAATTGCGTAGTGGTTTCTAAAGACTAAATGTAATGAGTAAAGAACTAGGTGCAAATGTTTTTATATATGAGTGTTATGCAGTAACAACTTGTATCTACTCTTTAGGTTTCTTCCTATACGTAGGTACTCCCAAAACTGGTGTTTACTTCATAAAGTAGGTACTTTATGAAATGCTACCTGTTTATTGTAGAGACGGATAAAAAGTGCAGTTTCATGTTACGCTGAAGCGAATTTTTATTAATAGTTTCATTTACCATTTAACCAGTATTCATTCTGTGTACTTCATGATAGCAAAATTCAGTGAAGAAGTGACAGTGAAGAATCAGATAATAATTTTGTAGCTCTCTCTTCTATTTAGGTATAACATAAACAAGTAATATGGTTCTTGCACACATGCTGCCAAATGAAAACACAAATTTCAAGTCTGCGTCATTAATACTTTCAAAATTTTTATGTTAAATTGGCTTAAATTTTGCTTCGACTGAGTTAATGCCTATAATGTAGGTTAGGGAGTCATTCAAGATGTGATTTCATTGCTTCAGTTGAGTTTGTGCCTTTACGAAACTAGTATCTGTAGCATTGTGACATAGAAAATAATTGTTAATGTTTTTTTTTGTTCGTGTATTTCTGTCTTCGCAGTAAGCCTCGTGTTCAGTAGACATGTTGTGATTAAAATCAGTGGATACCTACTTTATTTTTTAAAAAAGATAGAAACTTTTTTTTGGTAAATATAATAATGATCGATACCGAAGGAATGAATTAAAATTTGGTAAAGCTGGGGGTTTTCTGTCAAGAAAAATGTTAACATTGTTCATGGTATAACAATAATGAAAGCATACATTAGTAATAATATTTACCATTTTCTCCTGTTTGTATTCCAAAGATTTCACGGATACATTTCATTATGCACTGTGCTATAGAATACATTTCTAACCAGAAAATGGCACAGTGCGTGTAGATGCGTAACATTAAAATAAGCAAGTTAATTTGTGGTGTTGTTGTCGCACTATGGCAAGCTGATGCAGAGTGCCAGTTTTCAGGAGCGTGGAAGAGGGTTTCTCTCAAAGACGGCTTTTGTAGCAACATTCTGTTAGCAGTTCGCCGTATATTCTTACCACCCGCGTCACAGCTTGCAAATGCACGCTCGTCCCGTGACCGCTGCCGTGTATGCTGGTAACCGTGGTTAGTGCAGATCTTGCCGCCTGTGCAGTTAGTCCGAGATGACGGATGCGGATGACGTCGGATGCGGATGACGTCGCGGATGACGTCGCACAGTGGCGCGGAAGGACGCGTGCCCAGTTGCGGGCACAGAGGCCTGGCAGCGCCGACCGGCGCCAGCCCCGCAGCTGCGCGCTGGCCGCCACCTGCCAGCCCGAAGACTAGCTCACAGAGAGCCCCCGACTGGGGCAAATCAATACGCTGCACAGGTGGACTCCAAGCTGGGTGGTTATAGAGATCACCAGCGGCCCACTACCTCCGAGTCATTAAAGAATCAAACTCCCATGTATAAACAGCTCTGTTTTTAGATGAGCTAATTTCTTACACAGTTCAGTGTCTATGATGTCATATCTCCTCAACTATGTGTCATACAATGATGTAATTTTGCAGACTTTTTTTTCCTTTATTATCATTTCATTTGCCTCGCCCCATATGTTAAGATGAACATCAACAAAAGCAAAACGAGGATAATGGAATGTAGTCGAATTACGTCAGGTGATGCTGCGGGTATTAGATTAGGAAATGAGACACTTAAAGTAGTAAAGGAGTTTTGCTATTTGGGGAGCAAAATAACTGATGATGGTCGAAGTAGAGAGGATATAAAATGTAGACTGGCAATGGCAAGGAAAGAGTTACTGAAGAAGAGAAATTTTTTAACATCGAGTACTGATTTAAGTCTCAGGAAGTCGTTTCTGAAAGTATTTGTATGGAGTGTTGCCATGTACGGAAGTGAAACGTGGACGATAAATAGTTTAGACAAGAAGAGAATAGAAGATTTTGAAATGTGGTGCTACAGAAGAATGCTGAAGATTAGATGGGTAGATCACGTAACTAATGAGGAGGTACTGAATAGAAATGGGGAGAAGAGGAATTTGTGGCACAACTTGACCAGAAGAAGGGATCGGTTGGTAGGACATATTCTGAGGCATCGAGGGATCACTAATTTAGTACTGGAGGGCAGGGTGGAGGGTAAAAATCGTAGAGGGAGACCAAGAGATAAATACATTAATCAGATTCAGAAGGATGTAGGCTGCAGTAGGTACTGGGAGATGAAAAGGCTTGCACAGGATCGAGTAGCATGGAGAGCTGCATCAAACCAGTCTCAGGACTGACAACCACAACAACATATGTCGCCGCGCTTCAGCAATACGAGAGCAAAATTAACAAAAACATACTGTTGTGGACTGGCAAGACATCCAATCCACTAGGAGGAGGAAGCCGAAAGGCACGCGTTTAAGCTCACGCAGGCTGGCTTGAGGTCTGGAACAGAACAAGGAATTTATAGAAGCAAAGAACGTACGTAGCTGCTGGAATACTTAACTTTAATCCATAATTGGTGAACATCGCTCTTGACGGTACATGTTTTACAGCATCAATAGTAACTGGTAATGGCGCCTTGCTAGGTCGTAGCAAATGACGTAGCTGAAGGCTATGCTATCGTCTCGGCAAATGAGAGCGTAATTTGTCAGTGAACCATCGCTAGCAAAGTCGGCTGTACAACTGGGGCGAGTGCTAGGAAGTCTCTCTAGACCTGCCGTGTGGCGGCGCTCGGTCTGCAATCACTGATAGTGGCGACACGCGGGTCCGACGTATACTAACGGACCGGGGCCGATTTAAAGGCTACCACCTAGCAAGTGTGGTGTCTGGCGGTGACACCACACATACAATTAAAGCGGACACTATGAGTGATAAAATGAATGTTTTACATGACAAAAAGACATAGATTCAGTTCCGTATTTCAAAACATAAAATTGGAATTCATTGATTCAGTAAAAAACTGATACAGATAAAATGACAGATGACTGTTTTACAAAAGATAAAAGACAGAGGGACAGTTACATAAGTTAAAAAAGTAAAGACCCGGTGCGTTGACTAATTAAGGTAGAGGCATACACGAGTGGAGTGATCAGTGGGCATCGACTGCTAGTAGGAGGGATATCATGGGGACGTAGCAGCTGGAGTTGTGCCTGAGAAGGCGCCTGTATGGGCGGATGTTTGGAGGAGAAATTCCGGAGAGTGAAGGGGGATGCCGTTCCGGACGTGGCTAAGGAAGTGGGTGGAGAGGAGGGGAAGGGGCTTGGGGTGGTTTCTGCTCAGATCTGGTAGGGCGGGTGAGCGTCAGGCCGGATTTCACGGTCAGGTAAGCGAAGGCGATTGGTAGTGTTGAGAGAATGTGGTGGTAGAGGCGTGGCACGGTTCCAGGAGCCGTGAGCAGGGGGGAAACTAGGGAGTGGCAGTGTCGCGTTTACAGGTAACATATTCGAAGGTGTTTGACATGGAAGAGTAGGGCGGAGAATTTTATAAGTTGGTGAGTTGGTGCGGGGTGCTGCTGGGGAAGCGGGCGGGGGGGGGGGGGGGGACGTAAGGGGATTCGATAGGCTAGGTGGAGTGTACGATGTTCGAGGATTGTGTAGGCGTGCAATGCCCAATGAGGCCAGTTAGCAGTTTTAGTAGTTTTAGTCTATTGCGGGCTTTCTGTTGTCTGATTCGTATGTGGGGCTTCCATGTAAGTCGGAGATCAAGTCTTAGTCAGAGACATTAGTGTGTTAGTTAACTGGATACGCCCGTCATAAATGGTAAGGTGAAAGTCGTGGCGACGGACGCTGCAGGTCGTTCGACCCGTAATTATTTCCTGGGTTTTGGTAGGGCTGATCTTGAGGAGCGACTGCTTGCACCACGCCGCGCGGGATTAGCCGAGCAGTCTGAGGGGCTGCAGTCTCGGGCTGTGCGGCTGGTCCCGGCGGAGGTTCGAGTCCTCCCTCGGGCACGCGTGTGTGTCTTTGTCCTTAGGATAATTTAGGTTAAGTAGTGTGTAAGCTTAGGGACTGATGACCTTAGCAGTTAACTCCCATAAGATTTCACACACATTTGAACACTGCTTGCACCACGAGGTGAACTGACAGATGGAGCTGGAAGGAATATTTGGATTTCTGGAGGGTAGGGTAGAGGGCGAGGTATACTGGAGGAAATGTTGGGGGGGGGGGGTCTTTGGTATATCGGCGGTATGTTGGACATACAGCAGAGGAGACAGGACGGAATCTTGGGGCACACCTACGGTGGGACGGGAGATACGGGAGTCGGTCTTGTTGTCAGATTTTGGCAGATACTGTGGTGTCACCGCCAGACACCACACTTGCTAGGTGGTAGCCTTTAAATCGGCCGCGGTCCGTTAGTATACGTCGGACCCGCGTGTCGCCACTGTCAGTGATTGCAGACCGAGCGCCGCCACACGGCAGGTCTAGAGACACGTCCTAGCACTCGCCCCAGTTGTACAGGCGACTTTGCTAGCGAAGCTACACTGACAAATACGCTCTCATTTGCCGAGATGATAGTTAGCATAGCCTTCAGCTACGTCATTTGCTACGACCTAGCAAGGCGCCATAGCATTTGATAATTATTATTGTGAAGCCTGTACAGTAACGAGAGATGTACACCAATTATGGATTAAAGTTAGGTATTCCAGAAGCTATGTACTATTTTTGGCTACTATAATTCATTGTCATTTTCCAGACCTCACGCCAGCCTGCGTGAGCTTCATCGCGTGCCTTTCGGCTTCCTCCATCTCCGTGAATTGGCTCCTGCCAATTCACAGCAGATACATTCGGTGATATATGTGGATACTGTCTGCAAAATGAGTAGAGTTAGTAGCAAAGGAGTAGTAAATTAAAATTGGTTGCCTGATGCTCAAGTTTCACTCATCAACGGTCAAAATGTACGATGTGCAGTCAAAAAGTAATGCAACACATTTTTTCTCGGTCAATTTCTCTTGAAAAAAATGCAGAATTTGTTGCGGGACATGGTGGAGTATTTGCGGTTCAGCCCACGGATCTTTCATGGAGTTCCGATAGGTGGTGGCGCTACGCGCGCCCACCGTCTGTAACGGAGGTGGTTCCGAAGCAGAGAGCTGTCATCGAGTTTCTTTTGGCGGAAAACCAGAACATCGCACAATCCGTAGGCGGCTGCAAATATCTACGGAGACCTGACTGTGAACAGAAGCACGAAGAGTCGTTGGGGGGGCTGCCCGTCATCAGTGCAAAAACGTAGCGCAAACCTGTGTGCTCTCCGCGTCACGGCCGGCGACTCCTGCAGTGTACAGGCTGGCGGAACGTGCGAGCGAGGTGCTCAAGTAGGGTTCGTCGGTGGTATCCAATTTACAGCAGCAGTTGCTGAGTGGAATGGGATGAAAGTTCCTAGAGGGAAAATGTACAAAACAAATATCTCATTGACTGTAGGCATAAATGTGTTACTACGCAGCAATTGTTATGATGATATAAACAGTACAACGAGATACCAACGAAACGAAAATGTCACAGCTTTTATTGCACAAAATTAGATTTCAGGGCTAGCTAGCACGGTAAATAGAGAAAAGATCAACTGTCTGTGGAACATAGTCTGAGTAAAGAAATGAAACGACATGGTTTGATAATTAGGCATTCGATACAATTTTTTTTACGTTATCATGAAGCGTCAGAATTCAACCGGGCAGAGATTTTGACGAAATGTGGGATCATGCCGGCTGCTGTGGCCGAGCGGTTCTAGACGTTTCAGTGCGGAACCGCACGCCTGCTACGGTCGCAGGTTCGAATCCTGCCTCGGGTATGGATGTGTGTGATGTCCTTAGGTTAGTTAGGTTTAAGTAGTTCTAAGTGTAGCAGACTGTTGACCTCAAATGTTACTTTCAAAATGGTTCAAATGGCTCTAAGCACTATGGGACTTAACATCTGAGGTCATGAGTCCACTACGCTTAGAACTACTTAAACCTAACTAACCTAAGGACATCACACACAGCCATGCCCGAGGCAGGATTCGAACCTGCGACCGTAGCAGCGGCGTGGTTCCGGACTGAAGCGCCTAGAACCGCTCGACCACAGCGGCCGGCCAGCTGTTAAGTCCCATAGTGCCTAGAGCCATTTGAACCATTTTGTGGGATCATACGCATTACACTGTGAATAAATGTTTCCAAAGTGTGTGTGCAGTATTTTCAAACACAATTATCGGTCGGCGTTAAATTGTATTATGCAAGTCAATCGCGTAGCCTGTTACAGCGGTGCGTTGGTAAGAATACAACAGAGCACACTGCTTCCGCGTTTCTCGGGTGTAAACACAGTGGTGCTGTCATCCTGGTTGGGCCTTCAGTTTCCATTTTCCGGGTAGTATAGAAACATGTTCTTCAAAAATGGTTCAAATGGCTCTGAGCACTATAGGACTCAACTGCTGTGGTCATAAGTCCCCTAGAACTTAGAACTACTTAAACCTAACTAACCTAAGGACAGCACACAACACCCAGCCATCACGAGGCAGAGAAAATCCCTGACCCCGCCGGGAATCGAACCCGGGAACCCGGGCGTGGGAAGCGAGAACGCTACCGCACGACCACGAGATGCGGGCAAACACGTTGTACTTATTGTAATTTCCCCTAGCAATACCAACGCATTTTGAATAACGCGACTACGAAGGGGAAGCGGGAGGGGGTGGGGGACATTTCTTTATGCCCACCACAAAAAATAAAATTAAACAATAAAAAGAAACAAATTTCGTTAATTGCTGTTATCTTTTATGAACAACAAGCTTTTTGAATAGATACTGATGTATAAGCAGTACCCACAACCTGAAAATATCCTTTAGCACAATCTTAGCTCTACCAACACATTTTCCATAACGCGTACCCTGTGGGGAGGGGTACTTTATGACCACCACAAAAAATATAAAAAAAAATTTTTTCGTTAACAGTTATTGACTTTTATTCACAACAAAATTTTTAAGGTTATATAGATGTGTAAGATGGGTCTTGACTCTGAAAATATGAATATGAAATTTGTTGCGAAAAGGTACGTTCGGTACTGAGACTTAATTGCATAGTATTACTACGGACAAGAAACCAGAAAATATAAATCACCTGGTAGTTTACAATATTTTCATAAGGTGGGCATAAAGTATTTGCGAGGGTTAAACCGTCTACCATAATTATGGATTTTCCAGTCACTTCTTGGTATACAAAATTAAAATGTGAGACTTAAAGCAAACGGTTTTTGTGCAACTTCTTTATTCTGAACTAGTTTTCGGCTTATTAGGACAGTGTTGAGAATCAAATGACTAGTGTACAAAAGACTCAGTAGTGTGTTGGAAACTAAATATTAGAAACACGGATACTGCCAACACACACACACACACACACACACACACACAATCCTTGGCCATGACATTAGCTGAGAGATGAAATGCCAAATTGAGCACTTAACACTTATCATTCGTTATGTACTGTGTTTGACACAGTTACTTTTTCATAAGCTACTGATGTGACTTGGCCTCATTGTGTCGCAATTGAAACTGCATTAATATTTTAGTTAGGCGATACTGTGTAATCTGCGCCTTGTTTCAGCAGAAGGCGCAAATGTTTACATGTCAACAATAGAAATGTAGAAGTAACTCAAAATTCGCCACTAATGACGCTTCTATAAAAGTAGAAAGAAATGGTTAACAAATTAGACGAAATAAATTTCTCCACGTGTTGCAATTTCAGCGGAGTTCTGTAACCCAGAGTGTGTCTGGTAAAGAACACCTTGTACTGCAACTTGCCAATATATTTTCTTTTTACACCTCAATGATCTGAAATACCGGAAAGGATTCAAACCAAACAGCACACTATCTTTTTCATCCTACAAGTGAAGGACTAAACTTATTCGCCTCAAATACCTTCTAGTTCGTCAAATATGTAGGCTATCTAGACCCTTTGACGAGCTGTCGATAGGGTTCTCCAGGTCGTCAAAGTGATCACAGCTTCAGATCCAAGAAATATAAAAAATGGTTCAAATGGCTCTGAGCACTATGGGACTCAACATCTTTGGTCATAAGTCCCCTAGAACTCAGAACTACTTAAACCTAACTAACCTAAGGACATCACACACACCCATGCCCGAGGCAGGATTCGAACCTGCGACCGTAGCAGTCCCGCGGTTCCGGACTGCAGCGCCAGAACCGCTAGACCACCGCGGCCGGCCAAGTAATATACTATCGTATCAAAAACTACTATCCGGAGCCAAAAAGGAGCATCGTTCTGTTCGTTACAACACAATTCATTATTATAAATGTAACATAAATTCATGCAGGAGGCAGGCGAACACTATTGTAATCAGTAGTTCTACATTCAGGCCAACTGGATCGCAATGGTAAACGTCAAACTACAGGCAAGGAAAGACTTAATTGCTCGTATGATTCGTTTCGGGATTTATCCATCATCAGATATCCAGGAGTGATTCCTGCACGTCGATATGGTGTTTCAAGTTGCATGTGAAACAAACATTTGCATACTATCAGATAGGTAGACAGGTAGTCTCCGAATGCTTGTTTCACATATGACTCGAAACGCCATATCTACGTGCAGCAATCACTGCTGGATATCTAATGATGGATAAATTCTATAACACGTTACATGAGCAGTAAAATCACTCCTTGCCTGATGATTGACTATTACCGTTGCCAACCAGTCAGCCTGAATGTAAAATAGCTAATGACAGTTATTTCTTTTTATCAGCCGCTTGGAACTGCTCTTCAAGACGAAAATATATTATATCTTTAATACGTCAAAAGATATTTGAGGTGGAAGTTCAGGAATACACTTTGAATGGGTACGGCAACAAAACGACACTGTGAATTGTTTTCATATTCCCTGATCATTGACGTGTAGAAATAAAATCCTTTGGAAAGTAGAAGAAAAACCAGTCCAAAGTGCAAATTGTGCAGTAAACATTTACAGTGCATAAAGTAAAACTGTTGTCGCATGTTGTTGACATCTTCGGAAATGCCCTTGTCGACTTCGTTTTGATGATTTGATGATGTGTGTCGGCCCGAAATTAGTCATCGAATAAATAAAAAGTAAAAATTTGCATCTTGGACTGATTTTTCGTTGTACCGATTAACAGATGTTGCTGACCCGACTACTTCGACATGCTGGAAATCCGCAAATTCTTTGGAATTTTCAGTTCATTATTAAAGTACACTGTGCCGCAGCATTTTGCCGAAATTACTGCAGAAGGAGTGGTTTGTCTGCCCCAGGCTTGTTGCCCTGTGCGCTCTCCAGAGGAACGCCATTAGCGGCGACGTTTGTGTAGCCCGATACCGACATTTCTCTTGTTGCCAAAACACAGCGGAGTTTACACACTGTCACCTCACTAAGTTGCTAATGTACTTGCTAGTGCGATAGAATAATGGAACAGTGGTTTATTAAACATGTAACTGAAGCGAAGTAAGATCAACAGCTAATAAAAAAGCACATTCACTGAATGAAAAGGAAATTCTAATTTCTTCATTTCCGTTGTTGCGCAGTCACATTAATTGTCATTTATCAACTATCGATAGCCCTTAAAAATTGGCCGGCCGAAGTGGCCGTGCGGTTAAAGGCGCTGCAGTCTGGAACCGCGAGACCGCTACGGTCGCAGGTTCGAATCCTGCCTCGGGCTGGATGTTTGTGATGTCCTTAGGTTAGTTAGGTTTAACTAGTTCTAAGTTCTAGGGGACTAATGACCTCAGAAGTTGAGTCCCATAGTGCTCAGAGCCATTTGAGCCATTTTGAACCTTAAAAATTGCACTATTCTAGGGAAAAATTTTGTAATTACTTGTATATCGGGGTAGATAAGAAAGTTACGCCAGTTAATAATATGGGAAAATACTCTCCTCTTTGAGTGCTATCATTTGCCAATATCTCGTTTCGACGGCTGGAACCGTTTATGAGATATGAAGTATAGTTAGCACATACAAGCAGAACTGAACGCGCTATATTCAATCCATTTTCGCCATATTGGAGTACAGGGTGTCAACAATTAAGATTCCAGTTGCAAAACGCTGAAGAAAACCTCTCGTCTTCAAATAACGTCGTCCTCCCAGCACAGAGGTAGCATGCAGATTATGAGTGCTTGGCGTTTGCTATGAGAAGTTACTGGAGTTACTAAGGAACAGGCCGAGGCTTTCTCTTACCGCCGGCCGGAGTGGTCGTGCGGTTCTAGGCGCTACAGTCTGGAACCGAGCGACCGCTACGGTCGCAGGTTCGAATCCTGCCTCGGGCATCGATGTGTGTGATGTCCTTAGGTTAGTTAGGTTTAATTAGTTCTAAGTTCTAGGCGACTGATGACCTCCGAAGTTAAGTCGCATAGTGCTCAGAGCCATTTGAACCATTTTTTCTCTTACCGAATAATGATGTCTGTAATTTAAAGGGATGCCAGCAATTTTAAGGATAAAGTTGCTAACTTTACAAAGATGAATTGTGTTAATGCGTACCCCTTCAAGAATCACGAGCGAAGTTACTAACCATTCTTATCGGGCAACATAGAATTTACTCATTTTCAGACAGAGTAGCAAATATTATTATTATATCACGAAGCAAATTAAACTTCCCTGAACTCAGTTACCGTCTACATTGCTCGCAGAGTCGGAATCTTCGACGAGCACTGCAGTCCGTGGCACATATATCGGTGGATTCCGACGACTACCGACATCAGCCGAACAAGGCCGATCTTTTCAGACCAGTACGCCACTACGTGTACGGTCACACCGTAGCAGATCTCGTCGTCCGAACATAGACTTCGGCGACATTTGATGAAACTGAAATTAGTTTGTTTCCTTCGGTCAAATCGACCGGCGTTCTTATAGTCGAAGTATGGAGTGTGAGAACCTGGTAAGTTTATTCTAAGAAAGAGTGAGTTTGGGCATACTTGGGATGAAAAATATCGTATTCCCGATATAGTTCGGAATCTATGGACTGAAATCTCAGGGTTGTTGGAAACCACAAGTAGGCAAAATCTTTATCGGATATACATAAAAAAATAATTTATTCGACTGAGAAGGTTTGCGTATCTTATAGTAACTGCAGCGCATGTTTTTCGGTTTGTGGTAAGGGGTACAAATTATTACTACTGCTTCCTGACGTTATTATGCCAGTAGAGTGGTGTTATATGTGGTTTGCAAATGTGGTTGCTGACAGGCACTCATTGAAGTGTGCACGAATTGAAAAAAAAAGAAAAATACAGCAAAACAGAAGTACTTTTCAAGGTCATCATGAATCATACCGAGTATATAACCGAACGTTTCTCCCTTGATCTCATATACTCCAAAAATTTGTCTGGCTATCCTGAGATAGATAGTATACATTACTTGCCACATTATTTCAGAGACAGACATAACTCACTAATCTGCACCACACGTCTTCAAGGACAGAGACGTCGTGGTATCTGCCCACCGTAGGTTGAAGTAGTCTAACACGTGCATAGACCAGGGTGTGACGTAGCCTAGTCTCCTTGACTCCGTCACAGACTGACGCAGCGGATCGGACGTACGGCGATCGAGCTGTCGGCCGATGCTGTCGGAGGACCTCTGGCGACTGTAGGCGGTGCCAGTGCGGACGCAGCCTAAGCCCTCCACTGCCGACTCTGCTGCTTGGGGCGAACCGCCACCCTAGGCGGTCATTCGGCGCGAAACTGGTGACACACGAAGTCACTGTACTTTCTGAAGTTACTCAAATGTTTCCCAAAACTCGATAAGAAATTGGTGATTGGAATATGTAGTGACAGTGCACTATTAAGCAATGTTGTGATGTAACAAAAGAAAATTGAGGTTGTTATTCAATGGAAAAGTTGGAAATTGAGATTTCGCTTACTGTTTTATAACTCACAAATGGCGTAAGAATCATGGATTGACCTTTGTCATAAAAATTGCATTATGAAATGTGAATAGTTTTTACTTGCAGTTTCGCGTGGCTTGAAGCAGTCACAGCTAGCGTGCTATTGATTAAGAAATTGAATTATCGTATTTCTAATTACTTCATGATCGTAGGTACGATGATACCCGGTCGTGCAGTTATTGTCATGAGAAAACAATTTCCTAAGGGACCGGAAAGTTCGTAAGGGCGCAAGAACAACTGTAACATCACACAAAAGGGGAATTCTACGAGGTGCATTCAAGTTTTAAGGCCTCCGATTTTTTTTTCTCCGGACTGGAAAGAGATAGAAACATGCGCATTGTTTTAAAATGAGGCCGCGTTCATTGTCAATACGTCCCAGAGATGGCAGCACCGTACGGCAGATGGAATTTTACCGCCAGCGGCGAGAATGAGAACTGTTTTAAATACTTAAAATGGCGACGTTTTCCTTACTTGAACAGCGTGCAATCATTCGTTTTCTGAATTTGCGTGGTGTGAAACCAATTGAAATTCATCGACAGTTGAAGGAGACATGTGGTGATGGAGTTATGGATGTGTCGAAAGTGCGTTCGTGGGTGCGACAGTTTAATGAAGGCAGAACATCGTGTGACAACAAACCGAATCAACCTCGGTCTCGCACAAGCCAGTCTGACAACATGATCGAGAAAGTGGAGAGAATTGTTTTGGGGGATCGCCGAATGACTGTTGAACAGATCGCCTCCAGAGTTGGCATTTCTGTGGGTTCTGTGCACACAATCCTGCATGACGACCTGAAAATGCGAAAAGTCTCATCCAGGTGGGTGCCACGAATGCTGACGGACGACCACATGGCTGCCCGTGTGGCACGTTGCCAAGCAATGTTGATGCGCAACGACAGCATGAACGGGACTTTCTTTTCGTCGGTTGTAACAATGGATGAGACGTGGATGCCATTTTTCAATCCAGAAACAAAGCGCCAGTCAGCTCAATGGAAACACACAGATTCACCGCCACCAAAAAAATTTCGGGTAACCGCCAGTGCTGAAAAAATGATGGTGTCCATGTTCTGGGACAGCGAGGGCGTAATCCTTACCCATTGCGTTCCAAAGGGCACTTCGGTAACAGGTGCATCCTACGAAAATGTTTTGAAGAACAAATTCCTTCCTGCACTGCAACAAAAAGGTCCAGGAGGGCTGCGCGTGTGCTGTTTCACCAAGACAATGCACCCGCACATCGAGCTAACGTTACGCAACAGTTTCTTCGTGATAACAACTTTGAAGTCATTCCTCATGCTCGCTACTCACCTGACCTGGCTCCTAGTGACTTTTGGCTTTTTCCAACAATGAAAGACACTCTCCGTGGCCGCACATTCACCAGCCGTGCTGCTATTGCCTGAGCGATTTTCCAGTGGTCAAAACAGACTCCTAAAGAAGCCTTCGCCGCTGCCATGGAATCATGGCGTCAGCGTTGTGAAAAATGTGTACGTCTGCAGGGCGATTACGTCGAGAAGTAACGCCAGTTTCGTCGATTTCGCGTGAGTAGTTAATTAGAAAAAAAATCAGAGGCCTTAGAACTTGAATGCACCTCGTATATTAAAGCTGATGCAAGAAGACGATCAAACAGTTTTCTTTTTGTCAATGTAACACGCACATTGGACTGCTGATCTTGGTGTCTGTAATCTTAGCAAAATGCATAATTGAAATGAAAATAGTACTGAGGAGATGATAGGAATGAGCACTGCTAAATGATTCAGTATTCCCAGAACAAATATTTATTATAACTAAAACATGTATCGTACCTTAAGCTTAGTATTACAATGACGGTAGAGATTTATATGTCCGTTTCATGTCCATTGAGCGCTCTTTTATACAGTCATTGTCCTCTTTGAGTCGCTCGTGCGTCGTCACGATAAGTTATAACAGTTCTTCTTTTTACACTTCACTCAAACTTAGACATAACACGTTTTTTATACATTTAGTAAAAATTAGATCAGACTGCCACAAATCTGCGTCCGTCTTACTTAAAAAAAACATTACAAGTCTTTAGCCCTCAAGGCTTTATTTGTTCTCCAGCGAACAAAATAGTGAAGGATCTCATGTCTATCCGTATTTTTCTGTTTATATTGCCGCACAAAGACGACGAATTACATTATTTAGGAAATTCCACCGTCGCTATGCGATGCCTTATTATACATTAATTATTCTTTATAAACAAGTATTTGCCTTCTGGTTGAAAGTATTAACTATTTTCTGTTTTAATGAAGCCAAAAATAGCGAATATCACAATCTCTGTCCGAACAGGCGTCGGAAGGCCGAAGGGTAGGGACCGACCGCCGCGTCATCCCCGGCCGACAGGCGTCACTGGATGCGGACGTGGAGGGGCGTGTGGTCAGCTCACCAGTCTCATGGCCGCTATCAGCTGACACGACCGGAGCCGCTACTTCTCAGTCAAGTAGCTCCTCAGTTTGCCTCACAAGGGCTGAGTGCACCAACAGCGCTCGGCAGACCCAGATGGTCACCCACCCATTTGCTAGCCCAGTCCAAAGGCGAGTAAGTTCGGTTGTCTGACGGAAACCAGGGTCACCACTGTGCCACGGCCTGTCGTGGCAGTATTAAGAACCTCCCCCCTTACAAAAAACAAAATTTGAGTTTCTGTTGGTGTTAATTAATAAACGAAATTGTGCGTTTTAATGTGAAGGTCAGAGGGTGGTCGCTTAGGTGGTTGTCGTGCTAGTGAGATTAATTCACACACAACTAATATCATTAAATAATTCATCCGTTGCACGGGCAGTGTGGAACTGAAAGCCTACTGGCAGGAGAGATTTGTATCCTGTACTATGTTACTGACAGTGACCATTCTTGCAACGATTAGGTAGCTCCTCGCTACTGCCATTACTCAAAACAGTAACAATAACATAAACAGTAATTGACAAAACGTATCATAAGTCTATTGTGAAGTTTAGCTAAAGAGTACATCGTTTCAGTACCGGAACCGTGATCGATATTTTAAGTTAGCACACTGCTGTGGGCGAAGGATGCCATGGAAGTTACGAGGGGCGTTCAGTAAGTAACGTAACACATTCTATTTATCGGCTATCTTCTGTTCAAAAATTTGGAAGTTGCAGTGGAACATCGTGGTATATTTCCGCCTCATCCCCTATACTTTCATGAAATTTCAGCAGGTCGCGGCCTGTATGTAGCCTTCAAAATGGCATCTGTAACGGAGGTGCTTTCCAGGAAGATATTCATAGGCGCTTTCAGAATGTCCACGGAGACCTGGTAGTGAGCAAAAGCACGGCGAGTCGTTGGGCGAGGCGTCCATACTCGTCGCGACAAGGTCGCGCAAACCTGTCCGACCTCCCGCGTGAGGGCAGATCGCTCAAACCCGTGCCACCCTCAGGAAACTGAAGAAACGACTTTAACGTGCACGTCGCCACTAAAATGCAATTGAACTTCCTTTTCTTCATGACGAAGCACTCTAGAGGATCTCACAAAACTTCATGGGACTGCTCTTCCTCGTCCCCCCCATCCATCTGGGATCTCGCCACCTGTTTGATGCAGTGAAGGATGCACCTCTGGGAAGCAGTACGCAGATGTTGGGGAGGTTATTGATGCAGTGAGACGTGGGCTCCGACGTCGACTGGTAGAACGGTACCGTGCAAACACACGTGCCCTGCCAGGAAGATGGCGTTAGGCCGTGGCACTGAACTGAGATCGTGTCGAAAAATAGAGTTTTGTAGCTGAAGAGTGAGGAATGATGTGGTGTTATGGCGTTTTGGAATCCTGAATGAAACAGGCTGCTTTCAGTTAAAAAAAAAAGTTACGTCACTTACTGAACGCCCCTCGTAAATGGTTAGTGAAATGAAACAAAGGAGAGCTCCCCATGCCCCCCCCCACCACCACTCTCAGTGCCGTGGCGCAGTGGTTAGCGCACAGGACTTGCACTCGGGGGGGACGACAGTTCAAAGACGCATCTGGCCATCCTGATGTAGGTTTCCCATGATTTCCCTATCGCTTCGGGGAAATACCGGGATGGTTCCTTTGAGAGGGAGTAGCCGATTTTCTTCCCCATCTTTCCTTCATCCAGTGGGTCCGATGACCTCGCAGTTTGGTCCCCTCCTCCAAGTCAACCATCCAACAAATACATTGTAAAGGAAAAACTTTATGCAGCACATTGCCCAGCTACAGGTAGGAATAAATTTAAGGAAGGTCTGAACCGAGGAGAAGTGCTGCGGTATGCCACAAGGGAAAGTAATGATGGGACGGGCAGTTCTTAGAAGCTATTCACATGCCGACGCACGGGAGGCGAGGACGAACCGAGTATGACCACGTAACTCAACAAAGGACTGCGAGAAGCTGAGGAAGAACTGTAGTATCGTAGCTTATCGACACTGCCGGAGCTGGTGCCACGAAGATTGGCGCTTTGAACGTCGCCACCAATGAAGATCATGCAGACGGTCGTTACAAGCGGCGGTCACCTGGCCACCACTCTTGTAGGACTATGTTGCTGCCAGTTTAAGAGTGCTTCTAGTTCGAGATTACTTCTAGTTGCTAGTTAGTGCCGAAAGTTACACCTAGTTGTTCGCAGCTCGTGGTCGTGCGGTATCGTTCTCGCTTCCCGCGCCCTGGTTCCCAGGTTCGATTCCCGGCGGGGTCAGGGTTCTCTGCCTCGTGATGACTGGGTGTTGTGTGATGTCCTTAGGTTAGTTAGGTTTAAGTAGTTTTAAGTTCTAGGGGACTGATGACCATAGCTGTTAAGTCCCATAGTGCTCAGAGCCATTTTAACCACACACCTAGTAGTTGACAGCTCTAGCGACACACATCCGATGTACAAAGGCGCAAGCTGATGCCGGACCTCTGCCACAGAATGTCAACAGTGTAGCATTTCTCCGCCCTCAAGTTCAGAACCATATATTTAACGTGCACTTGTTTCAATCTTTTGCTTGCCTGTCCAGATTGCTTCGTCGACAGATCCCTTTGGCCACTTTCCACTCATTTATCATTAGCAGCGAGGACCTAACATTTCGCTCCTCGGAACACAAAGGTTACTGATTCGCATCATAACAATAACAATGAGATGTTGAGGAATTTTTCCACTGACCAACGCACTCACCATCTGGCTCGAGATATCAACCCACGTGGGGGCGGCCATCGCCGATTTTTCCCTGTCAAAGCTAATGTGCAGCGTCCCGTAGAGGAAAAACATACATAGAGTGTTTCGGTAAGAGTGTGCAAAACTTTAACAGGACATAGAGGATGCTCCGCTGAACAATTTGAGGCAGGGAACCTGGTGTCAGAGAAGCCAGCTTAAGAAGATAACAGGAATAAAATCACAGTACTGTGCACTTTTCCATCCACGTTAGTTACAGTTAACTGCAGATACGGGCACCCACACAATGAAAGTACCGTTTGCACTGTATCTTTAAAAAATGTGTTGAAACTGACGGCCATCAGCCTCAATACAAGCACGATATCGGCAAACAAGGTTCTAACGCACACTGACTAACATACCTGCTGTGTTTCGAGTCACATCACAGGCAGCTACAGTTCTGGCAACTAATTCCATCTCCGTATCCGTTGGGGTGTCCGCAGCTCGTAGTCTCGCGGTAGCGTTCTCGCTTCCCCTCGCACTGGGTCCCGGGTTAGATTCCTGCCGGGATCAGGGATTTTCCCCGCCTCGAGATGACTGGGTGTTGCGTCGCCTTCACCATCATTCATCCCCATGACGGTCGGAGGAGGGCGACTTAAACCGCCTCCGCCTAGTACGGCGGTGAGGGTCTCCCGCATCGTCCCCTACGCTCCTCTGAGTATGAAACCTCATCATCATCATTCATTGGGGTCTCATACGTAAGTGACTTTAGATATCACCATAGGAAATAACCAAGTGGATTCAGTTCAGGTGACCTCGCAGGCCATAGAATAAGACCTGCCCTTCAGATACAGCGACCAGGAAATACTTCCTAGTAATCAGGCTCGACATTGCAGGAAATAAAGGATGTACATGTAAATAAACCGCAAAGTACGCGTAAACGTGTACTCGTGTTAGTTATAAATAAGCTGGAAAACAGTAATGCTAGACAAAGCGGCAAACAGTTTTATTTCCATATCTCTTTAATCTGACTTCTGCGATCCCAGCTTCCATACCTCAAATTGTTCAGTGGAACATTCTCTGTTTCCTTTTCCATTTTTGTAAGCTCTTATGGATGCACCATATATCCTTTATGCAGGCCTAAGGCTTTCGAAACAGCTTTGCCGCCCTTATTTGTAACATTTCGCTTTATTCAATAAGTCGCTGTCGCATTTCAAACGACCGAGCGAGGTGGCGCAGTGGTTAGCACACTGGACTCGCATTCGGGAGGACGACGGTTCAATCCCGCGTCCGGCCATCCTGATTTAGGTTTTCCGTGATTTCCCTAGATCACTTCAGGCAAAGGCCGGGATGGTTCCTTTGAAAGGGCACGGCCGATTTCCTTCCCCATCCTTCCCTAACCCGAGCATGTTCTCCGTCTCTAATGACCTCGTTGTCGACGGGACGTGAAACACTAATCTCCTCCTCCTCCTCCTCCTCCTCCTCCTCCATTTCAAACGACTATAAAAGCCGCGGGTGACAATTCAGTAAGCTGAGTATCTGCTCAGGTAATTTAAAATTAGCGTACTGGGGGACATTTGAAAATGAACTAATTCGCAGAATAGTGGTAGGGAGATAAAACTCCCCACATATGCCTGAAATGACATGTGGTTTACTGAAACCAAAAGCCGGTCTGCAGCTATTGCGTAATGTTAACTCACTAGATGCGTCACTTACCACTGTTAGTGGAGCTTAACTATCAGAAAGGGGAATCCGCAACTGCAGCCTTATGATCCTGTCCCCATGAGAAGGGTATTCAAACGGGTAAAGATCGTGTGACACGTGACGCTGTGAATAAATGATCCGAACTTCGAAGGCGTAGGCCGTTTCCAGGGTAGGATCCGTAGCGGGCGACCCGACGCAAGTGCTTCTGCTGCGCGAACCGTTCAGCAAGAAATGGGAGACTAGCGGGTTCGCGTCCAAGCGGTGAAGTCAGCTCTCGTGAAGTCACACGTCATTCATTCCAAACACTGTTGTCTGGACAACATTAAGGCGTAGATTCCAATGCTATCCACACAAAAATCTAGCATCATCGTGAACTGTTAGCCACCGATTTTGTGACACGGAGAGCATTTGCGGTGTGGGCACTTCAAGAAATGGGGAAAGATGGCGACTGACTGTGTAACGTGCTGTGGAAAGACGAAGTCCATTTCTCACTCCGAGGGTCCGTGAACACACCAGCTCCAGAACTTGGGTTTTTGAAAATTCTAAAACTGTCGTGGGAGCTCCACTGCACGACGAGAAAGTCACGCTGTGGTGTGGATTCGTCACATCAGTCGTGACGGGATCCTCTTTCTTCGAATAAATGCGTGGTGCCGCTCTTAAAACTGTCAGCGTGTCGGGTCGAGGTACGCCGATATGTTACAGCATCGCATCGTCCCTAGCCTGGCTGGTAAACACCTGCTGCAAAGTACGACTTTTATGCAAGACTGCGTTCCACGCCGTATTGCTACACGTGTGAAATGTCTCTTCCGCACATCGTTTGGTGAGGATCGCGTGCTGAGCGGCCACTTCCGCCACGCGTGGCCTCCCAGCTCCCCAGATCACAGTCAGTGTGACTGCTGGTTGTGTGCTTACCGGAAGTCGCAGTGCTACCGCGATCGTCCGACCTCATTAGGAATGCTAAAAGACAACGTCCGAAGGCAGTTTTTCACCATACCTACTGATATGCTGTACAGTGCTGTTCACATCGTTCCTGGACTACAAGTGTTGTTCACGAACCTACATGTTGAGCATTTAGTATACAGATCATCATCTTTGCTAAAAACTATTGTTATGCTAATTATTGCTTTTGTACCCGTTGGTCATTTTCTGCACTTTTTTTGGGTTCAATAAAACCCAATGTCGTTTCAAGTATGTATGTCAATTTTTAGCCGTCTACCTATATTATTCCCTGAAGTATTGGATTTTTAGATGTTAACAGACTTTTGCGTCACTCTGTATTTAATTGGGCGATTAATTTTGATACTTAAGCTGTAATTTCTCGAAGAGAGGAGGGATGTTCGTGTTTGTACCCGTTTTAGAAATAAAGTGCCGCAAGCGTCCAGCCACTACACAAGTCGATTCAGCCGCCGCTGCCCACGACTGCTAAAACTGGTAGTAGCATTTGTCGTTCGTACCTGATTGCACTCTATGACGTCATGCATAACCTGCAGTGTCTTCGCTCAGCTGAGGTGTAATGTCCATACAAATTATAAAAAATGGATGTACATAATCATGTGTGTAAGCATATTCCAAATCTCCTCCTGAACTACTGGACCGATTTCAACCAAACTTGATAGACATATCAATTACTGCCCGGAAACAGTGTGGGTGTGAGAACCACCCACCTGTCGTGGGGATGGTCGTGAGGGCGAAAGACCAGTCCACGAAACTTTTCCTCGTTGTTGGCTCCCACAAAATGATGAAAGGAAAAAAGTTTATCGTTTACTGTATTTTCGCTGTTCATGGAATCAAGCATCTCGCTTTAATTTTTTCTTCTTTACTACTAACTGTATTCGTGACATTTTTCAGACAGTAGTCTCATATACCGTTGAATGTACTAGAAAAATTACATCATTGTACGACAGTTTAGGGGATATGGCGTCATAGACACTGAGCTGCGTGGAAACTGCCGCATCGTGAAGGGCGTTTAAATGTATTGCTTCCTTCTTACTAACTCTACAACACTTTTCGCAGGCAGTATTCAGATCTGCCGCTGCATATAAATCATCGAGATGCGAGAAAAAAATTGCCGCACCACGCATGACGTTTTAATTTATTACTTCTTTGCTACTGACTTCATTCGCAACACATTACGCCTATAACATCCACCTGTGCTGCTGAATGTACCTACATAAGTATAGCATTGTACGACACAGAGTTCAAGATACATCATGTAATAAAGAATGAAAGAAACTGCTTTATCATTCATGACATTTTAATTTATTACTTATTGACTACTACTTCTATTCGCAACATATTTTGCAGACAGTAATCAGATATAGGCACATGTGTGAAATATATCTGACATGTGCATATGCGGGTAAACCCACAAGTAAAAAACTCATCCTAAACCGCCGGAACGATTTCTGTCTAATTTGGTACACATATTAGTTACAAACTCGAAAGAAATAGTGTGGGCGTAAGAAGCGTGGTGTCACCGCCAGACACCACACTTGCTAGGTGGTAGCCTTTAAATCGGCCGCGGTCCGTTAGTATACGTCAGACCCGCGTGTCGCCAATATAAGTGATTGCAGACCGAGCGCCGCCAAACGGCAGGTCTACAGAAACTCCCTAACACTCGCCCCAGTTGTACAGCCGACTTTGCTAGCGATGGTTCACTGACTACATACGCTCTCATTTGCAGAGACGACAGTTTAGCATAGCCTTCAGCTACGTCATTTGCTACGACCTAGCAAGGCGCCATATTCAGTAATTAGAATGAATTCTGAACAGATAGTATTGTGAATCCTGTACCGTCAAGAGGGACGTTCATCATTAATGGATTAAAGTTAAGTGTGAAACTAATTACGTCCTCTTTCTGAATTCTAATTCCTTGTCATGTTCCAGACCTCACCTCAGTATAGTCCTTCCCTCCTCACTCCAGCCTGCGTGACCTAAAACGCGTGCACTTCGGCCTCCTCTAGTAACACGGTGTTGGCTCTTCTGCCAACACAACAAGAAGCACTAGCCTCCTATTGGGGTGAGTGTGATAACATGGTGACAGAAGGAAAGATGAAGAGGTAGACAGCAAGAGGACGAAGGACGAGATAGGCACAGATAGGAGGAGGAGGAGGAGAATGGAGATAGGGGAGGGGGAAATGGACAGAGAGAGGGGAGTGGAGGAGGTGGACAGAGAAAGGAAAGAGTTAGAGAGGCACGGTAAGGAAGAGACATGAGCAGAAGGAGATGAACAAAGCAGAGTAAGAAACAGAGGAAGAGGAGGAGATGACCTGACAGTGGGAGGGGAGGAAATAGGCAGAGAAAGAGGAGGAGATGGGAGAGAGGTGGAGCAGGAAATGGATTAATAGGAGACTGAAATAAATACATACCCAGGGAACGCCGCGCACCAAGCTATTGTGGGAATAAAGCTGCTGCTCCGAGGTCCAGAAATGTTGCACGGTGGCGGTAAGCTACCCTAGGGGGGGAGAGGGGAGGGGAGACGGCAATAGACGGTAACCTCCTAAGCCTGGATGCGCCGCTGCCGCCGGCCCACCGCTATCACAGAGTACGTGGAGGTGCAGAACGAAAATAGGCGCCAGGAAAGAGAAGAGGGTCGTTGTCGTGCGGCGCGTAGGCCGCGGATGGGCGTCGGCGAGGCGTCGCGACGCCGGAATGCGCCGCGGGTATAAATAAATAGTGGCCGGTGCGCCTTGCGCCGCTGCTTGATCAAAGTCGCGCGCATTAAAATACCCGCAGGTCGGTCGGCGGACAGGGAGCGCCGGTTATGAGCAGCGGTGGCGAGGGGCGACAAAGGGGGGGGGGTGAGGGAGCTGCGGGTGCAAGGGAGGGGGGGGGGAGACGCCCTGGGGAGGCGCTGGCGGCGGCCGGGCTGCGGGCTCCAGTAACTCACCTCCACCTGCGCTGTTTACTGCACTTATTAGAGAGTCAACTCAAGGCACACTCTACGTAGTGTAAATGATTACAGGGGTAAATATCAAAATATCATCCCACACAAAGCAAAAGTGAATAAGAGTGATTTACAACAGTAGCGAAGCATCGCTGCAGGTCAATTAAATAGCAGAGATGCGACAGATTAACATCAAAGTAGAAGGTAAAGTCTGTGGCGCTCGTCCGAGGTTGCTGGAAAGAAGGCTGCGACAGCCGCTACGACGTCGCAGCAGGCGCCAGCGGTTCACGGTGTGATTTCCAGTGTTGCAATTTGGCGCAGATGTACCGCGCTTCTCACGTAGATTACATTACCCTGTAGACGAACTGCGAAGCGGAAATAATTTATAGTACTATATAAAGACTAGACGTTGTTTAATATTGTTACCCAAAATCTCGAAAAGTTCTTGACCGATTTACTTCAAATTTTACTCTAATAAACATTCAGACGGACATACGCTGTATTACAATTCCGTACCTCAATCGGTAAAAATGGAACTCTTATAGGATCACTTTATTCCCTGTCTGTCTGAGTGTTAAAAACCCTTCTTTTCAGGAACGGCTACACGGATGTCACGTACTACGGTCTGTTGTGCCTTGGCGATGTAGAAATCTGAATCTCCTAACACAATGCAGTCAAAAGATGTGGATCTTTATTTCACATATTTTGATGCAAACTTACTCACCAAAACCTATCGGGTACTTCCCGTTGATCATGAATTGTGAAATCTGGCCCAGCACATGTAAAAGAAAAATCCGAAAACTGTAAACTTTTACAAACTGCCTATTGGCTTCTGTCTCGGGTTCTTCGGCCAACGTTCGTCTAATGATTTTTCTGACGTTTCGCCAGCACGAGTGGCTGGCATTGTCAAAGCTTCACCCTCCATTGCCGGTGGTGAACTGGAGCCGAGCTCGCGGCCGCATACTAGCTGTAGAAATACAAAAACACGCGAATAGTTTGAACAAGAAAGAGGAAAACCTTAAGGTAAACGGATCCTGGCTTCCCGTACTGCAGCGAACGACCGTCGCAGGTAGCAAGAGGAGAACCGCAGCGGAAATGACCGCGGAGAAGCCCTCGGACGTTGGCGCGCCAGGTACATATAGTCTGCGGCCGCGAGCTCGGCTCCAGTTCACCACCGGCAATGGAGGGTGAAGCTTTGACAATGCCAGCCACACGTGCTGGCGAAACGTAAGAAAAATCATTAGATGAACGTCGGCCGAAGAACCCGAGACAGAAGCCAATAGGCAGTTTGTCAACAGGTGGCCACGAAAGCCTTAACAATTTTGTAAACTTTTAATTATAATATACGAAATATATTTTCTCCTGTCATTTGTTATCCGACTATCTGTCTGTTTTTCCTTCTATTACGGCCCTTTTCGTGAGGAACTGGTACACGTATCAAGTGTACTAGGCGTTGTAATAAGCTCCTAAGTCAACGTAATCTAAAGACATGGCCATCGTAATAACAGAGAATAACCCCCTTCAGCCACAAGTCGTGATTTTCGGGTCCTGAGGGCCCAACCTCAGGTACTTTGACATATATCAACTTTATATTTAGTTTTATTCTAGGCCTGGCAAGATCACATAGTTATATTACAAAATGCCATACCATGAAACGTAAGTTTATAAAACTATGATAAATCGAAAAGTGACGTATTGTTTCTAGTAGTAGGTATATGGTTCTCGAGAATGTTTACGTAAAAATACACACTTTCCATTAAACAGCACATTTGCAGAAATATTTTGAAGTGCATTTTCGAACACAATACATAACAAGACAAAGAATTTCGATCGTGAAGATGTTGCATTTTTACATATGCACAGATATTATTTACAAAGTGTTACGTTATTATTTAAACAGAAGTCATTAACAATACAAATATTTGTGAATGTGATAATTGTGCCTATATTTTATGAACTGAATACATTGTTAAACACTTTTTTCTGTAGAAAAAATAAACTTTTAAAATTACTGAAAAAATTGTGACTGCTAGAGGTTGTTTCTTCATTTTACTTAGCAATCACAATTCTTGTTGAATGAACTGTGGTTCTGCGGTCACTATTTTTTCAGTAACTTTAAAAGTTAGTTTTTCCTACAGAAAAAAAATATTTAATAATGTAATCACATTAACAAGTATTTGTATTATTAAGCACAGGTATGTAAACAATAATCTAACACAGTGTAAATATTATTTGTGCATTGTAAAAATGCACCATCTTCACGGTCGAAATTCTTTGATTTCTGCTGAATTGTGTTCGAAAATGCGATGTGTCAAAATTTTTCTGCAAATGTGTTGTTTAATACAAAGTGTGTATTTGTACATAAACATTCTCCACAACCATACACCTACTACTAGATAGAGTCAATTACTTTTCTATTTATGATAGTTTTATAAACTTATATTTCATAACGGGGCACTGTTGCCATTCTCTGTGCCGTCCACGGGTACGGCTCCATGGTTTGCGTCATTACCTGTTACTCTGTATTGTTATTTCTGATATCGAAACTAGTTTTGCGTGCCTGAGTGTGTGTGTGTGTGTGTGTGTGTGTGTAGTGATCGTCACTGTCGCATCGCCAACTCGCCATTACCGTTGACGACGTCACCTGTCCATCAGCCGCTGTCTCGCCACCGCAGCAGGTCTCCTCGCCCCGCCCTCATCTGTCAGCGCCATCCCATCAGCCCTCACGAAGCAGCTCTCTCTGCCGCCACATCAGAGATATTTCACCGCCGACCGCTGTCTCGTCGTCCACCACTCCACCACAACCCGTCGCCATCGTCTTCAGCGCCACTTCGGCTGTCACTCAAAGCAATCAACGTCACGATTTACCTACCCCTATTACGGATCATCCCACCACGTTCGTCATTTACGCCTGCCCATCTCCACCTCCCGCTGTGACTACACAGAGCACGTCATCCTACATCCATCCCCACTGTACGTACAATACCCTCTCACATCACAATAGCAACAGATGAATCTCTTTCCCTTCCCACATCCCCATACCTGTTTTCTTGCAGCTGAGACTCACGTGCCGCTTAGCCCTGCTGCACCCGTTCCGCCAAGCAATAAATAGTAGCAACGGATGACTTCTCCAGCAATCCTTTCAGAAGCAAAACAACACCAGCCGAGCTCAGACGCGCTGAAGGACCTGTGCAACTTCTAGGTAACCTACAACGACACCAGATCCCGCCCCCCAAACCCACAACCATCGTTCCCAGAATAGCCGTTGAGAGACCGACAAAACACCAAAAACGCCGACATCTCCCACACCAAAAAAACTGCAAACTGAACATGACGACGCTCAGCAAATGGAAACAACTCCTCTCCCTCCGACATCTTCCCCTGCCACTAACACGCTTATCCTCTCCAACTCAGACCGAAATTCCTAAACCAAAATCTCTCACCCCCGCAATCAAAAAAATTTTACCATACCTCCACAGGCAACAAATCATCCCCCAAACAGACTCCATCTTATTATAGCTCCTGAACACCAGGTTTCCTGCTAACCTCCTCGCCAAAATTCCTTGCATGACCTTTGGTCCCAAAGCCTCCTTAAGACATTTCATCACATCTGGGGCTCTGCCCTCCCACTTCACTGCAGAGAGCATCAAGGTCGTCCTTGAGATCACAGATGAGGAAGTGGCATCTGAAATCAACAACCACCCGGTTGTAGCAGTGTAAATTTTCTGTTTCAGATCAATAATAACTTTGGTCACGCTGGACTCATCTGTGCTTTCTTTGAAGGTGCCGCCGTTATAGACCTCCTCCTTAAAGAGGGAACCCTGCTATACCACCACTGCGACAAGGTCAGACCTTAAAAATGTCATCCTCAGTCCTACTGCTGCTAAAAATGTCTGTTACAGTGAGCACGTTACATCAGATCGTAGAAACCCACCTACCTGCCACACTAGAAAGTCATTTTCTTGAACTGTGCCCTAACGTAACCTCCACTGATGCCTGTAACACCTGCAACGATTCCCATCCCACCTGTTCTGTGAAATGAAAAGCTAAGCCACAACCTACCAAACCTAAACCTAAGTGAAGTCATTTGTCTATAAGCAAAGTGACGATTCCTTGCTTCTCTGTGGAGTCTGAGGCATACTTTAGCGATTTCGTGTGAACAAATACTTGAGTGGAGATTCTGTTCCTGGCTTATGAGCAAATAGAAATCTTGACTCGTGTTTTGTGTTTTACTGTCGTAGTTTCAGCTCTGGAAGTTTGCAGACAGTGTAATACCTCCCCTTTGTAGATAGAATTCATAGGTAGGTACGGAACATACATACTGTGCACGGCGAATAACGGCCCCGAGCAGATCGATGCTGCGGTACAGCCCCTCCCAGCACTGTAATCGCTGATATAGGCAGCACGGCTCACCACATAGGGGAACAATCACAGTAAAGTGTTGAGCTGCATTTGCTTGTTCTCTGAGCCTTTATTGTCAGCCAGTCTTCTGTTACAAGGAGCTGTTTAGTATCAGCCAACCGTCTAATTAACGGGGGTGCGATTTTGAGGAAAGTCGCAGATGTTCTTCCAATCTCAAAGCTAGAGTAAGAAAAAAATTTTTCAAATGGCTCTGAGCACTATGGGACTTAACATCTGAGGTCATCGGTCCCCTAGAACTTAGAACTACTTAAACCTAACTAACCTAAGGACATCACACAGATCCACGCCCGAGGCAGGATTCGAACCTGCGACCGTAGCGGTCCCCTAGAGTGATTGTTCCCCTATCGGTCTAGAGTAATAGTAAGATTTAATTTTCTGTGCTGATGTTATGCATTTGCGTTTTCCTTTTGTTCGAAAATATATAATTTGACGGTATCTAGCTGTATTCATTCTGGTAGAATATCTGCTTAGTATTGTAGACCTTCTATTTAAGCAAGAGTGGAATATCATCACGGCTAGATAGCTCACCTAATGGCAGGGCTGTTTTGAGTTCATTTGTAGGCGTGATATTTCCGATGCGTACGCAACATTAGGCAACCGTAAATGCACACGCCGTGTATAAACTACAACACCTGGAGGTTTACGTAGGAAGAGGGCAAGCAGGAGATGAACAGAGGAATGTTCCCCCAGACCATGGAGACAGACGAAGAGAGAAGGCAGGAGAAGACGGACAGAAAGAGGGGGGAGAAGGAGATCTGGACGTGTGCCAGATTCCCGTACATATTTAGTAATAGCGAGGCATTGCAGGGTGGGGGCCATACCGACTGCAGTGGCGCGTCCCGTCGAGCCGGGATTCTCAGTTGAGGATGCATGGCTCGAGCTGTTCCCATAGATTCTCAACAGGGTTTACATCCTGGGAGGCTGGTTACCACAGGAGCACAATGAACTCGTTCTAGTACTCTTCGAAGCACGCACGTACACAGTGAGCCGTGTGACACGTTGTATTGCCGTGCTGGTAGGTGTCATCGTGACGAGAAAAAACCAACTACGTGTGGGGGTGGACTTGGTCCGCAGGGATGGAGGCATACTTGTCTTGACCCACTGTGCATTGTAGAATGACGAGAGCGTCCTGTGAATGCTGCAGATCACAACGCTCCCTCTTGGTAGCAGAGTGTTTGCTTTCAGACGTTTCACGCCGTACGCGCCAATTGCCGTCTGTCTGATGGAGTGTAAAACGTGATTCAGCTGTCGCCACTCAGTGGAAATTTCGGTCTTCGTCACCGACGAACAGCAGTCACAATGGAGCTACTCTTCAAGAGCTGAGAAATCGAGCTGTTGAAGCTGTCGATTCGGTAAATTAGCGTGTGGAATGAAATTGACTACCGTTTTGATGTTTCTCGAGCAACGCATGGTGCTCATATTGAGTGTATGGTGTATTGTCTGTGCGACCATACGAGTCTGAACTTTCCTCCATCCAGTGAAAAGCGCAATGTGTTTGTATCTTTCACAGTTTGTCCGTAATAAACAATTAAAATCTGTTCTTTCTTTTTGAATCATCCCTTATGACCTGGTCTTATAACTGAAGCCCCTGTGGATTTCTTCTGCTATTTTGTTACATGACGGATGTACTGTATTAACAGGTGTGAAAATTGCTACGGGTGCCATGACAGTGATGTTGGAAAGTTGATTGTAGGTCAGCACGTGGAAGCCATCTCGATGTAAAGCTAAACATATTCCAGGTATTACAAAGTCAGTACTAAAATTATTAAAGCGTAAACGGATGTGGCAATTCAGAGCTATTAATTTTTTGGTCACCATATGATCACTGTAGTTAAAAGTTTAATCTGTTGTTAAGTAAACTCTTACTGAAGGCATCAGTAGTGCTTTGTGGTTTATCTTTTTTCAGCTATCTGTCCTATTAAAGTGTCAATAATGTCGAAATTTCTTTTCAGATTGTAGATCAGTGCTACTAATATCTACTGCTGTCTTAGAGAGTGCAAATACGTTGGCTTATTAGAGATGGCTCAGTATGAGCTTCTTATTTCAAAACTGCATTCTGTGAACGTGAAAAGACGCCAAAGTGATGTGAATGCACACCAGGGAACGAAAGCAGGAGTACTGTTGTTTTTTCGCTGATGTTAAAAATTCTGATACATTTAGTTTTGGGCCCTAATAGGAGTGAGGAAGTTGGCAAATTTGATAGCCGATTGACCACGAAGATGGTTCAAGGTGTCAATGCTTGATTTAATGGCTCTTTGAAGCATGGTAAGTGCTTGAAGTGTTTGAGAAAAAACAATAAGGATCTTAGTTTTTGTTGCTTTGATTCAAAGCGTGCATATTTTACGGAGGAGGTGGTTCAGTAGTAGCAATAGAATGAAGTGACACAGCAGAAAAAGAGTGCCAAGCGAAATGTAATTATAGAAGAAGTACTTGCAAAACGATGCCAGAACTGTAGTGTAAGTGGTGCTTCAAAGTTTTGGAAGGCTAACAATACAAAAACGTAACGAATTGGCTTTCAAGTGTGTGGTGGTTCTGCTTTTCTTTTAGAATTCACTTCTGACGGGCGGGATCTTTACGGTGCCTTACAGAGCCTAGTAACTGCCGTCGTATTTTACTGGATTATGTGTGTAATTTGGGACAGCGAGCCACGGCAAAACTATTCCATCCGGTTTGCAAGAAATATGAGACAGACGAATTACTCCCAGACGTCAAGCAGAATGTAATAATTCCAATTCTAAAAAAGACAGAGGCTGACTCGTCTGAATATTATCGACCTATCTGTTTCGTATGTGATGTTTGCAGAAACTGACACCAATTATTTACAGACAAATGGTATGTCGCTCAACCAGAGATCAGTTTGCGTTCGTAAGAAATTCTGCAACATGTGAATCTCGATTCAGTTATCAGCGCAACTGTCTTCAGTGTTATAAACACGGAACTACACAGGGATAAGATACTGAAAAAGTACACTAACCAGCAACTATGCCAAAGTTCTACAAAATTTACACTACACAATTACATACCGTTATAGGTACAATTCAAAAGAGCTATAACGACACACATAACAATGTAACTTTGGCATGTACAACCATTACTAAGTCATACTGCTGTTTATACAGGGTGTTACAAAAAGGTACGGCCAAACTTTCAGGAAACATTCCTCACACACAAATAAAGGAAAGATGTTATATGGACATATGTTCTGAAACGCTTAATTTCCATGTTAAAGCTCATTTTAGTTTCGTCAGTATGTACTGTACTTCCTCCATTCAAATTGTACCGAGCGAGGTGGCGCAGTGGTTAGCACACTGGACTCGCATTCGGGAGGACGACGGTTCAATCCCGTCTCCGACCATCCTGATTTAGGTTTTCCGTGATTTCCCTAAATCGCTTCAGGCAAGTGCCGGGATGGTTCCTTTGAAAGGGCACGGCCGATTTCCTTCTCCATCCTTTCCTCACCCGAGCTTGCGTTCCGTCTCTAATGACCTCGTTGTCGACGGGACGCTAAACACTAATCTCCTCCTCCAATCAAATTGTAAATTTTCACAATCAACATATGTGGGCTGGCGAGAATCCGCACGCAATTGTGCAATCATGTCATCAACACAGATTTTCTGTGAACGTATGGGCAGGCATTTTTGGTAATATCTTGATTGGGCCCCATGTCCTTCCACCTACGCTCAACGGAGCACGTTATCATGATTTCATACGGGATACTCTACCTGTGCTGCTAGAACATGTGTCTTTAAAAGTACGACACAACATGTGGTTCATGCACGATGGAGCTCCTGCACATTTCAGTCGAAGTGTTCGTACGCTTCTCAACAACTGATTCGGTGACCGATGGATTGGTAGAGGCGGACCAATTCCATGGCCTCCACGCTCTCCTGACCTCAACCCTCTTGACTTTCATTTATGGGAGCAGTTGAAAGCTCTTGTCTACGCAACCCCGGTATCAAATGTAGAGACTCTTTGTGCTCGTATTGTGGACGGCTGTGATACAATACACCATTCTCCAGGGCTGCATCAGCGCATCAGGGATTCCATGCGTCGGAGGGTGGATGCATGTATCCTCGCTAACGGAGGACATTTTGAACATTTGCTGTAACAAAGTGTTTGAAGTCACGCTGGTACGTTCTGTTGCTGTGTGTTTCCATTCCATGATTAATGTGATTTGAAGAGAAGTAATAAAATGAGCTCTAACATGGAAAGTAAGCGTTTCCGGACGCATGTCCACATAACGTATTTTCTTTCTTTGTGTGTGAGGAATGTTTCCTGAAAGTTTGGCCGCACCTTTTTGTAACACCCTGTAGACCCATACAGCTAACCTCGGTTGACCCCACGATGGTCGGCCAACGCCCTCACTTTCCAATACCCATACATGAAAGTAGGCTAAGAAGAAATTTATGCATACCAATAAAATGAATTCACACAATAATTCGAGAAAGATACAATTTTGTCAGGAGGCATATAAATCAAAATACTGCAATACATTGAGTCCATTATCGTGAGCAGGTCCGGGTCTACGGGCAGAGGGGGAGGTGGGAGGTGGGGGGGGAGGTAGGGGGCAAACCGGGTGGCAACTTCAGGTGGCGCCATATTCTTGAAGAAAAAAAAAACATTGTTTTTCAAAGGGCCTAGCATCCAGCGCACGTTGGTCTATTGATTGTTGATATGATTCTGAAACGCGTCCCTGTTGGTTTTCAAACATTTTTGAACACATTCTAAGTTGATTTATGAATTTTTGAATGTGTGCGTGATGTCGCTATCTGGGGAATCCGCGTCGCATCTGGAAACAAAAACTTTCCCGAGGACCAAAGCGGACGGGACTATACCAGTTGAGCCGAATAAACCTGAACGATTGAATGAATGCCAATCGCTGTTTGTTTACGTGTCTGGGTGTGTGAATGATAAGTGTTGTTATAACTGTTAGCGAAATCCGTAATTTCAGACTAACACAGTGGAAATAAACGCCTAACAGGAATAACAGGAGAGAAAGATTACATAGTACCTTCTCAGTGTATCCAAGAAAATGAAATTTTGGTAGAAAATCTTTGCCAGGTCGCTATACTGGTGAAGGACCAGTTGTAGAGTCCCCGGTGAGCAGCAGCTTAGTTTTATTCTCGGAACAGCGCGGGAAACGCGTTGCACCAGCATGTAACAACTCCTAATCGGAGAATAAACTCGGGATAACTGAGCTGCTGATTCTGGCAGGGTAAGTGAAGGTAACCGGAGAATAAGTTTTGACAATGGCAAGAATAGTTACAGAATTACTGATGACAAGATAGTTTGTTAGAACGAGGAAGGAGAAGAAACGGGGACATGACACAAATTTTATGGAAAAATATGACGATTCCAAACTCATAGGGCTATAAAACTTTCGTACTACTACTACTACTACTACTACTACTATTACTACTTTTGCATCACATGCTTGAAACTTTCTGCTTGTAGTAGGCGTAATAGGCATTTGATTTGGTAATTCGTGAATTGTATTCTGTTGTTTTATGTATGTAAATGAGGTAGATTGTAATGACCATTCGTGCCAAAACAGTGCGATTTATTTGGCGTGTGTTACATTTGCTGCAACATTAGAAAGGCATATTTCGTTTTATCTAGCAGACAGTGATAAAATAGACGTAATCAAATCGTGAAACCACACCAATATTGTGTGCTATTCGTATTAACAGCTATTTGAGTAGTAGACAAAGACATTTTGACTTTTCATGTAGCAAAACGTGTGACGAACTTCGACGAGCCAATAGATTCTTCCACAGAAAGGAAAGCACAACATGTAAAGCTGGAGCAAGATTAGAGAGAAAAAAATTCTGATTGAAGAAACGTGTACTGTCTTGCTTGTCTCTTGTCTTTACTGTTTTTATGTTTGCTATATTTAATTTTATGTCACACAAAAGAGAAAGTTATAAGCTAGTAGACAATAAAGAGTGCAAATTTTCTGAAGAGTTCTTCTCACAATCACAAATAGTCCCATCTAGTATTAACTGTGAGCTTTCTTCTCCCACTGTCGTGAATTTAGCTTAGATGGCTTCCATTACTTAATACACACGTTCGAATTCCAGAGAACGAAATACAGTCAAGTGCGACACAAGAATGCTGTGTGAAGAGGTGTGGCACCAAATAACGTGTCTTACATTTCCTCGAAGATGTATGTTTGATATATAAAACTCTTCAGAAAGATGTTCGCTACAAAATGAACATTTTTTTAAAAACAGATTTTTTTAAAATTTTTGAAGTGCTAACTGAAATGCTCGAGGTGGAAGAGGGGGAGTCGCCACTATCAAGTTTTTGCCCTACCATACCACAACTCGTCGCCATCGTCTTCAGCGCCGCTCCGGCAGTCACTCAAATCAATCAACCTAACCCATCATGGATCATCCCACAACGTCCCTCTACACCTGCCCATATACAGCTACCGCTGTGACCACATAGAGCACCTCATCCCATCCACTTCCCCCCCATACCTACCATACACTCTCCCACCACAACAGCAACAGATGAATCTCTCTCCCTTCCCACATCCCCATACCTTTTCTCTTCCAGCTGTGACTCACGTGTCGCCACATCTACCACTGCTGCACACGTCACAGCCAGCAGAGCATCAGTAGCAACAGATGACTTCACCATCAACCCTTTCGGAATCCACACAACACTAACCGAGGCCAGCTGTGCTGAAGGGCCTGCGCAACTTCCAAATAATTTGCAACAATACTATATCCCGTCACCCCCGTCCCCACGCCACAACCATCGTCATTAAAAAACGAACAAAACTCCAAAACACCGACGTCTTTCCCCCCCCCCCAAAAAAAAAGAACGGAAATCGGAAATGACGACGCTCGGCACATTGACACAACGAGTAATTTAATTAATTTTCCTTACTTAACTTACATGTGTTCTTTCTCTTGCCATTCACATATTTATCCTCTCCAACCTGGACCTGAAGCTACTCAGACCCAAATCTCTCACCATCGAAATCAAAAATTCCTACCAAGCATCCACATCCAACAAATCATCCCACAAAAAAGACTCCACCTTACTGAGGCTACTGAACACCAAATTTCACACTGATCTCTTCTCCAAAATTACTTGCATTACCTTTGGTCCCAAAACCTCTTTAACACCTCTCACTATCACATCCATTGCCAAACAACCCGCACCTCACTAGCATCCTCCCACGCTCAGTGTACTGATCATCAAGGTTGCCCTTGAGATCACAGAGGTGCCATCTGAACTGAACAAGCAGCTGGATTTAGAACTCCAAAAACCCCTCCAGACCACTAATAACTTTGGTCCCACTCGTCTCATCTGTTTTCTCTGAAACTGCTCTCACCATAGACCTTCCCATTAAAAAGAGAGCCTTGATATATCACCATTGGCACAAGGTCAAACCTTCAAAATCCAATCCTCAGTCCTACTGCTGCTAAAAATGCGTCTGTTACAATGATCTCGTTACTGCAGGTCTTAAAAACCCAGCTCTGTGAAACCGCCCAATCCATCGCATTTATACCCACTTTCATGCCAACGATTCCCTCTGCCAAACTCCCACTGCTGAAGATATTACAAAATTCATGACAATCGCCCTGCAAAACATCCATCCATTATGTCCAAACACTGCCCAATAAGTCTCCCTCGCAACTGCCACAATCAAGTCCATTGTGTCTTGACCCATCTTCATTTCTAGTTACACTTGCAACGCCTTATACCACTGTTCCCTCCACAGGTTACTATCCTGAGCTGTGGAAAACCTCCAGAGCCCTACATTTCCTCAAACTGCACAAACTCCCTTCTCATACTTTCTCTTATTGCTCCATCTGCCTCTCATCATCGTTCAGCAAGAACTTAGAATCTATCCTCTCCGAACGCACTCATCGACACCTGTAGCAACACCATCTCCTTCCCATTCCCAGTGTGGCTTCTGTACTATTTTTCCTTCGATGATCAGCTCCTGCACCTCACCTATTTCCTATCTCGCCAAATTAACTCCCATAAATCCGCTATTTTTGTCTCCCTCGTCTTAGAGAAAGCCTACGACCAAGTATGGCATTTCAGTGTCGTTTTCAAACTCCAGACATGTGCACTTTTAATTAACTATGTCCACCTTATTGTATCCTTCCTACTTAATCGTCCATCCCTTGCCTCTATTAACAGTACCAATTCCCGTACCTTCCATCCCACTGCAGGAGTGCCCAAAGACAGTACGCTGATCACGCCGCTTTCCTCTCCCTCTGCCTTACACTTCACAAATCCCAACGATCCCTCCAAATCCACCTGTCAGTTTACCTCCTAGTGTAACCACTCCTAGCGTAACCACAAGATCAAGCCCTCTAAAAAACAGGCAATAATTATAAGAGGAACGACCCCTCCACCTTCCGCTTCCATGACTTCTATCTTATCATTTACGACCTTCCTACCCAGTTAGCTAACATTCTAAAATGTCAAACTTCTTGGAAGCTTAAAACTGTGTGCCGGACCGAGACTTGAACTGGGGACCTTGCCATTCACGGGCAAGTGCTCTACCATCTGAGCTACCCAAGCATGATTCACAATCCGTCCTCACAGCTTCAATTCGGCCAGTAGCTCGCCTCCTACCTTCCAGACTTCACAGAAGCTCTCCTGCAGACCAGGAGACACTAAAATATCTTGGACTAAGCCTCAACCAACAACTAAGGTGGATATCCCACCTACTAACCAACCAACAGAAAGTGCACAACAACATTACTAAAATTACTAACAGGCGGTACTTGAGGATTACACCCCTTCACTATTCTCCACACCTACCCATCTTCTGCTATGCAAATGTTGGATGGATCTCTGCACCACTGAAGTTCTATGTGTCCTTTTGAAACCTCCTCTTAGAAAAATTAATGAATTACTGTGCTGATTAAACCCCTTACGTTATTTGATTTTCAAACAGCTGAGCAAAACTGAACGTGCACAAACATTTCTCTCTTTACTTATTCAGATCATCAATAAGCTGACACACAATATTTTTAGCACAACGCAATCTGACTTTCAATAATCCCTGCAAAAGACTGGCCCTGACTAACAATAACCTATACCTTTCACGAATCACTTACCTCACAAAAATCCTCGTTACTCGAACTACTGCAATACAACGAGCGCCAATACTGCCAGCTAAATAAAAGATTCAAACTACTGAAGGCACTAACTACTGATAGGCATAGTTAGCAAATGAAAGATTTTGATAGAGAACAAACAATGTATTTACCTTAATAGTGTTCAAAAGTCATAATATATATGTCAGTTAATGACATCCAGTCTTACAAATTTACTGTCTCTGATGGACACACGTCCAGATCATCCGCTCTCAGAACTCCGCCATCTCTCCCCCCACATCCACCGCTGCTGGCGGCTCACCTCCAACTGCGCAACGCTACGCGCTGTTCACATCCAACTGCCCAACACTACAATAGCGAATATTCCAACAATGCCAACCAGCCACAGACTGCACACAATACAGCCAGTGATTTTCATACAGAGCGCTACGTGGGGTTACCAATATAAAAACCTATACAGCCTACTTACACTTTCAAATCCCCGAATGCCATGAACTCTGCCTTGCTTTCCGGATTTATTTACCTTCACCTGCATGGATCCTCTGTCATCTCATCATATTCTTGCCCGTTCACACCCACAATGAACACCTCCGCATCTCCTCTACTATACATCTGCAAACCAGATTCCAATAACCTCATTGTGTCACCTCTGATCGCCAACCCTGGTACGCTGTCACACCGTTACAAACACGTCCCACTATCCCTACACCTACATACACTCCATATCGTATCACAATCCAACTTCAACTGACTTTCTCTCGCAGACGATGAAAAGTTGTTCTTATATTTATCCATCCTACCAGCTATAGCTCTTTATGCCTATTTGTACTCCACATCAGCACTCACCCTCGCTCCTCCCTATTCATTTCACTCCCTTCCTTTCTCTCCTGATATCACCGCACTTTCCACCCACCACACACATCCTTCCTTTCAATATTTCCCAGTACCCACCTTGTCACCGACCCTCTTTCTGCTGATACCACCCATGGCTTATAATTTTATATCCCCCATAGAAATGTTTAACCCCACAGCTTCTTCATCCAGCGCATGTCCTTCAGCTCTTTAGTGGAAGTGCAATACTTTATTTTAATGAACTTTGCTTTTCCGTTCCCACTCCGAAGTTTTAAAAGACTTTTTATATTTGTCTGTAAGACTTTTTATTTTCCCTTTTAAACTTTAAATGTTGAAAACCACTCTGTATAGCTGTAATAACATGTTGTTTCTTAAAATCTTTACATCCACATTCATATTTAGTCATCTCTTTAGTAATCGCTCTTGGCTGAAGAGCGGGATATTGTACCGCTAGCAGCTCACCATCTGTCCATGCGGGGCGAGGAGAATGAAATAGCACTAAATGAAAAAAAAGCATGACTGCGCCCCTCCTCGGTCGCCACAAACGCCTACTTTCAAGAAGGTGGCTTTCAAAAAGCTCCCAAAAAGACGTGCTCTCATTGCCACTTGCCCATTGAGCAAGACTGCAAGAAGCTCTCTGAAGGCGAAAAATCCCCATCTCCTCAATAAAATCTAAAAATCTGCCCTCCTCATCTCTATGAAGCGATTTAAATTGCCAAGTCAGATCTGGAACACTGTATTCACTATCAACCAAGGTGGCGGTGAAGGGGGAGGGGGACGAGGGGGGCAAAATTAGATTTCTTAGCCACGCCCCACCTTTCCAGCGCCACGTGATCGTGCTGTCTGGACTCGAGCCGTCGTCCCATTTGGCCCACATAAGAACTGTTACAATCTGGACACCCCAGAATCTATACACCTGATTTTTGTATTGTAACATACCAAGATCATCCACAGTCGAAAGGCCAACTGTAACTTTATATTTCTTAAAAACTGATGCCACTGTTGAGCTAACAGTACTGCAGTACTTGTCTTTTTCTGTGTTTTTCGCATTAGGTGTTGTATTTTTTCCACGTTAACTGCAGTTCTATAGTTAATATTAGTAACGTAATTCTGTGTACAATTATTAGTTTTTCGATGTAATTGATAACATATGACTCCTTTTTGTGTTCAGAGTGTATAGCGGAAGTTTTAAAAAAATTAATTACATAATAACGCAATTAAAGTGGTGAGTATATTTCAGTTTTAGACTATAAAATAAAGAATAGATAGTTATAGTTTTATGCCAATTTATTGCTCCCGTTTTAATAATTTGTGGAAATGTTAAAGAAGAGAAGACTGAACTGGGCTGGTCATGTAGCAAGGATGCCGGAGAACAGACTACCCAAAATAGCCCTAATAAGCACTTCAAAAGCAGAATTAATCAGGATGATGCAAAATTATTACAAAATAGCTGAGAAAGCTGGACTTCATGTGAATGAAGAAAAGACAGAATATCTAGTCATAAGTAAAAAATTCCAAAAGAATACACCACTGACCGTAAATGGTCTCACTTTCAAGGCAGTTGACCACTTCAAGTACTTAGGGAGTCTCTTTAGCAGAGACAATAGAGCAGAAATAGAAATAGACGCCCGTCTAGCAGCAGCTAATAGAACTTTTTACAGCTGTATCAAAATTTTAAGGATGAGATCACTTAGTACTGAATTCAAAATCCGTTTTTATCAGTCAACTATTGTACCAGTAGCATTATATGGATGTGAAGCTATTACATTCAGGAAAAAAGATGAAGAAAAACTGTTGATATTTGAAAGAAAAATACTAAGAAAAATATTTGGACCAATCTTCGATGAAAATGTCATGGAGTGGAGGATAAGGAAAAATGAAGAACTACGGGAGCTGTACAAACATAGTACCATTGTGGAAATGTTAAAGAAGAGAAGACTGAACTGGGCTGGTCATGTAGCAAGGATGCCGGAGAACAGACTACCCAAAATAGCATCCACTAAGAAATTAGAAGGAAAGAGAAGAAGAGGAAGACCTCGAATTAGATGGATGGAGAATATCCGGGAAGATGCAGCTAGGATGGGCATCAACTCTGATTGGACAACAATTTCCCTGGATAGAAATAATTGGAAGAGGCTTGTAGAGCAGGTGTATGGTCGATAAGGCCTTAGCCACGTGTAAAGTAAAGTAAAGTAAAGTAAAGTATAAATTTCATTATCTTGGATAACGGAAATAGACTGCGTTCGGCTATCCAGGTTGGCGTAAAACGAGGTTAGTTGTATGGGTCTATAAGCAGCGGCTTCTGAGTCATGCGTGTACATGCCACAGTACAATTGTAATTTGTGTCGTTATAGCTATACTGGCTGTACATGACTACCTATAAAGGTACACTGTTCAATTAGCGCTATGGTTCTTGGTGGGTAAGCTTTTACAATGTCTGATTAGTGTCGTATATTGCCTTCATCGTACTGCTGATTGCTATGCTACTAGCTGAAATCTAGATCTGCAGCAAAATAAAGATGATATTACGACCGATGCTCATCTTCTTTCTATCTTGGATAACATCACAGTCGTGGGATGCAATTATTCCCATGGAATCAAACCTGGTGAGCTTTTTTACTCTTCTAAGATAAAAATCATTAAACGGGCGTTTTCCTTTAATTGTGATCGCTGAGCAAAGTATCGGGAAAAAGAGTAAAGCGGAAAAATGCTCCTGACAGAGCACGAAAGGGGCGGCTATGTTCCTCTTCAAAATACTTCGACAAAAAAGTGGGGAACCAGCTGCTCAATCCTTCCTGACTTCCTCACCAAAAATGTGGACTTGCAAAGTATTCGCACTTCTTTGTCGTGTGGTGGAGAGACGGTGACGGTGGAGTAGAGAGGAGACAGTGGTGGTGTAATGTAGCAAATTATTCATTATGAGTTATCTGCTATATTAGCAGGTCCTTTGGCTCCCCATTTTCTGCGATCCATTGCTTCCTTCTTAAGGCTGCTGTATGTTGTACCGTCCATCATGTCATCCAGTATCTGGAATCTCTTCCTTCCTCGCTTCCTTTTCCCTTTTACATAACCTTCTAAAACAGTTTTATCAGTCCGTCATTCTTTCTTAATATATGACCAATTCAATTTCTTTTTCTTCTCTTTATTACATCTAGTAACTGTCTTTTCTCTCCCACTCTTCTCAGTACCTCTTCATTTTTTACTCTGTCCATCCAACTTATTCTCTCCATCCTCCGCCATGTCCAGATCTCAAAAGCCTCCAGCCTTTCTCTGTCTTTTTTCCTCATAGTCCATGTTTCAGCGCCATATAGAAGAACACTCCACACAAGACATTTTATTAGTCTCTTTCTGAGTTCTCTGTCCAGACCGCTGCAGAAAATTCTCCTTTCCTTATAAAACGCCTCTTTTTCCATTGCTATCCTTGTTTTAATTTCTGTGGTGCACTTCCAGTCGGTGTCTATCCTGCTTCCAAGATACTTAAAATTTTGCACCTGTTCTAGTATTTCTCCATTCAGCGTAATTTTTATTTCCTTATTTCCTCCTAGTGCCAATACTTTTGTTTTATTTGTCTTAATTTTCATTCTACATTTTTTTTTCCGTTAGTTGCAATGGTGTCCACCAAATCCTGTAATTCTTTTTCCCCTGTCGCTAAAAGGACCATGTCATCAGCAAACCTCAAACACCCTTCTCTCCTTCCTCCAATTTCTACTCCTTTGTCATCTAATGAGCATTGGTCAATCATATTTTCCAAGTAGAGGTTGAAAAGAGCAGGTGATAGACAGCATCCTTGTCTTACTCCTTTTCCTAGTCTGATCCAGTTTGTACTTTCTCCTCTCAGTTTAACTGAAACTTTTTGATTAAGATATAATGAGTTTATAAGTCTTCTGGTTTTCCAGTCCACTCTCTATTCCCTCATTATGGTCGCCAGCTTGTCCCAAACCACACTGTCTAATGCCTTTTCTAGATCGATGAAGCACATATATAGGTCTCTTCCTTTTTCAATAAACCTTTCTCCCAAGATTCGTAGGAGCCCTATTGCATCTCTGGTGCCCGTATTCCGTCTAAAGCTCCTTGCCAAGGTTCTCCTCCATTACTTTTTCAAGTCTTTTATTAATTATTGTTAACATCACTTTGGCTGCATGCAGCCAAAGCAAATTATTACTAGCTGCCATCTTGCACTGAAAGCGTAGCTTGCCGTGGAGCCGTTCCCACGCCTGCACAGCTGACGCTGGCTGCTGGCCCGAGCAATCCGTGTACTTGACTTAACACTACGTGCAGTACGTTACACTCAGTCTCTGTCAATCTGAAGAAGTACTATAAAATATTAATCGTTCTTTTTCCTACTTAGTACACAAAATTATGTGGCTAAAATTTCAAATCAATAACTTGAATACTTTCAGAGATATAAATTTTTACCTAAAATACATAATAACCGTGTTGTGAAACTGCATTGTAAAACTGAATTAGGGACTGTAATGTATTGATCTATAGTATCAATTGAAACTATAGCAAGAGGATAGGTTCATATAATCTAATTTTCTGGAATTTTCTTTAGTTTCATTACCACAGATTTCTGACCGAATTAAAAGTACTTTAGAAAATTACTTTTTTTATCGTGTTTTGGTTGTGTGAGTGTTTTGGAGAGACTGAAAGAGTGAACGGAGGACATAAGTAAAATGAGAATGTGATATTTCATTAAAACTATGTAAATGTGTGCTTGAGAATGTTGTTATGCATCAGCGGAATGTGTGACGTGTGTCCGAATGAGCTTGATTTTGTAAAAGGCAGTCGGAAGGAGCGTTGAGCAGTAAATTTATTAATAATTTATTTTGTGGAAAGGAATCTTATTCTGTTTTCATTAAATTTTATTTAGTTTTGCAAGTACGAGATTTCTAATCAAAATTACTTGTGGTACTCTGATTGGCTGACAGAAGTACCGCGAGTAGAGAAGTGATGATCTGATTGGCTGCTTAACATACGAGCCAACAGCAGCTCAGTATTTCCCGCGCGTTTGGGTAGGGCTTGGTGCGTCAGGTCAGTCGACACAGTCGTCTTCTAGTAAACACCTACGTTAAATCGCGCTGATCAAACTTGTACCAAATTCGCGCTTTTGTTGGGTTTTCGTGTCGCGGACGAAAAGCGACTACGGTATTGAGTATTTTGTGAAAGTTTGAGCCTTGTGATTTACTTTAGGAGAGGTATGCTTGTGAACATTTCATGTCGTCCATAAACTCCGCGTGGAGTGTTTCGTCCAGATAACGAGACATTATGACGAGCATTTCTTTACGGGGAGCCTACTGAACGACTGAAATGTGTCAACTCGCAAGTAGTTGTGGATCAGTGGCTGTTCACGACGTTCACAATATCGGATCGGACTAAATAGCTCCTGGCTGTTTTCGGATGTGATCTTGTAACAGAGGTAGTCAGTACCGTTGCACAGCTGATGTCGGAGTATTAAGTAAGAACAACTCGCCACGGGTAGAAGTGGGACACAGAGAAAGCGGCAACGAAAGAGACAGAAAGATGAATGAAGACAATAGCCGTGACAGCTAAAAAGAGAGAAAATATTGATGGTCGGTAAGAATAGCTGCAGTTAAAGAGAAAGAGAGATGAACATAGAAGCAGTGTGAGCAAAACAGAGAGCAGACACTGGAAATGAAAAATACAGATGAGTAGAGACCATACATAAGCTTGGGGGCTCCAGTCGCGCCAGACTGGCGAACGTTAACAAGTACATATAAGGGAAGGTGCATTTTGGATCGAAATTTTAAGGACTTGGATATAGGGGAGAAAATAAGTTACACCCTCCCCCAGAATTTCTCAACAGCTGACAAATAGTAGACACAGTGGGAAAGAAAGAAAAAAGCAGACAGTGTAAGAGAGAGAGGACACCAGAGCAGTGCGATATACTGGAAATCTGTGAGAGGAACAGGAGACGGTGGGAAGAGACACGTATAAACACAGCGAGAGGGAGACGCTGAGAATGACGGCTTCACTACAAAGAGACATTGGGTAAGAGGCTTTAGAATGTTCTGAGCTAAAACAGCGGGAATACGTTCACATGCCAAAATTTCTGGTAAGGGAGGGGTTATGAGGTTGAGGTAGCTGGTTCCCCACCTTTCCGTCAGAGCCTTTTAAAGAGGAATGTCTTCGCCTTTTTTACGCTCCGACAGGGGCATTTTTCCTCTGCTAATTATTGACGGAATTCAAATATTTAAAATACTGCCATAATCTACTCATTAATAGGTATAACCTATTGTTAAAAGTTAAACGCAGTAAGTCAAGTGGCGAATCGTACACGTTGTGTGCTCGTGGGGGGTAAGACTTACTCGTTCAGAGCTGCTCTTGGATCTGCTGAGCCTCGCTGACGTCAGAGCGTGACGTAAATGCTGCCGAAAAGGAGCGTGAACAAGTTTACACCTGATCGCCAGAGATAATCGTTGTTTGAGATAAAATTTAGTTATGAAATGTTGTCTGTCAAAGATAAAACTTATCTATCGGTTATTAGAACTACTGTCAAAGTATCAATAAGTTTGATGGTTTGATCTTTTCTGTTATAACTATCCCCATTTCGACGTCTTCTCTACACAGCCGCGGATAATAGTTCGTCGTTGTAGATCAAATTTTGTTTCGGGAAACTTCACTTACTGACTTCGTGACCAGAGAAAATGCTCTGCTACAGCCCATTTTTCTGATTTCCCTAGTCGGCAAAAACTCTTGTTGCCTTAGTTATGTGTTGACACCTCTCCTAGTAGCTCTAATGTGGTGGGTACACTCAATTTTATATACCCCGAGCCCGCATCTCGTGGTCGTGCGGTAGCGTTCTCGCTTCCCACGCCCGGGTTCCCGGGTTCGATTCCCGGCGGGGTCAGGGATTTTCTCTGCTTCGTGATGGCTGGGTGTTGTGTGCTGTCCTTAGGTTAGTTAGGTTTAAGTAGTTCTTAGTTCTAGGGGACTGATGACCATAGATGTTAAGTCCCATAGTGCTCAGAGCCATTTGAACCATTTTTTATATACCCCGCGTGCTAACAGACGAGGGTGTTCATCCTGTACAGATCTTGTTGGTCTGATATTACGTTTCTGCAATATCTTCCTAGATTAAGTGGAGCCAGGAGCACGTCAGAAGATATCCATCGCAGCTCTGAACGAAACGTCAGGAACGAAAAAATTTCATGAACCACAATCATACGAAGGGGAAGATTCACCAGCAGCAGAGGCAATTAGTCACGAGGGTTTTCATTGTACGATTCTCTCTTCTAGTGATACTTGATTTTAGTTCTAATGCAGCATGGCGGTCTCCGATTGTGAGGATGTTTGGCTCGCACGCTCAGACAGCTGCATTCGAGGTGTGGGTCACCGTGGCGCGACCCACAGCCGAACCACGAATCCCAGAACAACTGCAGCACAGCCAAGCGCCGGGAAAGGAGGTTACTGACGCGGGGCCCACGAGAAGTGCCGGACACGAAAAGAACCTGGGACGTCACACTAGTCACCTTATTCGCCATGGTTCGCGAACGTTCGGCTCCGTGTAGGGCCCACGAGAAACCAATATTAAATTGAAAAGGTGCCGCACTATACGTATTAATTTTGTAGTGTGCCACCGAGAACTTGCGTGCACTTAAATTATTAAACTCGTCTGAAACAGAGGCGGCAGACTGCAGAGTCACGTGCTGTGACGTAGGCGCCACGATCTCTTTGTCGTGGGCCTCCGAGGCCGTGGCGCCTACGTCACAGCACGTGACTCTGCAGTCTGCCGCCTCTGTTTCAGACGAGTTTGTTTAATAATTTAAGTGCACGCAAGTTCTCGGTGGCACACTACAAAATTAATACGTATAGTGCGGCACCTTTTCAATTTAATATTGGTTTCTCGTGGGCCCTACACGGAGCCGAGCGTTCGCGGACCATGGCGAACAAGCTGACTAGTGTGACGTCACAAGTTCGCTGCAGGTCCCGCACACCGCCTCGTGACGTGGCAGTGATGTGTGAGGTGGCGTGGACGCCGCGGTCTCCGGACGAGTTGCACCAGCCTCGCCCGGCACGCGCCAGGAACGCCAGCTATTTCGCGCGCCCGCAGTAAACGTCACGCGCAGCTGGCCGCGCTTGCAACTGCACCGCACGCTGACGTCAACAAGACAGAGGGTGGCGCCGGAGGGTCGGGTGCGAAGGGGGGGGGGGGGGGGGCGGCGCTGCTCAGCCGCCTGCTGGCTCTCGGCTGCGCCGCCTTACAGCTCCCGCTTCACGTGCGACTTCCTCGTTTCAGTCAGCTGCTCGTGGCAGGTGTGTCCACGGCAACGTCCAGGGCGTTTCTTTCCTGAACTGCGTGTCTCCTGCCTCGAGTACAGCGGTCGTTTTCGTTAAGCGTCGGCGCCTAATTACTTGTGTTTGTGAGAGCTGTCTGCCGTGCAGTTTGCTGTCTGAACGGTGAAAGTGAGGTTATGAGGGGCTGTTCTTTTTACAAGAATATCGAAAAGTAGTAACAGAATGTAGGAACAAGCAATGATAATAGTTTATCAACGACCAAATCAAAATTCGTGGAGGTTTTTCTTGGCAAACGTCGTGTCGTCCTAAGAACTAAAAGAACAGGAAAAAATGTCGTTACGTTTCAAATCATCTAAATGTTTTACTCGAGAAAGTATATTCTTACATCAAACAATATTTAAAAGGAACTAAATAGCGCCTTCGTCAATTTATTTCTCGTCGCTCGGCTTAATGGCAAATAACACAGAACTTTATTTTTTTTGTTCAACAGCTCTGACTTTTTGCAATGTTGAGACGACTGCCATTTAGAAGCGTTTATCTATTTACGTCTTTATTCCCGCATAGTTTACGTTTTCTCCTTTCGCAGCTGTCGAAAACGGAAAAACGTTTTTTGCTTTCATATATTTCGTTTCTGTTGTAGAAGAACACAAGCAGGAAAAATACTCGGTCCTCGTGCAACCTTTGCACTGTGTCACGGAACCAGAGCAAGCAACGCAACAAAGATTAAGAAGAAGAAAATACAAAAACCATTACTAAAATAGGATTAAGATCAGCGAGACTGGTTAACTTACGCGCCAGTGCCTGTTCTGCGCATGCGCCGTCTGCAGCTTCCGCAGCATTTTAGAACTCCTCACTCAGCACAGTCAACTGCTCATTGACGTCACTGGCCCCCTTGAGTCGTGGCTGTCCGATAGTTTACACGCAACCAGGTGACGAACAGACGATTTTGAGCAGAGATTCACTCGTGTAAAACAGGCTTTATGGTCCAAAGACAAACACGCCTGAGTTCATCCCTCATTTATACTGCCTAATGATTATCGGTTTCGGCAGCAGGTAGTATCATCAGGCCATCGTCTGGCATGCCGTCGTCAAGCTCCCTCACCTGTGTACGTGTGATACATAAAATGCGAAGAAGGTTCAAGCAGTTTTCGAATATTTCAGATTTGTACCCGTGAGTCTAACCAAGAGAAACACCTAACATTTATAGACTTTCAGAAGCCTTTGGTATTAAAAAAAAAATATTATTTAATATAACAAAGTATTTCTGGTTAAGAAATCAACAATAGTATGGACTATGGCAAAAGGAAAAGAACTAGAAAGAAGCAAATTAAAGAATTGAAAACAACAGAGCTAAACTGTTTTAAGCATAAAATGCTAAATTTAGGCCTTCAGAGCAGAAAAGGAAGAAATTAGGAACATGGATGGGAGCAACGAAATGAAAACATGTGGAGACGATGAAGCAATAATAGAAAAATCGGAAACAATACAGAAGGAATAACAGTTGCAGTTGTTACGTGCTGTCAGTCACCCAATGCAAAGATAAAAAGAAATTAACTAGGCCTATAGGGGTTACCCCTCATGTTCGATACCTCCAATTCTGAGCTTGTACGAAAATGCATCATTTGTGTTGCAGCTGGGGGAAGACCTACAGACCAAGTCCCAACAAAAACTGCAGTGAGACGTATCTAATACGTATATCAGCAATAGTATGCAGAGATGGTGTTTTAAAATAAACACAGGTAAATCTTAACGACATTTTAATATTAAGTATAATTTTTGCATCTATCTTTTATCTAATATGTTCGGTGCGAGATGGTAAGGGTGGACGCTGCTTAACATATTCGGACATCATTTTTTTAAGAAACTTTCAAATTATACTTAAGACTGGTAAACGACTCCCCATTGGTGAGAAAAGGATCTACACTTCTTACGCTCATAAAAAAATATTTCGATATGTTAGCTACATTTTATGCGTATCAGCGTATAACCTAAACTGAATGAACTGAAAAGTTTGTGGATTTGTAAGGTTCAAAAGGAGGAAACAGACACGGGAATCATCTTGACACCTTAAAAATAGATGATGGAATAGGATTCAGAAATTCCTTGCGGCTGACTTACAGAAGATATCGAAACACTTCTCCAGATGGTTGGGAACGCATTTAGGAAAAGACGACAATTTCAGATTGTCAGTTTATGTTCTCAGATTAGCAGTTCCAATTCGTTGCCATAATTCAATACAAAGTCTTCGAACTATAGATAATGAGTTTCGTGACTAGAAAATACTGTGAGCAATCGTTTCAGAGGAATTGCGTAGCAGAAAAGCGTGTGACTTAAAATGCATAGCTTTTATTTTTTCTATTTCAGCAATGATTTACATACAATAAATAAAGTGTTTTTAGCAGTGCAGCAGGGACAAAACTTTTTGCTTTCCTTCAATGAAACATACATTTAGATAGGATTCTGTGTGTTGCAGTGGGAAATCTCTCTCTCTCTCTCTCTCTCTCTCTCTCTCTCTCTAGCACTCACTCACAAACACAATAATTAAATCATGATATACTTCCCCCCATGAACTATGGACCTCAACCGTTGGTGGGGAGGCTTGCGTGCCTCAGCGATACAGATAGCCGTACTGTAGGTGCAACCACAACGGAGGGGTATCTGTTGAGAGACCAGACAAACATTTGGTTCCTGAAGAGGGGCAGCAACCTTTTCAGTAGTTGGAGGGGCAACAGTCTGGGTGACTGACTGATCTGGCCTTGTAACACTAACCAAAACGGCCTTGCTGTGCTGGTACTGCGAACGGCTGAAAGCAAGGGAAAACTACAGCCGTAATTTTTCCCGAGGGCATGCAGCTTTACTGTTTGGTTAAATGATGATGGCGTCCTCTTGGGTAAAATATTCCAGAGGTAAAATAGTCTCCCATTCGGATCTCCGGACGGAGACTACTCAAGAGGATGTCATTATCAGGAGAAAGAAAACTGGCGTTCTACGGGTCGGAGCGTGGAATGTCAGATCCCTTAATCGGGCAGGTAGGTTAGAAATTTTAAAAAGGGAAATGGATAGGTTAAATTTAGATATAGTTGGAATTAGTGAAGTTCGGTGGCAGGAGGAACAAGACTTCTTGTCAGGTGACTACAGGGTTATAAACACAAAATCAAATAGGGGTAATGCAGGAGTAGGTTTAATAATGAATAGGAAAATAGGAATGCGGGTAAGCTACTACAAACAGCATAGTGAACGCATTATTGTGGCCAAGATAGATACGAAGCCCACGCCTACCACAGTAGTACAAGTTTATAAGCCGACTAGCTCTGCAGACGACGAATAAATTGAAGAAATGTATGATGAAATAAAAGAAATTATTCAGATAGTGAAGGAAGACGAAAATTTAATAGTCATGGGTGACTGGAATTCGTCAGTAGGAAAAGGGAGAGAAGGAAACGTAGTAGGTGAATATGGATTGGGGCTACGAAATGAAAGAGGAAGCCGTCTGGTAGAATTTTGCACAGAGCACACCTTAATCATAGCTAACACTTGGTTCAAGAATCATAAAAGAAGGCTGTATACATGGAAGAAACCTGGGAATACTAAAAGGTATCAGATAGATTATATAATGGTAAGACAGAGATTTAGGAACCAGGTTTTAAATTGTAAGACATTTCCAGAGGCAGATGTGGACTCTGACCACAATCTATTGGTTATGAACTGTAGATTAAAACTGAAGACACTACAAAAAGGTGGTAATTTAAGGAGATGGGACCTGGATAAACTGACTAAAGCAGAGGTTGTACAGACTTTCAGGGAGAACAATTGACAAGGAGGGGGGAAAGAAATACAGTAGAAGAAGAATGGGTAGCTTTGAGGATGAAGTAGTGAAGGCAGCAGAGGATCAAGTAGGTAAAAAGACGAGGGCTAGTAGAAATCCATGGGTAACAGAAGAAATATTGAATTTAATTGATGAAAGGAGAAAATATAAAAATGCAGTAAATGAAAAAGGCAAAAACGAATACAAACGTCTCAAAAATGAGATCAACAGGAAGTGCAAAATGGCTAAGCAGGGATGGCTAGAGGACAAATGTAAGGATGTAGAGGCTTATCTCACTAGGGGTAAGATAGATACTGCCTACAGGAAAATTAAAGAGACCTTTGGAGAAAAGAGAACCACTTGTATGAATATCAAGAGCTCAGATGGAAACCCAATTCGAATCAAAGAAGGGAAAGCAGAAAGGTGGAAGGAGTATATAGAGGGTCTACACAAGGGCGATGTTCTTGAGGACAATATTATGGAAATGGAAAAGGATGTAGATGAAGATGAATTGGGAGATATGATACTGCGTGAAGAGTTTGACAGAGCATTGAAAGACCTGAGGCCCCGGGAGTAGACAACATTCCATTAGAACTACTGACAGCCTTAGGAGAGCCAGTCCTAACAAAACTCTACCATCTGGTGAGCAAGATGTATGATACAGGCGAAATACCCTCAGACTTCAAGAAGAATATAATAATTCCAATCCCTAAGAAAGCAGATGCTGACAGATGTGAAAATTACCGAACTATCAGTTTAATAAGTCACGGCTTGCAAAATGCTAACGCGAATTCTTTACAGACGAATGGAAAAACTAGTAGAAGCCGACCTCGGGGAAGATGAGTTTGGATTCCGTAGAAATGTTGGAACACATGAGGCAAGACTGACCCTTCGACTTATCTCAGAAGCTAGATTAATGAAAGGCAAACCTACGTTTCTAGCACTTGTAGCCTTAGAGAAAGCTTTTGACAATGTTGACTGGAATACTCTCTTTAAAATTCTGAAGGTGGCAGGGGTAAAATACAGGGAGCGAAAAGCTATTTACAATTTGTACAGAAACCAGATGGCAGTTATAAGAGTCGAGGGACATGAAAGGGAAGCAGTGGTTGGGAAGGGAGTAAGACAGGGTTGTAGCCTCTCCCCGATGTTATTCAATCTGTATATTGAGCAAGCAGTGAAGGAAATAAAAGAAAAATTCGGGGTAGGTATTAAAATCCATGGAGAAGAAATAAAAACTTTGAGGTTCGCCGATGACATTGTTTCTGTCAGAGACAGCAAAGGACTTGTAAGAGCAGTTGAACGGAATGGAACAGTGTCTTGAAAGGAGGGTATAAGATGAACATCAACAAAAGCAAAACGAGGATAATGGAATGTAGTCGAATTAAGGTGGGTGATGCTGAAGGAATTTGATTAGGAAATGAGACACTTAAAGTAGTAAATGAGTTTTGCTATTTGGGGAGCAAAATAACTGATGATGGTCGAAGTAGAGAGGATATAAAATGTAGACTGGCAATGGCAAGGAAAGCGTTTCTGAAGAAGAGGAATTTGTTAATATCTAGTGTAGATTCAAGCGGCAGGAAGTCGTTTCTGAAAGTATTTGTATGGAGTGTAGCCATGTATGGAAGTGAAACATGGACGATAAATAGTTTGAGCAAGAACAGATTAGAAGCTTTCGAAATGTGGTGCTGAAGATTAGATGGGTAGATCACATAAACAATGAGGAAGTACTGAATAGGATTGGGGAGAAGAGACGTTTGTGGCACAACGACTAGAAGAAGGGATCGGTTGGTAGGACATGTTATGAGGCATCAAGGGATCACCAGTTTAGTATTGGAGGGCAGCGTGGAGGGTAAAAATCGTAGAGGGAGACCAACAGATGAATACACTAAGCGGATTCAGAAGGATGTAGGTTGCAGTAGGTACTGGGAGATGAAGAAGCTTGCACAGGATAGAGTAGCTTGGAGGGCTGCATCCTACAGTCTCAGGACTGAAGACCACAACAACAACAACGATGTGCTTCCATCACTGCCACGAGATGTCACTTAAAACGCCAATTTAAATATGAAACAGATAACATTCATGCTGCTCAAGAACTTTCCTGGTGTGCGCTGCTTAAATCATTTAAATTACGTGAAAGTGATGATATGCTGTTACGTGACGTTGTTCTTTGAATTTTAATCATAACCCTACGCAGTGGCCATAAACAAATTATCGCTACGCCAAACAAGTTGTTTGGCTGTAGATATTCTACACCTTATTTTAGGTCTATGTGACGATGCTATGCTGAGTATATTTAGATGTTTTGACGATGCCATTACGGACTTATCACTTTAGGACATGGTGTAGAAAAGATCTGAGGATGGTCATTACCTGCGCAAAGCCGGGTCGGGTCAGTGGTACATTGTAAATAGATTTAGTAATATTTGTGCAGCATCAGCAATTACGTGAAGAAATTAATTTATAGATTACATGAGATTAAAGGTTTAGAAGACTGTTGCTGTATCAGCGTTTTTAAATGGCAGCGAATTATTCGTGGTAAACAGTTTTCCAGAACGAATGTCCAGAGTAGACAGATGAGGTTTTTAAGGAGTGTCAACAGATGTAATAGAAGAGGCAGGATCGGAAATGCTGATATGAAGTAAACGGCCGTGGAACGTAAACGTATGGTGCGACATCATACGAAACTGCATTCTGGGACCTTACTTCATCTCCGGCGTTCTAAATAGACATTCCTGCACACACTTTCTGACGAACATTTCAGTTCTCCTAGAAAAGGTACCACTGGATATTCCCCAGTGTATGTGGCTACAACACGATGGTTGTATAACTCATTTGTCGCGTACTGCAACGCAAATAATGAGAACTTTTCTGGGCCTTGGATACGGCGAAAGTTTGTTGTCAAATGGCCTGCGAGCTCCCCCGATTTTACTCTTCTTGACTTCGTTCTTTAGGGAGCTCTCAAAGAAAGCAGTCTATGTCGAAGCCCCAGCTACGCCACACGATATGTCTCATCCAATCGCGAGTGCATGCTCTACCGTATCGTTCACTGTAATTATATCTGTTTATCGTTCTTTCTATCGACGACTGCAAATGTGCCTTTCAGTCCGTGGTCAACAGTTTCAACACATGCTTAATGAAAGGATAAAGTTATTGTTTTCGAAGACATTATTTATGTTATATCAGCTGTGTGATTACCAAATCACTGTCGCTTATTTCATTTACGTGTGTACGAAATTGGATTACAATGTCAAATAAGTGGACAGCGTGTATTGCACGTGGCTAGTAACACTGTTTTAGCGCTCACGTTCGGCATAAAAGGATATTTCATTAAGTAGAATATTTATTTTGCAGTGTACAAGTGATCACATAAGCATTTTTAATAAAATGTTTAGTTCAACGAATATGGTATACTTTAGAGCATGTTGGTGGGAGACAGCGTACATTTTACCTCTAAGCAGCACATAACCGCGGACAGGGAAACTCAGGTCAAATCTTCCTTATACATTTGGTTGTTTAACACATAGTTGCTTTTTGTAGCGTATAAGACCACCTTATTTTTGGAGAATGAACAGCTGAGTTCTGTGTTGAAGCTCACGTAAATCTGGAAGGATACACCGATGTGAAATAGCTTTCCTAAGCCTTCTGTGATATCCTAGAAAATAAGAGAACGGTGACCGAAACGGCAATTGCGGTGTAAACACTGCCAAGCAGGCAGTACGGTAGGACTGAGCTACGAAAATTAAACCTTATTTTCCCTTGTTCCGATTTACCACCTAGATGCAGGTTCACCTACGAATGTTGTACATGGAAATACCTCAGAGGCTTGAATCTAGCGTGTTTGTCGAAATTTTTCAGGACGCGTTTTTACGTCAACATTAACAAACGGTATGTCACTGTAATTGTCTTTTCGAAAAGTATCGAATGCAGCTATAAAAAGTACACGGTTCCATTAAAAAAAGTACTTACTTCAATATCTCAGTTGATACCAGCGCCAAAAATATTACTAAATATTAACATTTGCCGGAAACTGCGTTTCCATATGTACAACGGGTCGCGAAATGAAAGGTGTGTTACCTCTTATGTGATTCACCCAATTTATTTTTACAATTACCGACAAATATTTAAAGCATTTCTTTTGAAATCATAGTAGAACATAATTTCACTTTCGTTGAGTGAAGAAGTCTTCCTACTTTGTGAGCTTTCATCACATCCAGTTTTCTCTTTGACTGTGTGAAGCAGGTATACGTGGCACAAAGAAGGAGTCTGATTGCACGGGGTGTGGGGGTTTGGCTGTGTGAATGGAATAGCAAGATATCCGATATGAAGAAGCAGCACACCAATTGCGTTAAAGAACAATTTTTAACGCAAATTATGAAAAAAATTTTAAATGACAAGATGGGTCTTTGCGGGCGAAGACTTGTGAGGGGAAATGCTGACGTAATTGGCGCTCGGTGCTACTGAAACGTCCCCTTAGAACAATTTATACACGACTGTGCTTAACCTGACACACAATAATTTTAGCGCAACGGAATCTGACTATCAAAAATCTCTGCAAAAGAATGGCCCTGAGTAACATTAAACTATACCTTTCAGAAATCACTTACCTCACAAAAATCTTCGTTGCTCGAACTACTGCAATACAGCAAGTGCCACTACTGCCAGCTAAATAAAAGATTCAAACTACTGAAGGCACTAACTACTGATAGGGATAGTTAGCAAATGAAAGATTTTAATAGAGAACAAACAATGTATTTACCTCAAGATTCATAATATATACAGCAGTTCATGACATTTTTCAAAACTCCGCCATCTCTCTCCCCACATCCACCACTGCTGGCGGCTCACCTCCAACTGCGCAACGCTACGCGCTGTTCACATCCAGCTATAGCAGTTCATGACAACAATGGCAGGCAACAATGCAAACTAGCCACATACTGCACACAGCACAGCCAGTGATTTTCATACAGAGAGCGCTACGTAACGTTGCCAATAAGAAAACATAAACAGCAAACTTACATAAAGAAAACATAAACAGCCTACTTACGCTACCAACGGAAATTTTGACACTACAACTGCTAGGTCGAGGACGTTTGCAGAATCGAAAAAAAAAAACAAAAAAAAAAAAAAACAGGGAAGTCGACATGAAGTGTTCCGGTCAAATCCGATATGTGACGATACTAAACGGCGGACCCATCGGGTATCTTTTATTGTGCCACTTACTTGCAGTTACCATCGTTGGCAAAGTGGTTATCGTCAGGTGTGAACGTGCATCGTTTTCTTTTCAATTCTTGCTCCAAGGGGGGTAAGCAGGCAGCTAGCTTGTTGATGTACAGAATATCTAATAATAAATCAATACTTAAATATACATCTCTAAAATTGACAGTATATGTACAATGTGCAGCCGATATCTTTTTGGCCAGTACGTCGACATATTTTCCGTAGGTGTATCGATATTAGGATAATTTCTGTCGATGTACCACGTGCTGCCATTGATAGTGTGTTAAATATCGACGTAGCGAATTCCCGATACTTTTAAAAATATCAACAGCCCTAGTCCGAATAGTGAAGAAGGAGGTTCCAGACCATGCCTTTGTGAAGGACTGAGAATAGCAAGAGGAGTGAACGCGCTGGGGCTCGAGGAATGAACTATAACAATCGAGGCGACAGTGAGAAAAACGAAAACAACCAGTCAGGAAAGAGTTTTCAAAATCTCGTACAATATTTTGGACATGAGAAGGGTCACCACTTGCTAGGTTCCACGATTGCTCGCACCAATTAAAAAAAATAAATAAATAAAATAAAAAATAAAAAACCAGCGGAACCGAGGCAGCAGCCGAAATGTTACATATGTGCCAGGACAATCCAGAAGGCTTGTTTAATCTGCGTGTCAAATGGATTAGTGTATCACTATGACCCCACAACAGGGGGGCAAACCAAACAGTAGAAACGTGTGGATTCTCCACTGCTGAAGTTGGCGAACGCCCAACAATCATCGGGTAAGATGCCACGGTGTGGTGCTACCACACTGTGCTGATATGGGACAGATCATCACAGCAGCGTACTGCCGAAATCTCGTGACGAATTAAGGTGGAGGTGTCGCGCCGAAGCACTGCGGGGAGCTGCCTGAACGTGTGTTGTCAACTCCACGTCAACGCCGCAGGACACAGTCTCACTAGCAGCTTCTTTCGGCTATCAGTTTCTGTTCCTCGCTTCGTGTTCTTCACGTATGACACCCAATGACTTCGTCCTCTTTTCTCGGATAAAGAAACTGTTGTGTGGAAGGCATTTCCAGAATGACGAATCGGTTATTCAAGATGGAACGTTTCTTCAACGAAGGTCTGCGGCAAGTCTACCGTTGAGAAATGTTTGTGGCGTTGAAAGGTTGTTGTTGTTGTGGTCTTCAGTCCTGAGACTGGTTTGATGCAGCTCTCCAAGCTACTCTATCCTGTGCAAGCTTCTTCATCTCCCAGTACCTACTGCAACCTACATCCTTCTGAATCTGCTTGGTGTATTCATCTCTTGGTCTCCCTCTACGATTTCTACCCTCCACGCTACCCTCCAATACTAAATTGGTGATCCGTTGATGCCTCAGAACATGTCCTACCAACCGATCCCTTCTTCTAGTCAAGTTGTGCCTCAAACTTCTCTTCTCCCCAATCCTATTCAACACCTCCTCATTACTTATGTGATCTACCCATCTAATCTTCAGCATTCTTCTGTAGCACCACATTTCGAAAGCTTCTATTCTCTTCTTGTCTAAACTATTTATTGTCCATGTTACACTTCCATACATGGCTACACTCCATAAAAATACTTACAGAAACGACTTCCTAACACTTAAATCAATACTCGATGTTAACAAATTTCTCTTCTTCAGAAACGCTTTCCTTCCCATTGCCAGTCTACATTTTATATCCTCTCTACTTCTACCATCATCAGTTATTTTGCTCCCCAAATAAGATAAGCCTTTACATCCTTACATTTATCCTCTAGCCATCCCTGCTTAGCCATTTTGAACTTCCTGTCGATCTCATTTTTGAGGCGTTTGTATTCCTTTTTGCCTGCTTCATTTACTGCATTTTTGTATTTTCTCCTTTCATTAATTAAATTCAATATTTCTTCTGTTACCCAAGGAATTCTACTAGCCCTCGTCTTTTTACCTACTTGATCCTCTGCTGCCATCAGTACTTCATCCCTCAAAGCTACCCATTCTTCTTCTACTGTATTTCTTTCCCCCATTCCTGCCATTTGTTCCCTTACGCTCTCCCTGAAACTCTGTACAACCTCTGGTTTAGTTAGTTTATCCAGGTCCCATCTCCTTAAATTCCCACCTTTTTGCAGTTTCTTCAGTTTTAATCTACAGTTCATAACCAATAGATTGTGGTCAGAGTCCACATCTGCCCCTGGAAATGTCTTACAATTTAAAACCTGGTTCCTTATATAATCTATCTGATACCTTTTAGTATACAACCTTCTTTCATGATTCTTGAATCAAGTGTTAGCTATGATTGAGTTATGCTCTGCATAAAATTCTACCAGGCGGCTTCCTCGTCCATTTCTTACCCCCAATCCATATTCACCTACTACGTTTCCTTCTCTCCCTTTTCCTACTATCGAATTTCAGTCACCCATGACTATTAAATTTTCGTCTCCCTTCACTATCTCAATAATTTCTTTTATTTCATCATACATTTCTTCAATTTCTTCGTCATCTGCAGAGCTAGTTGGCAAAGAAATTGAAGAAATGATGAAATAAAAGAAATTATTCTGATTAATATGTAGAAAAGGACGGACGCCAGAACCAAATTTAGTGGTATGAACTTGATGTATTCGTGGTGATAAATCTAGGCGAGTTGGGAGTGGCTTTCGATGTTCGAGAACTCGTCGCGCCTTGGGCTGGTGTCCCAGTTAGCGGCTGCTGTCGGAGCTGGGCACAAACTGAAACTGAAAGCTTACAAAGTAGCAACAGGGCAGCGAGTGACCAATTTACATACTGTTGCTCGCCATCGCTACCGCCAATGGCTACTGGAGTCCGTGCACAATCGTCAAGATGATTCCGAAGAAACGTAGCTACAGTTGTTGTGGTATGTGAATTCTCTTTCAGTCACAGAGGTAGTTCAATGTGACATTGACTTGTCTCCGTACAGGTCAGCGGTTTTCAAACTTTTTGAGCGCACGGCTTCCTTGACCTGAACGCAAACACGCGCGGCTCGTTCGGCACATGACATGTGACTCTAAGTGTGGGGTTCATCATCATCATCATCATCATCATTTAAGACTGATTATCTTTCAGCGTTCAGTCTGGAGCATAGCCCCCTTATAAAATTCCTCCATGATTCCCTATTCAGTGCTAACATTGGTGCCTCTTCTGATGTTAAACCTATTACTTCAAAATCATTCTTAACCGAATCCAGGTACCTTCTCCTTGGTGTGCCCCGACTCCTCCTACCCTCTACTGCTGAACATGAGTCTCTTGGGTAACCTTGCTTCTCCCATGCGTGTAACATGACCCCACCATCTAAGCCCGTTCGCCCTGACTGCTACATCTATAGAGTTCATTCCCAGTTTATCTTTGATTTCTTCATTGTGGACACCCTCCTGCCATTGTTCCCATCTACTAGTACCTGCAATCATCCTAGCTACTTTCATATCCGTAACCTCAACCTTGTTGATAAGGTAACCTGAATCCACCCAGCTTTCGCTCCCATACAACAAAGTTGGTCGAAAGATTGAACGGTGCACAGATAGTCTTGGTACTGACTTCCTTCTTGCAGAAGAGAGTAGATCGTAGCTGAGCACTCACTGCATTAGCTTTGCTACACCTCGCTTCCAGTTCTTTCACTATGTTGCCATCCTGTGAGAATATGCATCCTAAGTACTTGAAACCGTCCACCTGTTCTAATCTTGTTCCTCCTATTTGGCACTCAATCCGTTTATATTTCTTTCCCACTGACATTACTTTCGTTTTGGAGATGCTAATCTTCATACCATAGTCCTTACATTTCTGATCTAGCTCTGAAATATTACTTTGCAAACTTTCAATCGAATCTGCCATCACAACTAAGTCATCCGCATACGCAAGACTGCTTATTTTGTGTTCACATATCTCAATCTCACCCAGCCAGTCTATTGTTTTCAACACATGATCCATAAATAATATGAACAACAGTGGAGACAGGTTGCAGCCTTGTCTTACCCCTGAAACTACTTTGAACCATGAACTCAATTTACCGTCAACTCTAACTGCTGCCTGAGTATCCATGTAAAGATCTTTAATTGCTTGTAAAAGTTTGCCTCCTATTCCATAATCTCGTAGAACAGACAATAACTTCCTCCTAGGAACCCGGTCATAAGCCTTTTGTAGATCTATAAAGCATAGATACAATTCCCTGTTCCACTCATAACACTTCTGCATTATTTGCCGTAAGCTAAAGATCTGGTCCTGACAACCTCTAAGAGGCCTAAACCCACACTGATTTTCATCCAATTGGTCCTCAACTAATACTCGCACTTTCCTTTCAACAATACCTGAGAAGATTTCACCCACAACGCTGATTAAAGAGATACCTCTGTAGTTGTTACAATCTTTTCTGTTTCCATGCTTAAAGATTGGTGTGATTACTGCTTTTGTCCAGTCTGATGGAACCTGTGGGGTTAATAAACTTAATTTTAAAAGAAGGTAAGAATAGTTATTTCTTTATTAACGGTTGATGTAATACATTTTAATCAACTTTTAAAAAGTTTTTCCTGCAACGAAATCAATGGGAAGCCTGAGCTTTCTGCTTCATCATCAATTCTTCAAATATTGACACAAGATTGGGAATCCCGACTCGCATATCTTTCCCCACATTAATTCGCCATCTGCATTTCGTGTTGATGACTGACTGTTCTTGAAAACGTACTTCAGGTAAGTAGAATGTGGTAAGACGTATCGAAATTCGTAGGGCCTTGTTACTTAGTTGCGGATACACTTGCTTCACCAAGCTCCAAAATTCTAGGAGTAATGAGGAAACTATCTTTGAGTTTTATGTGAAATCTGAAGAAATGTCGATAACTTGCTCATGTTTTTCAGTGGAAAGTGTTGATGGAAGTTCTGTACCGAAAGCAATTTTGATCCAGTTGTGTTGAGAACTTTGGAAGGTACTTCAGAAAGTAATCACAGAGTTGAAGAACTGCAGATGTAAGTCCTAACAAATTTCGTCGTCAGATGACGCTGGTGTTTTCTGCTAACAGACGTCTTCTGGCCAGAAATGTCCTCCCCCCCCCCCCCTCGCTTTTTTATGTCCTACTTATGCGTCACTTGTTGTTCTCGTTCCAACGTAGCAGAATACTATCACTTTGTCTTCTTTGTGGTCATCAATTTTCATACCTGTTACGCCTCATTACATTCGTCTTTCCTCGGATAACTTCACACCGTATTCAATTATACATCGCACTGGACACGTTACTCTCATTGTGGATAGCAAAGTTATTAGCGAATATTTCGTCTTGTATTTTTTTTTTTTTTTTTTAATTTCCGTCATTGCTTCTTCGATGTGTAGACTGAGCACTTCTGTTCGTGGATTTCCAACGACTCGCTCGGCTGCGTTGGAAACGGGCGACCCAATGCAACAGCTTTTCGGGTTTCGTTTATGACAGAAATGTCACTGACTATCAAATAAGGAAAAGGACGATGAGAGAGAGAGAGAGAGAGAGAGAGAGAGAGAGAGAGAGAGAGCTGAGCCGGCCCATCGCAGGAGCACTCACTTTGATACAGACGACGGACCGGCGCGGAGCGATCTGGCAGCCGTCCACGGCGGCCCAACAGCTGTTCCGCGCGCGGCGAACGCATTTGTCTGTCTCTGGCCGGCTTTTTGTGTCTGGCGGCGCGGAAGAACCACAGCTCAGCAACAAGCTGTGTTCTCGGTCCAGCACCGGCAAATGTTTCCCCCGCGCTGAGAGGGGCTCGCCAACCAGCAGTTTACGTCACGTCACAAAACTGGCGCTTTGCCGGTCTTGCAACTGACACACACTCAGCTGTCAAGTCTTACGTTGCGTGCGTACCGAAGGACATCACATGCGTATTTTGAAAAAGCCATTGTGCTGTAGTTTTGTGCTCGGAGTCTTTCGCGACGGCATACATGAATAAAACGTTCTCGGTTTTCCAGCCGCGTCAATTCAAATAAAATGCTCGAGCTTTCGATGGCCATCTCCGCCATCGTCGTCAGGAGTTCCTTTATTGGGTTTCGATTCCCCCTAAAGGGGGCGAGCTGGCAGCAGCTTATTACGCCGCTCTTCAGCCTACAGAATTTGTTTTAAAAAGATGAAGATAATAAAAAATAATAACAGTTGGCGATAAAATCGGTGACTTAAAGGTAAAAATGGCAGAAAATTCTGGAGCGTAAAACATAAAACACAGGGTTGATGAAGTTAATAAAACACACAGGAAGCAGAAAAACAATAGACAGACAATTAAAAAAACACGGCGACAGTCTGGGTTCTGTTCGCAAGAGATATAAAGAGCACACCCAGCGACAGCATGATTTCTGTTCGCAACACTGTGGAAGGACGCACAACACCGAACACTCACTTAAACACTGCGCTAAAAGTTGGCACAAATACGACAAACCACACCCGAGAGCAGGTGGGGGGAAACTGGTCAGATGACGGGAAAAAGGGGGGGGGGAAGGAGAGGAAAAGTGAAGGGGGAGGGGGGAAAGGAGCCAATGGAAGAGGAGGATCCATAAGAGGGGTGGGGGGAGCTGAGCAGACGGGCCAGAGATTGGGGAAGGCAGAGGAGGGGAGTACAAAAGAACTCGGGGGGGGGGGGGAGAGAAAGGAGATGATAGGCAGGGAGAAAACACAGGATGGAAGGGGGGAGGAAGAGGGAGCCCAGGGAAAGGATGGAGGAAAGGAGGGGGGGTTGAGAATCAGAGTTGATAGGAAGGATAAATGGAGGGAGAGAGGGCATCATCCGGGAGGGGGAGCTGATGGAAGCCACCTTGGGAATGGAGATGTAGGGTGTAGAGATGGAGGGTAGGGGGGACACAACGGTGAAGACGTGGCAGGGGGTGGGGATGGGAGAGGAGAGGAGCAACCAGGGGGTGAGAGGAGCAACCAGGGGGTGAGGGGGTTCAAGATGGCGGGAGGTGTAGTGGATGCGGATATGTTCGAGGAATAGGAGCAGATGGGGGAAAGGAATGAGATCATAGAGGATCCGCGTGGGGGACGGGAGGCGTATACGGAAGGCGAGGCGGAGTGCATGACGCTCAAGGATTTGGAGGGACTTATAGAATTTGGGGGAGGGGCAGATATCCAGGCAGGACTGGCATAACAGAGGATGGGACGGATTAAGGATTTGTAGGTGTGGAGGATGGTAGAGAGGTGCAACCCCCACGTCCAGCCAGAGAGAAGTTTGAGGAGTCGGAGGCGGTTGTGAGCTTTGGATTGGATGGAGCGGAGATGAGGGATCCAGGTGAGGTGACGGTCAATGGTGAGGCCAAGGTAGGTAAGGGTGGGGGTGAGGGGGACAGGATGGGTGCAGACAATAAGGGAGAAATCCACGAGCCGGAAGGAGCGAGTGGTACGACCTACGACGTTTGCCTGGGTCTTGGAAGGATTGAGTTTCAGGAGCCACTGGTTACACCATGCAGCAAAAAGGTCAAGGTGATTCTGGAGAAGGCGTTGGGACCGTCGGAGGGTAGGAGCGAGGGCGAGGAATGCGGTGTCATCAGCATATTGCAAGAGGTGTACTGGAGGGGGGGCTGGGGCATATCTGCCGTGTACAGGAGGTAGAGGAGAGGGGAGAGGACAGAGCCCTGGGGCACACCTGCAGAGGGGTAGAAGGTGTGGGAATTGGCATTATGGATGGTAACATAGGAGGGGCGGTGGGAGAGGAAGGAGGCCATCAGACGGATGTAGTTGATAAGAAGGGCGTAGGTTTGGAGTTTAAACAGGAGACCGGGATGCCAGACATGGTCGTAGGCCTTTTCGAGGTCAAGTGAGACAAAAATGGCGGAGCGACGGGAGTTAAGCTGGAGGGAGAGGAGATGAGTGAGGTGGAGGAGTTGGTCATCAGCAGAGAAGGGCGGTCGAAAGCCACATTGGGTGTTTGGGAGGAGATGGTTTTGGTGGAGGTGGAGATGGATGCGCCAGGAAAGGATGGATTCCAAGAGCTTGCTGAACACCGATGTGAGAAAGATAGGACGATAGGAAGAGGCATCAGATGGAGGCTTGTTGGGTTTGGAGAACATCAGGATACGGGAGGTTTTCCACAGGTCGGGATAGAAGCCAGTGGCAAGGATGACATTGTAGAGGATGGCAAGGAGGGAAAGGAAGGAGGGAGGGCAGTGTTTGAGGTGGTGGTAGGTAACGCAGTCGTGGCTGGGAGCAGTGTTGCATTTAGTGCGGAGGGTGAGGCTCATGTCCTGTGTTGTGATGGGAGTGTTAAGTGCAGATGGTGGGTTTGGCCCAAGTACTGGAAGCTAGGAGCAAGGGGAGGAACAGAGGTATTCGTACGGTCTATGACATCAGGGAAGAGGGAATAATCAAAGTGGGGATCATCTGGGATGGAAAAAACATCAGAGAGGTGGGAGGCAAAGTGGTTGGCCTTACTGAGGTTGTCAGGAAAGGGACGGTCATTTAGGAGGAGAGGGTACTGGGGGGTGGGGCGGTTCCCAGTAAGGCGGTGGAAAGCAGACCAATACTTGGAAGAGTTTATGGGGAGCGTGGTGTTGAGTTGTGTACATGTCTGGTGCCAGGCACGGAGTTTCTTCGCAATAAGCAGGTTGCGGATGTGTCGTTGTAATTGCCGGTGGCGGGTAAGTGTATCCCGGTCACGAGTGCGGAGAGAAGAGCGGTAGAGGCGGCGGGACTCTCGAAGGAGAAGGACGGCCTGTGGAGGCAGGGCAGGGCGGTGAGGGTGGATGGCTTTGGTGGGGATATGGGTGGCGACGGCGTCAGACAAGGTCTGGTGCAGGAAGGCAGCAGTGCGCGAGATGTCATCAGGAGATTGGAGGGTAAGGTCGTGGCCGTCAACCTGGGTGTGAATGTGTAAGTAGGCTGTTTATATTTTCTTATTGGCAACGTTACGTAGCACTCTGTATGAAAATCACTGGCTGTGCTGTGTGCAGTCTGTGCATTGTTGTCTGCCATTGTAGTGTTGGGCAGCGGCAGCTGGATGTGAACAGCACGTAGCGTTGCGCAATTGGAGGTGAGCCGCCAGCAGAGGTGGATGTGGGGAGAGAGATGGCGGAGTTTTGAAATTTGTTATACTGGATATTATGAACTGCTATGGATATTATGGTTTTTCAACACTATTAAAGTAAATACATTGTTTGTTCTCTATTAAAATCTTTCATTTGCTAACTATGCTTATCAGTAGTTAGTGCCTTCCGTAGTTTGAATCTTTTATTTAGCTGGCAGTAGTGGTGCTCGCCGTATTACAGTAGTTCGAGTAACGAAGATTTTTGTGAGGTAAGTGATTTGTAAAAGGTATAGGTTAATGTTAGTCAGGGCCATTCTTTTGAAGGGATTTTTGAAAGTCAGATTGCGTTGCGCTAAAAAAATATTGTGTGTCAGTTTAAGCACAGTCATGTATAATTGTTCTAAGGGGACGTTTCATATGTCGACCCTTAGCCAAGGATACCTTACTGGAATCTTCTGATTTTTTTCCTTGTAGTTTGTGTAATTTGTGCAGCTTTTGTTTATTGCTAGCGCGTAATTGTAGAGAAAATCTCCTTTGTAGTTGCAGTCTTTCATTGTTGTACAGTAAAACAGTTGTGGCGTGCATGTAGATTTGCACCAAGTATTTAGCAGCTGCAGTTAACTAGATATTATTTTCAGTGCTATGTTAATGTGTTCTCTTATTTCAGCTCTTCAAATTGTGCTTTTCTGTGTTATCGTGTGAAATATTGTCACAATAATGGCGTGTGAAAAACGTAACACTAGGCTCCAAAGTAAACTGAGAAATAATAGTGACGACGAGCGTAGCTTATCAGCACCACTGTGTAGTGAATTAACAGACATTCCAAGTAGTACTTTGGTAATTGTGCATAGGGAAATGGAACGGGCGGCAAATAATGGTGTAGACAGTGAAACAGGTTGTGAACAGGGAAGCATTATCGATCGATCGGTCGGCAACAGCTCGCCTCAGGAATGCGAAATGACAGGACACAATTTTACAAATACTGTAGATTCAGGTTTTGCGTCCTCACCGTTTTCTCAAATAAGTCAAGACACATTTTCAGATTGTCAAAATGTGAATGTTGCCGGTGCAAATGCACTGCCGAAAAGCGTAGAGGAACAGATTCCAGACACTAATGCATTGTTATTACAACTAATGCAACAAATGGAACAAAATCAGAGACAAACACAGCAAAAGCTTCGAAAGTTAGACACAATGGAACAAAATCAGAGACAAACACAGCAACAGTTAGACGCAATGGAACTAAAGTTTCAAAAGTTAGACTCAGTGGAACATAAGCTTGAACAAACACGTGGAGATTTAACTACTGAATTACATAATATTGAATCGAAATGTCAAAAAAGCCTGTAATGAAGTAAAAACACAAATTTGTGAGCATTTTCAACCTATTTTTTCGCGGCATGAAAATGCATTACAGAATCACGAAGCAGCCATAAAAGAACTCCAAACTATTTTTCATGAAAATCACGACACCTTGCAAGCTAAAATTGACTCAGTTGCATCTGCCGATTCGGTTACGCAACTTGCAAAAACTCAAGAAAACTTAAAGGACACAGTAGATACGATTTCAACACAAATGGACACTCTGAAACTTGGTTCAGAAAAACACACTGAGGAAATAAGTACACTATCGGAGAAAGTAGCCGAACTTTCGAATCAGGTCACTAACTTATCTGCAAAGGTAGGTGATGATCTGAATGACACAAGACCTGTAGCCATCACTGACACAGAAGAGTGCGAACAAATTAGGAAATTAAAACAAAATCAGAATCAAATTAATACGCAACACCAAAGAGAAATCCGGGAAGTACAAGATCAGCTGACACAGGTAATACGTATTTCAGAGGCCACTCGCGCTCCAATCCGGTAAGAGGGACATAGAAATACGGAACAGCCACAAAATAATAACTCAGGGCACTTCGGAAATTATGAAAGAAATTGGCAAGGTACACCGAATTTTGAGATGGAACCGCCGACACGACGTAACAATGACCGATATGCTACTCGCCGACACGATGATTTTGACAATAAGCTGTTCATTACTACACGTAAATTCAAAACGTTTAAGAATTCTGCCAACGACATTCATCCACAAGCGTAGCTCCATCAATTCTCTCATTGTTTTCCACCCAACTGGTCATTGGAGCACAGGTTAGAATTTTTGTGTGGCTACTTGGAGAATGAACCAGCTGTAAGAATGCGATCTGTCATTCACGATTGTCACAGTGAAGGAGAATTTTACCATGCGTTCCTCTCAGCATATTGGTCTCAAGCTACACAAGTCCGAGTAAAACATAGCATCATAATGACGAAACATTTCGAACAATCTGAATTTTCCAGTCTTGTGAAATATTTTGAAGACATGTTGCACAAGAATCAGTACCTGTCAAACCCATACAGCCCCTCAGAACTCATTTGCTTAATCAAATTACCTGAACATTTACGACATATTATTTTGGCAGGACGTTGCAAAGACGACATTGAAGCTTTTCAGGTACTGTTACGAGAACTGGAAATTGACACTGACAATCGCGGAACGCGAAAACAGGAGCACAACAATTACAGATCACATCCGTCACAATTCCGTGATGACAGAAATAATATACGACAAGGCTATTCTTTCAATGTAAATCGTGACTGAAACAGACACCACCCGTATGACAACCGTTGGCAGAGTAGTAATAATTACAGGGAAAGATCACCTCTCCATGGTAATGACTATCACAGAGACAATCAGAGACACAGACAATATGGGAACCAAAATAATTATTATTACGGGAGACAGAATAACTTTTGACGCAACGGTCCAGTGTGCAGTTACGATTCAGGGAGAAATTCTCCACCACTTAACCTACATGAAAGAAACTACAGTAACTACCGACATGACGACAGACGATGTGATCGTAACGACAGACCTGAATTGCATCAGAACTGGCGGGACTCAAACAGAGCAGTGCACTTTCGACAACGTGAGTTTGAAGAAGCTAGGTCTCCTAATCCCAATAACGATGCGCGCCAACAAAGAAACAGACAATGACTCGCACCGCAGGCTGCCGCGTGCGCCGGCTGGCTCAGAGAAATATAACATAGACGCTAACCTTGAGAAAAAGTCCAGTATTCTTTACCGACGTATCCCACATGATAATTGCGTTGAAGTTGAAACTCTGCGTACTAGGAAGAGTAACGGATTACACCACATTTCACATGTAAAACCGTTTATTGAAAGATAATCTGCTTTTTAACTTTGTCTTTATCATAAAACGTTTCACTTTACATTACTAGTATGCTTTGTCAGACTTAGTATATGTTAACACGCAACAGTGTTTGAAGTTAAATATCCAGTCAAGAACCAAGAGAAATTATTTAAACAGAAATTACGAATGTATTGTTATTGCGAACAGACGACACAGTGTTATTGTGTGTGTACATTCTTGCTTGTTAGTTGCACGATTACGTAACGACAATAAGGCTCACATACTTAGAACATATCTGGTACTGCTAATGAGATTTTAATGCAACATTTTGGTTCACTTGAAAATACATTCTGGATTTAAAGTACTTTCTGTGAGATGCCAGATGACACATTGGTTAGTTTATGTGACAGCTACACGATTTTATCATGACGCTATTAATGAGTGACAATTTACAATGTTGCTTTTGCGGTGTTTCTGTTTTATGTCGGCACAGTTTTTCTGAATTCTTCTGGAAAGGAAAACATGTTTTAGTAGTAACTTTTGTGGTATAGCTACAATGAGACAGCCTTTTCCGTAGCACAACAATACGTTACAGCACAGTAATTTCTTCATCACAACAATAAGTGTAATAACTAAGATATCTATATGCAAAGCCTTTCACTTTTGTTTATCATGAGGTAAGTACATTGACTTCTGCAGAACTTAGCTTTTGGAGGACAATAACTACGACACTTCCACAGAGATTATCTTACAGCAAGACGTACATTTACCGCTACAGACCATGTATTTGAGTGATTAATTTTGTACTTAAAACATTTATTTTTAAAGATATTTGAAGTACAATGATACAAAGGTTTTCCGTGATACATTTCATTCCATTGCTGTAATCTGTAACACCTGAGGGTATAATTACATTAATCCTCAGGGGGGTCCACGCTTACTTTGTGTACCATGTGTTTGGCAAGCAGAAGGAGCCCTAGCTAATATGGTATTTGCTTATACAACTTTACACATCGGTACCATATTTCTCTAACACATAAATTACACAGCTATCTGATCATTTAACTGAGAGATAAACATTTTGTTTTACTACATCAGTGACACATGTTTACGCCATTACACAGTTGGGTAACTTCACACTTATGAAATTGTATTTTGTCTGTACTTTGTGAACTGTTCATATTTTTTCGGACCCATTGTGATATTATGAGAGCTTTGAATGATATATTTGGTATGGGATCACGATTTTTAAAGTAAGTTTGAGGTAGATGACGCTATTTAAATGAGCAGAGAAATTTTTTAGGTTTTGAAATTATTGCAGGAAGCTACGACGATTTTGAGATTTGACTGAGGTGTTATGATGTTATTTTTACGACGGCGATGTGTATTATGCTGTTGAGGTATGTTTATGATCAATAAGCTGATGTTATATGAGGAATCTGATTATGCTATGTAGTTATTATGATGAAATATTGAAGACGTGTTGATGAATATGTATATGTGTAATAAGGTAAGGAATAATGAGTAGTGGTTAGGGACTCTGGTTTGTGAATAAGGTTATTGGAAACCAAGAATCGTACTTTAAGAGTTATGAAATGTATGTAAATGCGTGAATGTGTCACAATGCCGACGAAAATTTTTTGGACACTGTTATATCAATAGGATTTTGTTTCTACAGATTTGTAACGTAAATTCTTGACCTGTGAAATATTTTTATATGAGACTGTCACTGTAGCGGAAACTGCTGTCGTAAATATTTCAGTAAGAAAGTTAAGTGACCACCTGCACGTAATGCATCGTGGGCACCCAGCTGTGTCAGATGCCGGGAGAACAAGTCATTAGTGAGTGTCCTTTTCAGAGGCACAGGTAGAAAAAAAAGGGGAGGCCATTAACCTCGCTATTGACATTCCTTTATAGAAAGCACCGCAAATACGACAAGCTCATTACTTGGAAACATTTTTACATCTGCACACCTGATGATGACAAGTATCTTTCTACGAGAATTGAGAGAATTTTTACTGCCTTATGAAATGCCATATGGCTAATGAAAGATGTTTCATGCCGTCCTTTGTACATATTTGCTCATTTTCTTTAATATCTAGTTTCTAACTGCACTGCAGCATTGGTTAAAATAAAATTTTATGAATGTACTAATATAGATATTTTATGCCTACAGATCCAGTAAACAATAACTTAAAAAAAAAAAAAAACGAAGGAGCACAAAATTGACATTTCCCTTCACAGGACTTGCATACATAATTTTCTTTTCAACTACTTGGTAATATTTTTCGTAGAATAAGTTGTGGTGCACCACTTTAATTACATAGACAATAAGATGTGAATATACATTTCCCTTGTCTGTATTGTTGTCTTTACTGTAATATTTTTTCTGCTTGAGATTTGTCATGTTTGCTGCTGCTGTTTGCAGGCATAGTGTTACTGAATTTGACTTTGTGTTACTCTGCTAAGCCTGTTTTACTACTAATTTATTTTTCTTGTTTGCTGCTCATTGCCTTATATTAGTTGTAATATTGCTGCTTGCTTTGCCAATTTGAATTTTTTGTCATTGCTGTTTGTATTAATTGTTTTATGCTGCTGCATTGCCTCGTCCCTTGGTATATATATCTGAGCTCAGTAGATTTAAGTTAGCTTAAGAGGTGGTAGACTATATAAGGAACTAATTATGATGAATTGGAAGAAATGCATTAAGAAGCTATAAGAACATAGTTTGACCAAAAAAGTAGTGCACAGTGGAGAAAAACTATTTTTGAAAGAGGATGTGAACAGAATACAGAAAGCATGATTGGATAGGATGTTTTTTTGGCTGGAGCAAATGTTGAAATAAGAAAAAAAAGATCTATGGAATGAAGTTTTGGGTTGGACTGCAGTACCAAATGTTACACTGAAAACAAACCCTGTCCTTTCCTTTTGTGGTATCCCACTATGTGTTTGTGTACCCTTGTGTATTTGTTTTCTTCCTGTCTCTGTGTAGTTTCATAGAATTTTTTCTTCTTCTAATACTCAGCTACATGAACTATGATGAGGAACACTGTTATCCTCAAATATACTTTGCATTAATAATATGTTATTTACTTTGTAAAGATGTTTAGACATTATTTATTTTGTTCTGTTTTAATGCTCATATGTGAAGTTGATGTTTCAATAATTATTCTGATCTTTTATGTATTTACTTATAATTCCTGTAACACTGATGTATATGTTATTTCGATTCTTCTGTAAAGCCTGTATTACTACAAATGTTATCTGTATTGTTATGTTTTTAATGATGTATTTTGTGCCTTGTAATTGTATTCTTATGTTACAAAATTGTAATTGACACCAGTTCATCATATTATTAACTTGTAAGTTCCATTTCACTGCACACGTTTCTGTTGGTCATAGTATATGGACAATATGTGAGAAGTTGGGACTCTTAGTGTTTACATGTGTGTTAATAATTCAGCAAGGGACTGGATAACAGCATTGCTGGTTCTAAGGACAATTCCAAAAAACTTTGTGAGTGCACAAGTGATGGTTCATGGACTTGCTATATTCTCCGCAAGACTCTTCGATGGTGAATGTGTACCTGCACAGTCGCAACAGATGGCTGCTGGCCATCTCTACATGGACTACAGTGGGTCTGCACCTCTGGTGGCCCACCAATACCACAATCTCTACCAGGACTACAGTGGGTCTACTCTGTGATGACCTACCTACCAATATTCTTCAAAACGTCGAATGACTCTGCGGTGGGTTTGCTCTGTTGTGGCCCATTACCTGTCAGCATGTCAAGAGTCAGCACTGTCTTTCCGTTGAAAGGACAACACTACTTCTTCAAGACTGCATGGAAATCCACTACTTCTGTGTGCAATTTCTTTTACTAATGAGACTTCGTGAAAAAAAACTGTAATTACTATTATGATGAATGATCAGGACTGTCTTTATGGACTGTGAGAAAATTTTAGCTTTTGACCAACATTGTATCAATAAGAAAGACAGCTGGTGAATCAGAAGAAGAGGCCAAACGGACTGTATTCCTGCCATACTGTGAAGCAACGAGCAGTAAGTTAGGATGTCTGCTGCAGAAACATGGGCTAAAACCAGTGTTCCGGCCCGCCTCCAAGATACGAGATATGTTGCGCCCTGTTAAGGCCGACATTGCTCTCCGAGTGTCCGGCGTGTATGGTGTACCTTGTGAATGTGACAGCATTTGATTTCTTTGTTATTGTAACTATGAAAAATTTTATCAAATCATTATTGGCCACTGCCCAAAACAATTTGTAAAATTTTTTGTGGGGAGCATAGGGGCTATGTAAGTAGGCTGTTTATATTTTCTTATTGGCAACGTTACGTAGCGCTCTGTATGAAAATCACTGGCTGTGCTGTGTGCAGTCTGTGGCTAGTTTGCATTGTTGTCTGCCATTGTAGTGTTGGGCAGCGGCAGCTGGATGTGAACAGCACGTAGCGTTGCGCAGTTGGAGGTGAGCCGCCAGCAGTGGTGGATGTGGGGAGAGAGATGGCGGAGTTTTGAAATTTGTTATACTGGATATTATGAACTGCTATGTATATTATGGTTTTTCAACACTATTAAGGTAAATACATTGTTTGTTCTCTATTAAAATCTTTCATTTGCTAACTATGCTTATCAGTAGTTAGTGCCTTCCGTAGTTTGAATCTTTTATTTAGCTGGCAGTAGTGGCGCTCGCTGTATTGCAGTAGTTCGAGTAACGAAGATTTTTGTGAGGTAAGTGATTTGTAAAAGGTATAGGTTAATGTTAGTCAGGGCCATTCTTTTGTAGGGATTTTTGAAAGTCAGATTGCGTTGCGCTAAAAAAATATTGTGTGTCAGTTTAAGCACAGTCATGTATAAATGTTCAAAGGGGACGTTACATAGGCCGTCAACCTGGGTGTGAATGGAGTCCCGGTAGGCATCGCAGTTGGCACGGGAGTAATCATGGACAATTTTAGGAGGGACGTCAGGGCGAGGAGCGTTGCGGGGATGGCGACCATTAGAGATAGTGAGGAGAACAGAAGCATGGTCACTGCCAATGAGGTCAAGGACATCTGCGGTGATGCGCCCAAGGAGGTTGGGAGAGGCAAGGACCACATCAGGAGTGGTGTTGGATTCGGGTCGGGTGTGCTGAGGCAGGGGAACCAGGTCTCCCTGGAGAGTGGTGAGAAACTGATGCCACCGCCGGAGGTCGGCAGGATCACGGCTGTGGATATTGAAGTCGGCGGCAATCACGTAGGTGGAGAAGGTGCGGTCAATGTGGGCCAGGAAATCGTACGGGATGGGGGTGCGAGGGCGGATATAAATGGTGGCACAGGTGATGGTAAGGGTGGGGAAGAAGAGGCTGAGGGTGAGATCCTCGGCAGGATTGTTAAGGAGAGGTTGGGGCCGGACAGGGAGGTGTTTGAGGTGGCCTATAGCAACTCCGCCACGCACCAGAGGGTACGGGTTATCGGTACGGTGTAGGGTGTAAAGAGCCGTGGAGACGGAGATATGGGGTTGAAGGAAGGTTTCATTTAGGACGAAAAATCCACGCGGTGCTGACGGAGGGTGTGGAGGAAGAGGAGTTTGTGGGTGGGCAGGGAGCGAATGTTGTGGTACAGGATACAGTAGGGTTGTTGTACCATGGGAGTGGAGAGTTAGACGAGGGTGGTGAGGGGGGTGAAGGTGAAGTGGGCCTGATTGTGGGAGTATGTGGCATAGGTGGTAAGATGGAAGATGGAACGGGCAGCGAGGGCTATTTGGGAAAGAGTGTGTGAGCGCTGGAATGGGTGGATGTTTTGGAGCACAATGGTGGTGAAACGGATGATGTCCTCGGCAGTAGGGGGAGGGCGGAGCGAGTTGTGGAGGTGGATGGGGTCATCAACAGGACGGATAGGGACGGTGAGCTCAGGGGTTATTGGTGGAGGTTTCGCTTTACACTTCGAGGAGTAGGTAGGATGCTGGGGCTGTTATGGTCTCTCGCTTATATAGGCACGATGACATCATCTGCAGCCAATCAGATCGATCCAATGTGGCGCACGCGCGTAAGTCGACCCGGGCAGCTGGTGGCAGCACCGGTGACGTCAGGTGGCGCCCGGGGGAGGATATAGCAAAAAAGACATCGCAAACGCTTTCAAGGCCCGCCGACGAAAGACAGCTGGTGAATCAGAAGAAGAGGCCAAACGGACTGTATTCCTGCCATACTGTGGAGCAACTAGCAGTAAGTTAGGACGTCTGCTGCAGAAACATGGGCTAAAACCAGTGTTCCGGCCCGTTTGCAAGATACGAGATATGTTGCGCCCTGTTAAGGCCGACATTGCTCCCCGAGTGTCCGGCGTGTATGGTGTACCTTGTGAATGTGGCAGCATGTACATTGGACAGACAATTCGCACGGTTGTGGAGCGTTGTACTGAGCACAAGCGCCACATAAAACAAAGGGAGCTTGACAAGTCGGCCATAGCGGAGCATTGCCTAGAAAACGGACATAAGACACAGTTCGAAAATACAAAAGTGCTAGCTGATGCTTCTACATATTGGGACTCCGTTATAAAGGAAGCGGCCGAGATTCGCCTAAACAGAAACAGTTTCAATCGAGACCAGGGACACACACTCAGCAGGGCACGGGGACGGGCGTTGGACATGGAAAGAAGGCAGAGGCAGATGGCGCGACGCGGGAGCGGCGGTTTCAGACGTGGCGCCTCCCCCTGGCGCCACCTGACGTCACCGGTGCTGCCACCAGCTGCCCGGGTCGACTTGCGCGCGCGCGCGCGCCACATTGGATCGATCTGATTGGCTGCAGATGATGTCATCGTGCCTATATAAGCGAGAGACCGTAACAGCCCCGGCAGTCAGTGAACTCCTGACGACGATGGCGGAGATGGCCATCGAAAGCTCGAACATTTTATTCGAATTGACGCGGCTGGAAAACCGAGAACGTTTTACGCTGTATTTTTGTTCACTCACGTAATCTGGTAGGAGCTGTAAGCATTCTTTCCCGTATTCACGTCTGGAAGTTGAACATGACGGACCGAAATTGATTTGTCTGCGAAAATTTTGTGATGGGTACTGTAAATTAAGAGATAATTGTGTTGAAAGACTGCAGAATACATGTTCCGTCGTAAGATGTGTACCTACGTGATAAACAAACACGAGAAAACCTAACATTCGCTATATTTAATAAAACAGTGTAATGTGAAAAACCTAATACAAGATTCACATAAGACCATGATCGCTATGCGTTGAAGAAAAAAAGGAATTATAAGTATAAAACCGTAGTTAGAATACAAAATGAATCTAGGAGAATGAAACCAGTGATTTGATAAAACATAAATTAAATAAAAAAGTTTCTTGTACAGTCAGAAAGCCACAAATTCTACGAAGGAGATATTTTTTGTATTTCACTGCCGTGCCCTGACTTATTGAAACCTAGGAGTGAAAATACTAAAAACAGAATAAAAAATTCTGGCTTTCTGACTGACCAGGAAGCGTATTAATTTATCTTTTTTCATGTTCTAGATTTGACTTCGTCTTCACTACGGATGTTTTGCTTTCTGTATCTTACATGGTGGGGCTGTGTTGTTTCACATTTTCGTTGTATTACAATGTTCACATTGTAACATTTTGTTAAATACGAGGGATATTAGGTTCTGTGGTGTTTGTTTATGGTGATTTTACGGTGGAGTCTGTAATCTTCCGACACTATAAAATGCATTGTATCTGCACGCGTTCGAGACGGCATCATCAACAACTATTTTTTTTATTTTTATTCCTGGATCACTGTGCCACCGCCGCGACTTTGTCGTAACTCGTGAGAGTGGTTTACTATGTTAGTGGGAACACAAATTATGAACGAATCTATAGTTTGGTTTCAGAAATGGCTCATTCGATGAGAAGCGAAAAACGTCCAAATGTATTTGAATTGCTAAGGGACCAAACTGCTGAGGTCATCGATCCCTATTCTTACACACTACTTAATTTACGCTAAGGACAACATACACCCCCATGCCCGAGGCAGGACTCGAACCTCCGGCGGGAAGGGCCCCGCAATCCGCCACATTGCGCCTCAAAAATGGTTCAAATGGCTCTGAGCACTGTGCGACTCAACTGCTGACGCCATCAGTCCCCTAGAACTTACAACTACTTAAACCTAACTAACCTAAGGACAGCACACACATCCATGCCCGAGGCAGGATTCGAACCTGCGACGGTAGCGGTCGCGCGGCTCCGGACTGTAGCGCCTAGAACCGATCGGCCACGCTGGCCGGCTTGTGCCTCAAAGCGCGCGGTAACTCCGCGCGGATGAAAAGCGAATTTGGTATTCCTTGGAAGAGAAAGTGGAAGGGCCGTACTCGTAAAACAAAGAAAACTGCTGGGCGTTTCGTTCAAATCAAACGATTCTTTTGACTTTGCAGATCACGGCATATTACTCATCAAATTAGAATTCACTTGGTTTTATGTGAGCAGTCGAGGCAATTTACAAAATAGAGTCGAACTAGCTACAACGTGGCAGTGTCCTTCAACTTTCTTTATAAGGGACACTTACTTTTCTCACGTAAATCAATGAATTGTCCTTAAGTGTAGAAGCTACGTCTAAAGTTGTATTATTTGCGGCAGATCTTACAAGCATGGTTACTACAGCTACTCGAGAGCAACATGAGACACAGGCACAGTGTGGGGTGCCCTACTCACGACATTGTTTTGTATGAAACCCTGGGAGTCACGCAGACTCTGGTTTCAGGGGGAGGTCCAGAGGGGTGGGTTCGACGTTTTGAAGCCAACTACACGGTGAAGTAGGTCAGGTTCCCAGCCACAACATCCTGCAGCCATCCGGCCTGGTGGGCCCTCGTTTGGGAGCAGTGGACGAAAACGGATTGCTCGCTATTCACTAGAGCCTCAAAATAATGCGCGTCTCCGGAAGGGTGCCGCAGTCTAGCGTTTAGTTGTTTAGCAGGTTTGCCGGCCGGAGTGGCCGTGCGGTTCTAGGCGCTACAGTCTGGAGCCGAGCGACCGCTCCGGTCGCAGGTTCGAATCCTGCCTCGGGCATGGATGTGTGTGATGTCCTTAGGTTGGTTAGGTTTAAGTAGTTCTAAGTTCTAGGCGACTCATGACCTCAGAAGTTAAGTCGCATAGTGCTCAGAGCCATTTGAACCATTTTTTTAGCTGGTTTGTTGCAGGCTCACCGTTCCTGCCGACGTCCACACACCGCCTACACGTTCACATCCACAACGCCCACCCTGTCCCCCTATTTCAGACAGCAAAATTATGCCGCGTGTAAAGTATTTGTGCCAGTGTCAGCGCACAGAGCGTTAAAAGAAAAATGAAAATTACGGCCACTGTGTCCATTAAGTGTACTTTTTTCCTCTTTTACCGTATTTATGTTTGAGTTACTATCTTTATTACTATTTACTTATAAATAATATTTAAATCGTGTAAAATTTCGGCTCTTATCAGTTGAAAGCCTGTTGTTTATACGCATTTTTCTTCTGCATCCATAGTGGAATACAGTAGCACACAAAGGTGCAGTAAAAGATTAAGTCCCGCTGCAACATAAAAATATGCCAAATGCAGCATCATTTAGCGTTTAAGATATCGTTTTATTGTCTTTTTGATCCATTTATTGTTCTGTATAATTTTCAACACTATTGTCTGTTGCACACTTTTGTCCATTCATGGATTCTATGTTCATGTAATTTTCTAATCCCTTATTATGGTCAACTATCTAATTAACAGTCAGCACGATTTTGTTTGTTTGTGTTCCCAATTTCCCACACATAGTTTGACATCTGTTCTGTACCGTTTCAAAATGTGACAGTAGCACATTAACAGAATCCACAACCTCGCCTAGCATTTGGTCTAAGATTTATAGTTTCGTGCCACAAAATAACTAAAAGTACAACCCTTCCGTCAGTATTCCCCTAACTGTATACGACGATTCCTTGATGACGTCAAAAACTTTCAGGCACGATGGAGGAGGACACATGTATCTACTTGACGTAAGGAACTGTGACCGGAAACGACCGAGTCGAATGTTACGTGCGATACCTCTGACACAGCTGTGCGTGTGCCGGTGTTCTTTTTTTGCTACGGCAGTAGGGAAGGCAACTTTCTCAGGTCGTAGGATCAGCAAAAACAGAAAAAATGCCTAGTAAACGAGAGCTCCAAAATGCATACTTTATGAGTTACGAGCACTTGTCTATGTTCGATACTGTGAAACACAAGTCTTCTACTCAAAGTTCTTCGGTTTCCATATTTTTGGAGGAGGTAGTATGGAAGACTATGCAGGAGAGACGCTCAGTAGCTCGCTACGGGCTTTTGTTGAAGTTTCGAGAACATACCTTCACCGAAGAGTCAAGCAGTATATTACTCCCTCCTACGTATATCTCGCGAAGATACCATGAGGATAAAATCAGAGAGATCAGAGCCCACACAGAGGCATACCGACAATCCTTCCTTCGACGAACAATACGAGACTGGAATAGAGGGGAGAACCGATAGAGGTACTCAAGGTTCCCTCCGCCACACACCGTCAGGTGGCTTGCGTAGTATGGATGTAGATGTAGATGTAGATTCACCTCGGCGCCGGTATCTACTAATTTCTGGGTCTCGGAGACAAAGACATAGAACAATCCAGGAATTAGCATTCTCCTGTGTGAGAGAACGATACTGGATAAATCAGCAGCTTCCACCCTATGCGTATGGAAAAGTCCTACAACAGTTCGTACGAAACGCTGGCTCTCCAGACTGATACCAAGACCAGTTTAACGTTTCAAAACCAGGGCCAAACTAACGCAACGGCAATGGATTTCCTGCCTCTCTATCACGAGGTGTTCGTGGTGTAAACATATGGGTACAAGTCTAGTCACGGAGATGGTAGTGCCTGCTGGGTATCCCGAGACAAACAAGGCCTGTACAAGCTGGATCCGCACTCCACTATTACGACAGCCGAGCGGATTGCCATTTTGAAAGCTCCGATATTCACACAGACGACCACAACAGACACATTAGTCATGATCTCTGATAGAGCGTGGGGCAAGTAAAAGTGGCCCGGACGAGTGGGTACTCTTCGACGTGAATGAAAGCGTATAACCACAGTCCGTGACGCGCACACCACGTGTACCCCAGCCACGTGATCCACAACTGGCTCAGAGTGTAGCGCTGGCTGTCAGTACGAGTAGAGCAGCGGAAAGGGGACGATGGTACTCAGAATAGAGCGGCAGGTGTTCGTTGTTGGAAGTTCCATGACAAGAAAGTCACGGACACGGTGTGGTCAGTTGTTTTCCGAGAAGTTTAATGGGTCAAAGTGCCAGCAAAGAGTACCATGCGGAAATGGCGAGTGACAGAATATGTTTTGAGCAAGTAAAAAAGACATTCTGACACGTGCTCGCATACCAGAAAATGCGGCTGCAGTTCACCAGAAAATGGTTCACAATCGTACCAAATAACACGATGCCTGTCGCAAGAGACGGCGAAACACGTCTATGATGCGGACGAATACTCCGCCTGTACCTGCAGTCTGGTAGCGGCCCTGGGCGGCCAGCCAGGTCACGTGACCTGTCACTCTGCGACTGCTTTGTGTGTGGAGCCCTCACGTCTAAGGTGTGTCGCAACAACCCTCATAGTCATCAGGAACTGCAGCAGGACATTTTGAACAATGTTATTGTTTTTGAAGAGAAGACATATGAGGTAAGACTGCAACACTGTGCACCTAATTTGTAAATGATTATTGAGATCTAGTTATCTTTGCTCACTTACTCAGAGCCGACAACCCCACTTCCCCGACTCATCCATTAACATAGCAATTGATTAAGCTGTCTGACTTTCACAGAAATTCTCTGTTAACATTGTACTCTCTTGAAATCATTGTTCATTTTGTTGAGCGTAGTATTGTTCAGACTCACGGGAAGTCTTACTCCGTCTTTCTGAATACATACTTCATTCTAAAATCGTTGTCTTCGAATATCACTTCAGGGGAATAGTTATTCTGTGCTCCCCACTGTTTATAATTACGCATTATTACATGTGGAAATTTTATATAGAAATAGAAATGTACCTTAGCCGGTGCCTGCTTTCTCTGTACTGTTGCGCGTTGAAGAAACCTTCAATGGTGTTCTCAAAACGCGAGCCGGCCGAAGTGGCCGCGCGGTTCTGGCGCTGCAGTCTGGAACCGCGAGACCGCTACGGTCGCACGTTCGAATCCTGCCTCGGGCATGGATGTGTGTGATGTCCTTAGGATAGTTAGGTTTAACTAGTTCTAAGTTCTAGGGGACTAATGACCTCAGCAGTTGAGTCCCATAGTGCTCAGAGCCATTTGAACCATTTTTCAAAACGCGAGGTGAGTGGAAATTTTGATTAGGGACAGATAATTACTTTACTTCTGTTGCGCATTTAGTATAAAGACAGGGTGCATTGAGATCAGTTACAGTTCAGTTCAAACTGGTTTTCTTTTTTTCGAAGGTTAGCATACGAGCTTCAGTCTGTGGGTACATAGTTTTGGTAATGCGCAGGTTTTATAGAGTGGGAGGTGAAGTTGGGCTAAATTTCAGACAGAAACTAATATGCTGGACAGAAGCTACAACACAGACGTAAGGCATCATGGTGTGCCATACTTCGAAATTCCGAGAGCGTACAGCCCTAGAAGCGCCTACTTCCTCATACATACAGCTCGCGATAAGACGATCAAATGTACAGTTAGAGGGATTAGAACTCTCGCAGAAGGTTACCAACAATCTATTCTGTCTTTTCGCGGACTATTCGGTAGTCGAACAGGAGAGGGGGAAGTGTAATGTGTTTGCCACATGCTGCAAGATGGCTTGTGAAGTGTAGATGCAATTGCAGGTGTAGCCTGCGTTACTACTGACAGCCTTGGGAGAGCCAGTCCTGACAAAACTCTACCATCTGGTGAGAAAGATGTATGAGACAGGCAAAATTCCCTCAGAATTCAAGAAGAATATAATAATTCCAATCCCAAAGAACGAGGATGTTGACAGATGTGAAAATTACCGAACTATCAGGTTAATAAGTCACAGCTGAAAATACTAACGCGAATTCTTTACAGACGAATGGAAAAACTGATAGAAACCGACCTCGGGGAAGATCAGTTTGGATTCCGTAGAAATGTTGGAACACGTGAGGCAATACTGACGTTACAACTTATCTTAAAAGAATGATTAGGGAAAGGCAAACCTACGTTTCTAGCATTTGTAGACTTAGAGAAAGCTTTTGACAATGTTGATTGGAACACTCTCTTTCAAATTCTGAAGGTGGCAAGGGTAAAACACAGGGAGCGAAAGGCTATTTACGATTTGTACAGAAAGCAGATGGCAGTTATAAGAGTCGAGGGGCATGAAAGGGAAGCAGCGGTTGGGAAGGGAGTAAGACAGGGTTGTAGCCTCTCCCCGATGCTATTCAATCTGTATATTGAGCAAGCAGTAAAGGAAACAAAAGAAAAATTCGGAGTAGGTATTAAAATCCATGGAGAAGAAATAAAAACTTTGAGGTTCGCCGATGACATTGTAATTCTGTCAGAGACAGCAAAGGACTTGGAAGAGCAATTGAACGGAATGGACAGTGTCTTGAAAGGAGGATAAGATGAACATCAACAAAAGCAAAACAAGGATAATGGAACGTAGTCGAATTAAGTCGGGTGATGCTGAAGGATTTAGATTAGGAAATGAGACACTTAAAGTAGTAAAGGAGTTTTGCTATTTGGGGAGCAAAATAAATGATGATGGTCGAAGTAGAGAGGATATAAAATATAGACTGGCAATGGCAAGGAAAGCGTTTCTGAAGAAGAGAAATTTGTTAACATCGAGTATAGGTTTAAGTGTCCGGAAGTCGTTTCTGAAAGTATTTGTATGGAAGTGAAACATGGACGATAAATAGTTTAGACAAGAAGCGAATAGAAGCTTTCGAAATGTGGTGCTACAGAAGAATGCTGAAGTTTAGATGGGTAGATCACATAACTAATGAGGAGGTGTTGAATAGAATCGGGGAGGAGTTTTTGGCACAAGTTGACCAGAAGAAGGGATTGGTTGGTAGGACATGTTCTGAGGCATCAAGAGATCACCAATTTAGTAGTGGAGGGCAGCGTGGAGGGTAAAAATCATTGAGGGAGACCAAGAGATGAATACACTAAGCAGATTCAGAAGGATGTAGGCTGCAGTAGGTACTGGGAGATGAAGAAGCTTGCAGAGGACAGAGTAGCATGGAGAGCTGCATCAAACCAGTCTCTGGACTGAAGACCAAAACAACAACAACAACACCCTCGTTGCGAAACATAGGCACGGGGCTAGTAAATAAATGAACAAGCGTCATTGTTATCATCAAGGCATAAGATTCGTCAGCTTCAGGCGCAAGGAAGACGACCTTTTGGAAACGAGTGCCAGCGAGCGTAGGTAAGACGTGCTGGCGGCGCTGTCTGGTGCAATGGACCACTGGAATCTACGAATGGTAACAGTTTGTTTTTGGGGCGTTCTGTAAGCAATGCAACACAATTTTTTTCTCTGCCAGTTTCCGTCGAGAAAAGGCAGAATATGTTGTGGGACATTGTGGGGCATTGCCGCTTCAGCCCCTGCAGCTTCATGAAGTTTCGATTGGCGGCAGCGCTACACGTAGCCTTCAAAACGGCGTCACTGAGTTTCTTCTGGCGGAAAACCACTGCATCGCAGATACTTGTAGGTGCTCGCAGAAAGTCTACGGAGCAAAAGCACGGTGAGTGGTTGGGCGAGGCTCTGTTGTCACCGCAACAAGCAGGTGCAACGTGCCAGGCGCACACGGCTGTGACTCGTGCAGACACTAACTGGAGGTGACCGACGGATCACAATCAGACGCCTCGCTGCTGAAATAGACGTCCCTGTTGGTAGCGCTGACATACTCGTCCACCAGTTAGGTTCTCCAAAGGTTTGTGCGCGCTGGGTATTGCGCTACCCTCAGGAAACTGAAGAAGCAACGTCAGAGTGTTCGTCGCCACAAAAATGCACACGAATTTCTATTTCTCCGTGACAACGCAAGGCCTCACACGAGTCTATGCACCCGAGAGGAACTCACAAAACTTCACCGAACTGTTCTTCCTCATCCATTCTACCGCCCGGATGTCGCACCTTCCGACTTCCATTTGTTTGGCTCAAACAAGGAAGCGCTCCGCGGGAAGAGGTAGGTGAATGATGGGGAGGTTACCGATGCACCAAAATGTTGGCTCCGACGTCAAGCAGCAGCGTGCTACCGTGCAGAGATACTGGATCTGCTATTAAGGTGACGGAAGGCCGTCGCACTGAACGGAGATTGTATTGAGAAATAAGGCTTTGTAGCCAAAAGAGTGGGGAATAATGTGGTGTATTAGAATACTGAATGAAATCAACCTGCTCTCAGAAAAAAAATGTAACATTACTTACTGAACGTCTCTCGTAAGCAAAGGCTGTGACGCTGCGCCAGCGGTGTCGCTCTAGAGAAGACGAACGCTGCGACCAGACGAAATATTGTTCGAAGTCTGAACTAGCTAAAAACGGACTAGAAACACAGGAAGTTTACTAAGATTCACAGATATCTGTACTCATAGCGGCAGACGACGTGTGACAGTAAAGAAGACGCGATATAAGCCGTATTCTCAAGAATAGAAACTGGTGTTTAGAGCGTTTCAGGTCGCGATTCATTGCTTCCTCTTTGAAACGATGTTTTCTCACGTCTCCTGCCCGCATTAAGAATACGGTCGGTCTGTGGCGTAAAATAGTACTATACCACGTACACAGCCAGAAAAAAGAAATGCGGCAGCTTCAAATACTGCGTTCACGCCTGCGTGCGCGCCTTCTGTTTTAAATCTGTACGTAGTAATTGTGCTGAGTTTAGAGCTGAACAGTATTCGCAACATTCATTCTAGCGTACAATCATTTCCCGCTAATGAGTACTTATTTCTATCGTACAGCTTCATAAATCACTTACGAAGCAACTACGCATTATTAACAATTTAACTTCTGAAGAGAATGATGTACCATAGTATTAAGTGGATATTTAAATCAAAATATTGAGGCAAATTGTGCAGCTACATTAGCGTCCCTTTTCGCATGTACTCTCCCCGCATACAATTTATAACAAGTTACCGTGCTGCTACTGAAATTTCTGTAGATAGGTTGCAAAAAGAAATTGTGTAAATACATGAAGTATTAATAACGATTGTAAAACAAATTACAAAGTTGGAATAAAAAACGAGTTATAAGCACACTAAAAAGGCGTACAAAACCCACATGGCATTTGCGAAAAATGCAATACATTCCGTAATGTAACAGTCAATTTCTAAGAAAAACGTTTCGAAATAAGGTCAAAAATTAAAATCACTGTGTTGGTAATTATGGTTGAAGTTGCTCGGCACATCGCTCATGTGTATGTGAGTGGGTTGGGGTTGCCAGTTGCAAAGCAGGAAAGCCGGACTCGGCGCTATATTAAACCGGAGATTGTGCCCTAAAATACGAACTAACTATCTTAAATAGAAAGTCAGTTAGGTACTCTCAGTGTGCAGTTATTAATGAACTACATTGTTTGACGCCAGGTCAGCACCAAACATGCTTAATCCTGCACACGCTATTTAGATTGACTTCAGTAAAAAAAAAAGATACCTCTGTTCCACTAATCTGTCGTTCATGAATCACTAGAAAAAGAAAAGGCCTCTGTTCGAGAAAACATTGTCTTAGCAACAGCTAATGCTCTCACATTAACCAAGGCATCTGAGTTTATGCGTCGCACAGGCACATAATTTTTAAACGGTATTTTCCACGTTTTGATTCCAAATATACTCAATAGAAAAAACATCTTCTGAAAGCTATAAACATTTCATCTATACTCGCATATTCAGAGTAAACGTAATTGGCTCTGCAGATTTACTCAGTATTAGCAAACACGCAAGAAATGGGAGCTAGACCACGTTTCCCTTCGTGATTCACATTATTCTATAAATCTCAAAGCGGAAAAAATAGTTAAAAATCTGTAACTCCTTACAGCTGTGAACACACAGCGTCCGATTCCGTCAATAGACCATAAGGTTCGCATATCTTGAATATTGGGTTTGAATACGCCAATAATAGATAACATCTCTACAAAAAGCCTTGATTTCAACTTGAGCAGAAAATAAAGAGCTTGTACTTTTCTAAAAGTGAGGTCGCACTCTTTTGTAAAAAATGTCCGTTGTTTCTTCATTATGCGCTCTCCTATATAGTCTATTATATCGTCGATAAAGAGCAAAGACCATGACTGAATAGGTAGGAACTCAGATTTTTTCGAGCAGGGCCTTTAATAACTGATTTTGTTCTAGGCAAATACGTGAGAAACAGGTTAGAAAATTTTCGGGCCCTTAACAAACATTTTCTTAAGTTACTGGTAAGAGTGGTCTGGATACGTACTTGGCAAATCAGCGTTTGTGATTCGCCGTTCAGCCGAAAATATCAACCCCTGAATTTCATTGTGCATAATCAGCGTTTGTGATTCGCCGTTCAGCCGAAAATATCACCCCATGAGTTTCATTGTGCATCAGCGGAAATAAACGTGACCCTTTGAGAATTTTAGGTCTCTACCATTGTCCTTTCCATAATCTAGGTGCAGTCTGTATCAAATTGGCGTTTCTGATTTAGATACTGTAGCAAATTTTCTAACATATTGTTACATCTACTCGCTTAAAGAGGAGTAGCCCTACATAATACCCAGCCCCCACTATGAATGCTGTTATCAGACACGGGATGAGTTGGTTGAAGTTCTGAAGCAGCTGGAAATCGCCTTAACCAGTGTCAAACGATTGGCAGCTGCTGCGAATAGGTATGCTGGAAGAGCTCCCGAGAGTCGTATCTCTATGATACTTGTACCAGAGCTACCTCAAGTACCATCCTCTACAGAAAGTACTGGATCCATCATCACCCATCTACATGACTGCGAGTGGTGTATAAGGGTGGACGTGGACCAGTGGGACTTAGTGTTGTATCGATTCCACTAACCAGTAGTCTGAAGTGCATTCACTGAAACTGAGCCAGAGGTACTAATTTAACCCGTTTTGAGAGACCTGTTTCGTCCGGTATTTGGAGGACGCAAATACAAAACGGCTTTGTCGGCAGTTCAAACGTACGGCGAATGGTGGCACCCATTAGGGAAATGGCAGCAAGGGACAGGAGAGGACGCCTGGTGCTCTCTTTGTGTGTGCCTGGGGGCCTCATTCAACATGCTGAAGAGGCTATTCCAGCAGCCGTTGAGGGAACGGGGGGCAGCCAACTGCAGATGGAGGCCCGTTGGAACAAACGATGCCTGCCGTCTGGACCCAGAGGTCATTCTTGAGTCAGTCCAGCGCCTGCCAGAGGAGGTAGAGACGACCAGCCTTGTGTGTGGCGTTTCAACGAGGCTCACAATATGCACCATTGTTCCCAGCACTGATTGTGATTCTCTGGTGCGGAGTCGAGTGGAAGGACTGAACCATACACTCCGAACGTCCTGCGAAAAGCTGGGCTACGACTTCCTGGATTCGCGCCATCAGGTTGAGAACCGTAGGGTGGAAGAGCGCCTGTTCCGGATGGCGTCTGCCCTCAGGTCGCTGGTAGCTCCAGCGATAGTGCATTACTAAACGAGGCACTCCGAATAGCTAGGATCCCGGCGATCTGGAAAACGGCTAGAGCAGTAGTTATCAAAAATGGAAGTGATAGACCCGGCATCACCGAAAAGCTGTAGGCTTATTGGCTTATTAAACGTCTTAGCGAAAGTTCAGCACGTCTGCTCTGTGATTGGTTGAAGGCGCACAGCGAACTCTTGGATCTAAACCGAAGTCAATATGGGCACAGGAAAGAGAAATGCATAGATGAGGCGGTTAGTAGAACCCTTCAAATCGTAGAAAATTCGTCAATGAAGTATACAGTTGCGGCCGGCCAGGGTGGTCGAGCGGTTCTAGAGGCTATAGTTTGGAATAGCGCAACCGATACGGTCGCATGGATGTGTGTGATGTCCTTAGGTTAGTTAGGTTTAAGTAGTTCTAGGGGACTGATGACCTCACAAGTTAAGTCCCATAGTGCTCAGAGCCATTTTTTTATACAGTTGCGCCCATTATTGACATCGTAGATGTCATTCGATAACCTTTGGTGACCTGCTGTGTTCGCACAGTTTCGAGATCTCAGGGTCCCTAAATGCCTGCATCAGAGCTTTGTAGGTTACTGTAGTGGACGTAGCGTCCAGTGGCATTCGGGGAAGAAAAGGTAAACAAAAGGTTACCAAGGCTTCACAAATGGTCCATTATTCTGGGATCTTAGAACTGAACCCGTATTACATGTGTTAGACGGGGCTGATGCTATTCAAGGTGTTGTCGCATACGCAGACGACGTCCTAGGACCTGCGGAAAAGGCGACCGATGTGCTTGTTCAGATGCAGCACTAGTGCATGAGCAACAAAGTGACTACACCTGTTCTTAAAACCACATACATACTTCTCAAGGGAAGACTTCCTCTTGCCAGAAATCGTTCCCTAAGGCTTGACGGAGTACCTGTAAAACGCAGCACTGTTTGTACATACTTAGACATTCTTCTAGACGAGAAAAGGAACTTTCTAGAACATGTAAAATCTGTTACTCAGTAACCGGCTAAGTTTATCCATACGACTGCCCATACGAGAGGGTGCTTCAAATTCAGTTTTCAATTTATTGCCACGAATTTTAGACCTGTTATCTGTAACTCTAAAACAGGTCGGATATACACTCCTCGAAATTGAAATAAGAACACCGTGAATTCATTGTCCCAGGAAGGGGAAACTTTATTGACACATTCCTGGGGTCAGATACATCACATGATCACACTGACAGAACCACAGGCACATAGACACAGGCAACAGAGCATGCACAATGTCGGCACTAGCACAGTGTATATCCACCTTTCGCAGCAATGCAGGCTGCTATTCTCCCATGGAGACGATCGTAGAGATGCTGGATGTAGTCCTGTGGAACGGCTTGCCATGCCATTTCCACCTGGCGCCTCAGTTGGACCAGCGTTCGTGCTGGACGTGCAGACCGCGTGAGACGACGCTTCATCCAGTCCCAAACATGCTCAATGGGGGACAGATCCGGAGATCTTGCTGGCCAGGGTAGTTGACTTACACCTTCTAGAGCACGTTGGGTGGCACGGGATACATGCGGACGTGCATTGTCCTGTTGGAACAGCAAGTTCCCTTGCCGGTCTAGGAATGGTAGAACGATGGGTTCGATGACGGTTTGGATGTACCGTGCACTATTCAGTGTCCCCTCGACGATCACCAGTGGTGTACGGCCAGTGTAGGAGATCGCTCCCCACACCATGATGCCGGGTGTTGGCCCTGTGTGCCTCGGTCGTATGCAGTCCTGATTGTGGCGCTCACCTGCACGGCGCCAAACACGCATACGACCATAATTGGCACCGAGGCAAAAGCAACTCTCATCGCTGAAGACGACACGTCTCCATTCGTCCCTCCATTCAAGCCTGTCGCGACACCACTGGAGGCGGGCTGCACGATGTTGGGGCGTGAGCGGAAGACGGCCTAACGGTGTGCGGGACCGTAGCCCAGCTTCATGGAGACGGTTGCGAATGGTCCTCGCCGATACCCCAGGAGCAACAGTGTCCCTAATTTGCTGGGAAGTGGCGGTGCGGTCCCCTACGGCACTGCGTAGGATCCTACGGTCTTGGCGTGCATCCGTGCGTCGCTGCGGTCCGGTCCCAGGTCGACGGGCACGTGCACCTTCCGCCGACCACTGGCGACAACATCGATGTACTGTGGAGACCTCACGCCCCACGTGTTGAGCAATTCGGCGGTACGTCCACCCGGCCTCCCGCATGCCCACTATACGCCCTCGCTCAAAGTCCGTCAACTGCACATACGGTTCACGTCCACGCTGTCGCGGCATACTACCAGTGTTAAAGACTGCGATGGAGCTCCGTATGCCACGGCAAACTGGCTGACACTGACGGCGGCGGTGCACAAATGCTGCGCAGCTAGCGCCATTCGACGGCCAACACCGCGGTTCCTGGTGTGTCCGCTGTGCCGTGCGTGTGATCATTGCTTGTACAGCCCTCTCGCAGTGTCCGGAGCAAGTATGGTGGGTCTGACACACCGGTGTCAATGTGTTCTTTTTTCCATTTCGAGGAGTGTATTCACAATCAGGCTGACATACAATGTTTTATATTATGTGTGTAGTAATAAATCATGTTAACAGCAACAAATGGAAATATTAACGCAGGAATAAGACAGAAGGTCTGAAAGGTAAGAATTATTTAAAGAAGATATAAAATAAAAGGAATTAACTCAAGTTCAAAGTAAATAACTTCTACCTTACATTACTCGATATGTTACTCTCAGGCTTGGAGTAATTCGAGGTTTGCCGACTAACCACAACTACACCTCCTTCCAAACGTGTTGTCCCCATACTATCCTAGATCCTAGAGTCCCTCGGAAGTAGTCGGGTCATCACATACCCGCGTAGGTGGCCACAGCATTCTTTCTTTTCTTTTTATTTTCTTTTTCTCTTACATGAATTTTAAGTTTCTCTTAATTTAATTTGTAAGTATCTATCATAATGTATAACTAGGGCAACACTTCCTGTGCTATGTTGACATTATCTTTATATTGAGAGTGTCCACTTGATGTTATACATTGCCGGCCGAAGTGGCCGTGCGGTTAAAGGCGCTGCAGTCTGGAACCGCAAGACCGCTACGGTCGCAGGTTCGAATCCTGCCTCGGGCATGGATGTTTGTGATGTCCTTAGGTTAGTTAGGTTTAACTAGTTCTAAGTTCTAGGGGACTAATGGCCTCAGCAGTTGAGTCCCATAGTGCTCAGAGCCATTTGATCTTGTACATTCAAAGTTAAGCAGTTGCCATTTAGATATTCGTCGTGCTATCATATTGACTACAGTCCACAAGTTTTGGTCTCTTACAATTGTTCGCAGATCTGTAGTCACTCTGTATATGAAAAACAAGGCATCTGACGACGGGAAAATCAGTGGAACCTTCCTCTCCACATTCACAAATTGGTGTTCTACTACATCCCACTCGATGCAGATGTTTGCTATATGGGTGCACCATACCTCAAGTAGGGGCAGCGTCGAGCAGTTTGGGCCTGTTCCTGATGCTTGTAGTGCTGCTAGTGTCCCAGTCAGACTCATTCGTCTAACTTACAGGCTCGCAAATGTCTTTTTTCAGTAATATACCTTCCCGTGACCTCGTACACACGATCACATTGCTCACGCCCCAACTAGTAGAGCGTCGTCCTGTAACGTACCACGATATCCTTCGGACATATGGCGAGGGTTACCAGTAAACCCTCTCCACAGGTGTAGTGTGAAAGGTACCGCTGAGTCTCAGAAGTACGCTCCACTGAATTCGTCGCAGTACTGTTCTGTAGCTGCCTAACCCAAGGCGATGCGGCCAGATCCTGGCAGCGAAGCCCACAATGGCTTCGTGGTACGACCACACCACATGCAATGATAATTTATAGTGAGCAGTATCCACTATAGTTGTGTTGCGATCTGTTACTGTACTTCCCAAGTCGCAAAGTTCGTTTACTTGCAACAGTATTTTATTTCCCGTTTTAATGTTTGCCCTTACTTTTCTGTTCGATTTATATGTCATCACTATATTAGTCTTGTTTGTGTTTACTTTGTGTTTCTATTTGTCCAAGGCATGAGACCAAATTTTTAACACATAGTTCCTGTCCTTTGCAGAATCTGCTAAGACTTCCATATCACCAACAACAGAATGCAATGTGTTTGTTTACCACCGATTTTAATTCCTTTTGTGGCGCTCTTAATTCTTTGTATTTCACTTTCTACAAATGTATTAAATGAATGCGGAGAAAGGTGGCAGTCTTGTCGGTTACCTCTTCTTATCCTAGCGTAGATTTTAGTGCCCCTGATACTTAGGGACTTCACAAAGTTAGTTACATTCATCGTCCCATGGTAAGACAATGTGCTGCATTGTCAGGTTCTGGGTTTTCCTGAAGACACAGTTCTGCTACGGCTCGGATAACAGCTACAACAGTGTCCGAGTCAAATGGAAACGTATTCCAAAGCTGAAGTATGGGGGACAGTACCATTCGTGTGGGCAATGCGCATAAATGTCACACAGAATCACCGCGATTTCAGGTGGTATATGGACCAAGTGCCATGTCGCCTCCAGCTGCAGTTAGGTGATGTGCTCACACCGTTAACCGAGGCCGCGCAGAGGTGGTCGATGCTGACTGAAAAAGCCACGTTTTGCATCGTGCGATTTCCATTGTTTCGGCAAGATGAAAGAACAGCTGGCGGAATAAGGTTCTCGAATGGCACCGTGACCAAGGAGCGGATTTCTGTCGTCGAATAATTGAACGTTTGGCAGAAACTTTCGACCATTGTTTAAAGAGACTCGATAACTGTTGAACAATAATTTCACCTATCTGTCATTCTGATGTTTAGTGCAGCATTCTATAAAAGTTACTTGGTCTGCCGTAATAGCGTATGACTTAACGTTTGGACTCTATTTCCGTACTAGGCTTTTTATTTGGATTAAAAAGAATTTTTTATTTCTCTAGCGCATTCCAATTTATTCAATTTTTAAACAGTATCTTCCAACCGAGTTTATCAAAAAACTTCTCTAGGTCAAGGAGCGTGGCGTACGTTGCCCTGTTCACCTCACTTCTTCATTCTGTTGTCTATCGCAGCGCGAGTATAGTTCCCTCAGTTCCTTTCCCTGTTGCTTAACGGTTGCTTGATCTTAGCTTTCAGTCCTTCCTTTATAATACTGAGTAGAATTTTTGAAGCACGGATTAGATGCTTGATTGGTACAATCATTGCTACCAGCCGTTTTTTTTTAAATGTTTGACCGTCAGGTGGCACATAGCTGTAACATGGAACTAACACCATTCACGTAAGTGATGTTGCCGTTTACAGCCTCTCTCGGTGTCCTGAGAGATATCTCTATCGTTTACATTATATCGCTGACAGTAGCGCGGTTGTCGTGTACATTGACGATGGATTGTTCCACTGTTGTGTCAATATTTCTTTTCAGATTTACGAACGTGATTGTAACGAGACGCCTACTCGAAATTATGACACAGAACTGTCCTTTGCATTTGAACCGCACGATCCAACGTGAATGTAGCATTTTTCTGTTTGAAAATACTGTCTCACTGTAGACGAAATTAGATAGGTTGTGTTTGAGTGAGGTTTATACACATTGATTCAAAATCCCTTTTCCAAGCTTCTAGGGATTGTAGAAGTTACGTAGTAGATGAAGTTCTGATTAGGAACACACGTCTGGAAATGTTCCGTCTGGGCGCAAAATCACTTTGAGGATCGGATCACTTCCAAACCTCCAGCTTCAAGGTACGGACATAGCGGAGACGAAAAGTCTGACTTTCGTGCTGTAGGAGAACACGGCGTGGGCAGCACTGCGAGTACTCCAGTCCTCGTGAAGGAGGGCGGCGCGTCCGTGGAACACCGTAGACAACCCTCTCAGTGGCGAACGTATCGATGTCTCGCAGCCGTTGTTGTGGTCGCACGAAGGTGATATATGACGTCATAATTACAAGAGGGATTCTGCTCATCTTGTGTGCGTTCCATGAAGTGGGAGTTTTGAGAGTGATCCGATCTTCAAACTTACTCTATATCAAAACGGTATATTTCAGGACATGAAAGTCACGTAATTATTTCTTCATTCGGAAACGAAAAAGGCTCGTGATAGGCTAACTTTAACATAATTATAATCGTAATCAGAATATTGCGTCCTATTCACATCAGTACCATACGCTGTAGTAGCTCGCTTTCCTCTTATAAATCATGCAACAAGCATGTATTCTTATCATCACTCCAAAAGTGACGAGCAGTGCGTAACAAGTGCACATAAATCTCATCAACATGTGTAACAGACCTGCAGATATTACCGAACTTATCAGTAGTTCGCAAATAATGCCGCCAATATTTTTGAATTTTTTTCGTTTCTCTTTCATACTTTCCGCTTTGTGCCGTTTTTCTCCGTCAATAACTGAAGTCATTGCTGACCTTCCGTGGAACACACTTACCTACTTAAAGGGGTCTTTCTTTTTTTCAGGATAAGAATCAGTTATCTCAACGTAGGTTGTTCACCATTCATATTGGGAATACGGTGGAGCAGCTCCTCGTAAGCCGCACGTCTGTGTGGTGAGTGGTGAGCGGCACGTGAGGCGGTGCAAAGCGAGACGCCGCTGCACTGCGGATGACTCATCTGGAGTCACAAACCACGCTGTATCCTCTTAGATTAGGTTAGGTTAGATTCAGTTTTCGTTCCGTAGATCCAAAAAACAGCAGCAGAAAATAGTATAACGGGAGTAGGACTCGTTATGCATAGGAAGGCAGGGCAGAGAGTGTGTTGCTGTGAACATTTCAGTGATAGGGTTGTTCTTATCAGAATCGACAGCAAACCGACACCGACGACGATAGTTCAGGTATACATACCGACGTCGCAAGCTGAAGATGAAGAGATAAAGAAAGTGTATGAGGATATTGCAAGGGTAATGAAGTATGTAAAGAGAGATGAAAATCTAATTGTCACGGCGGACTGGAATGCAGTTGTAGGGGATGGAGTAGAAGAAAAGATTACAAGAGAATATGGAATTGGGACAACGACTGAGAGAGAGGAAAAAGACTAATTGAGCCCTGTAATACATTTCAGCCAGTAACAGCGAATACTCTGTTCAACAATCACAAGAGGAGGGGATGTACTTGGAAAAGGCCGGGTGATACTGGAAGATTTCTATCAGATTACATTATGGTTAGAGATTATGAAATCAGGTATTGGATTTCAAGGCGCACCCCGGAGCAGATATCGACTCAGATGACAATGCAGTAGTGATGAAGAGTTGGCTGAAGTTTAAGAGATAAGTCAGAAAGAATCAGTACTCAAGAAAGTGAGATACAGAAGTATTGAGGAACGATGAGATACGTTTGAAATTTTCTAAAGCTAGAGACATAGCAATAATCAATAGCTCAGTAGGCAGTATAGTTGAAGAGGAATGGACATCTCTGAAAAGGGTCATCACAGAAGCTGAAAAGAAAAACGTACGCACAAATAAGGTAACCGCAAACCAACCATGGGTAACAGAAGAAATACTTCAGTTTATCGACGAAAGAGGGAAGTACAAAAATGTTCAGGGGAATTCAGGATACAGTCGCTGAGGAATGAAATAATTAAGAGGTGCAGGGAAGCTACGATGAAATCGCTGCATGAAAAATGTGAAAAAATCGAAAAAGAAATGATTGCCGGAAGGACAGACTCAGCAAGGATGGTAACATGAAAAGTGCAACGAGAATTCCACTGTTAAATGAAGAGCAGAGAGCGAACAACTGTAAACAGTACATTGAAAGTCTCTACGAGGGGGAGGATCTGTTTGATGTGATAAAAGAAGAAATATGAGTCGATTCAGAATAGTTGGGGGATCAAGTATTAGAATCAGCTTCGGAGGACTTAAGATCAAATAATGCAGAAGGGACAGATAATATTCCGTCAGAGTTTCTAAAAGTGGCAAGATGTATGAGACAGGCGAAATAACCTCAGACTTCAAGAAGAATATAATAATTCCAATCCTAAAGAAATCAGGTGTCGGCAGATGTGAAAATTACCGAGGTATCAGTGTAATAAGTCACGGCTGCAAAATACTAACACGGATTCTTTACAGACGAATGGAAAAACTGGTAGAAGCCGACCTCGGGGAAGATCAGTCTGAATTCCGTAGAAAATTTGGAACACGTGAGGCAATACTGACCCTACGAATTGTCTTAGAATATAGATTAAGGAAAGGCAAACCTACATTTCTAGCATTTGTAGACTTAGAGAAAGCTTTTGACAATGTTGACTGGAATACTCTCTTTCAAATTCTGAAGGGGTCAAATACAGGGAGTGAAAGGCTGTTTACAATTTGTACAGAAACCAGACGGCAATTATAAGAGTCAAGGGGCATGAAGGGAAAGGTGTGGTTGAGAAGGGAGTGAGACAGGGTTGTAGCCTATCCCCGATGTTATTCAGTCTGTATAATGAGCAAGCAAACAAAAGGAAACAAAAGAAAAATTTGGAGTTGGAATTAAAATCCATGGAAAAGAAATTACAAGTTTGAGGTTTGCCGATGACATAGTAATTCTGTGAGACAGCAAAGAACCTGGAAGAGCAGTTGAACGGATTAGACAGTGCCTCGAAAGGAGGCTAGGAGGATATAAGATGAACATCAACAAAAGCAAAACGAGGATAATGGAATGTAGTCAGATTAAGTCAGGTGATGCTGAGGGAATTAGATTAGTAAATGAGACCCTTAAAATTGTAAATGAGTTCTGCTATTTGGGAAACAAAATAACTGATGATGGTAAAAGTAGAGAGGATATAAAATGTAGACTGGCAATGGCAAGGAGTATAGATTTAAGTGTCAGTAAGACTTTTCTGAAAGTATATGTATGGATCGTAGCCGTGTACGGAAGTGAAACATGGACGATAAATAGTTTAGACAAGAAGAGAATACAAGCTTTCGAAATGTGGTGCTACAGACGAATGCTGAATATTAGATTGGTAGATCACATGACCAATGAAGAGGTACTGAACAGAATTGGGGAGAAGAGGGATTTGTGGTACAACTTGATAGAAGAAGGGATCGGTTGGTAGGATATGTTCTGAGGCATCATGGGATCACCAATTCAGTATTGGAGGGTACCGTGGAGGGTAAAAATTGTAGAGGGAGACCAAGAGATGAATACACTGAGCAGATTCAGAAGTAAGTAGGTTGCAGAAGGTACTTAGAGATGTAGAAGCTTGTACAGGATAGTGTAGCATGAAAAGATGCATCAAACAAGTCTCTGGACTATTGACCGCAACAACATGAAACCTGATCATTTGCCAGGCGATTGTCAAAATAGGTAAACTGGAACTGCTAATATTTACAGAATTAATACAGTGTCAGAATGAAACATAGTTATGCACTTTTAATAAGTTTATCATAGAAAAGATGCCTAATCTTCACTGTTGTGAGCAAGTGCTGTCAGAACTGAAATCTAACAGAGAAGTTTACTTAAGCTGATGTAGCATTCCCTGTTAAGGTATAGAAGGAATAGCTTACCAAAAAGTCTTTCGAACACTTTTTAAACTGTACTTTATCTAAAACCAAGTTTTTGATGGTTGCTGGCAATTTATTGAAACTGTGTTTTCCTTAATATTGGACACCTTTTTGGACCAAGGAAAGTGATTTTAGGTCTTCATATAAATAGTTCTTGTTCCTAGACTCGATACTACGTATTGCGGTATTGGTTGAAAATAGAGATACATTATTAGCAACAAATTTCATTGAGGAATAAATATACTGAGAAGCAGTTGTTAGCAGACAAGGTTTTTTGAACAAGTTTGTACGTGGTGTTCTTGAATTTACAACACAGTGAGTCTTATTACACGCTTTTAGACGCTAAAAAGTTTCGCTTGGTTTGGCGAGTTCCCCGGGATTTGATCCCGTATGTCATAATAGAATGAAAGTAAGCAAAGTATGCAAGTTTTTTTTTATATTTATCTCTCCTACATCTGACTTCATTCTCACTGCAAACACAGACTTGTTTAGGCGCTTCAGAAATTGGGTGGTATACCCTTCGCAGCTGACTTGGCAATCCCATGGAAGGGTTTGGGTTTGAAGAATGCCTGGAGAACGTAACCTGCTAACAATGAAGTAGTCCTACGGAGGAGGTTGTGCTACGGTACGGGGGTGATTTTCGTCGTTAACGTCTGGTGTCCTTATTGCATCGAAGAAAACGCTAAATGCCGAAGGATATGAATACATTTTACAGTTCAGAGACGATGAGTGTTGGCGTCAGTACGACAACGCACCCTGCCATAGTCCAACGTCTGTGAGGCAATGGACTGTGGACAACAGCATCCCTGAAACGGGCAGTCCCGACATGAACCATGTGCAACACCTTTGGGATGATTTAGAACGCGGCTTCGCTCCAGATCCAACTTCTGCCACCACTGCGCTCTGTGGTTTCGCCTCTTGAGGATTCCCAGAAGAGTCATACAGGTGAACGGTGGACACGCACCCTATTAATTTACAGTAGCAGTTATCCGGATACTTCTCGGCAAATAGCACACATACAACAGCAGCAAAATGTAATTCAGCGAATGTGGAATGAATAGGATGGGTTACATCAGCCTCGTAGTTGAGGAAGTTGTGCACACATTGCACTCGGTGTGGACGTAAGGGCAGTCACAACAGGTCTGGGCCACCTCCTTTCTCCTCCACACAAAATCTGCCAACACCCGCTGCACATGTTGACGTCATGGCGGATGCTACATCTCGCTCACTGTACCACCAAGAGCTGTACAGCTCGCTACGAGCAGAGGCGAATTACTCCGCAACTCGGCAAAGGTCGAGGAAGGGTCCACCAATCTATTAGGATTCCACGTCGTGCTGTTTAGCTAGTAGCCTAAGAACGGAGCTTCAAAGCGACGAAACTAAATGTCACGTAGCGGGTGTGTTATCCCCACATCCCTGAAGGGTGTCCTTTTTTAATTCTAAAATGTACCGTGGTGACAAAAAGTCATGGGATGGCAATACGCGCATAGAAAGATGGCGTTAGTATCGCGTACACAAGATTTAAAAGTGCAGTGCACTGGTGGAGCTGTCATTTGTGGTCAGGTGATTCACGTGAGAAGGTTTCCGACGTGATTATGGCGTCACGATATTAATTAGCAGAGTGTGAATGCGGAATGGTAGTTGGAGTTTGACGCAATCAATTCAATATTCAGAGATCCACAGTGTCAACAGTGTGTCTAGAATATAAAATTTCAGGCACTACCTTTTACCACTGACAACGCATCGCCCGACGGCTTTCACTTAACGACAGAGAACAGCGGCGTTTGCGTAGTCAGTGCTGATAGACAAGCAAGACTGCATGAAGTTAGGTTAGGTTAGGTTAGTGTTGTTTAACGTCCCGTCGACAACGAGGTCATTAGAGACGGAGCGCAAGCTCGGGTTGGGAAAGGATGGGGAAGGATATCGGCCGTGCCCTTTCAAAGGAACCATCGCGGCATTTGCCTGAAGTGATCTAGGGAAATCACGGAAAACCTAAATCAGGATGGCCGGAGACGGGATTGAACCGTCGTCCTCCCGAATGCGAGTCCAGTGTGCTAACCACTGCGCCCCCTCGCTCGGTCTGCATGAAGTAATCGCAGAAATCAACATGGATAGTACTACGATTGTCTCCGTTAGGACAGTGCGGTGAAGTTTGGCGCTAATGGGCTACGGCAGTAGACGATCGACGCGAATGCTTTTGCTAAAAGCACGGCATCACCCGCAGCGCCTGTCCTGGGCCCCTGACCATATAGGTTGGACCCTAGACGACTGGAAAACCGCGACTTGGCCAGATGAGTCCCGATTTCAGCTTGTTAAGAGCTGACGATAGGGTTCGAGTGTGGCACAGACCATACGAACCCGTGGGCCCACGTCGTCATCAAGGCACTTTGCGATCTTGTGGCGGCTCCATAACAGTAAGGGCTGCATTTGTATGGAATGCACTGGACCCCCTGGTCCAACTGAACCGATCATTGATAGGCGTCTATGGACTTCATACTTACATGACAATGCTCTGCGTTATCTGGCTACAGTTGTGCACGATTGGTTTGAAGAACATTCTGGATAGTTCGAGCGAATGATTTGGCCACGCAGATCGCCCGACATGAATCCCATCGAAAACTTATGGGACATCATTCAGAGGTCAGTTCGTGCACAGAATCATGCACCGGCAACACTTCCACAATTATGGATGGCTGTATTTCGGCAGGGAACTTTCAGCGATTTGTTCAGTCAGTGCCACGTAGATTCACTGCGCTACGTAGGGCAAAAGGAGGTCCCATGACGTTTGTCACATCAATGTAACCACGAACTACTGAAAATTAATATTCACTCTTCCGTCATGAGACTGTATGCTCCAAAACCAGCTATTAAAATGATGATTTTAATCAAATAACTAATCTCTCAGAGTACCTTACAGTGAATTACACTGAAGCGCCAAAGAAACTGTTATAGGCATGCATATTCAGAGATATGTAAACAGTCAGAATACGGTGCTGCGGTCGGCAACGCCTACATAAGACCACAAGTGTCTGGCGCAGTTGTTAGACCGCTTACTGCTGCTACAATGGCAGGTTATCAAATGGTTCAAATGGCTCTGAGCACTATGGGACTTAACATCTATGGTCATCAGTCCTCTAGAACTTAGAACTACTTAAACCTAACTAACCTAAGGACATCACACAACACCCAGTCATCACGAGGCAGAGAAAATCCCTGACCCCGCGGGGAATCGAACCCGGGCGTGGGAAGCGAGAACGCTACCGCACGACCACGAGCTGCGGACGGCAGGTTATCAAGATTTAAGTGAGTTTGAACGTGGTCTTACAGTCGGGGCACGAGCAATGGGACACAGCATATCCGAGATAGCGATGAAGTGACGATTTTCCCGTGCCAGAATTTCACGAGTGTACCGTGAATATCAGGAACCCGGTAAAACATCAAATCTCCGACATCACTGCGGCCGGAGAAAGATCCTCCAAGAACGGGACCAACGACGACTGAAGAGAATCGTTCAGCGTGACAGAGCTGCAACTCTTCCGCAAATAGCTGCAGATTTCAATGCTGGGCCATCAACAAGCGTCAGCGTGCGAACCATTCAACGAATCATAATCGATATGGGCTATCGGAGCCGAAGGCCCACTCGTGTACTTTTGATGACTGCGTGGCACAAAGCTCTACGCCTCGCCTGAGCCCGTCAACACCGACATCGGACTGTTGATGACTGGAAACATGTTGCCTGGGCGGACGAGTCTCGTTTCAAATTGCATCGAGTGGATGGACGTGTAGAGGTATGGAGAATCCATGGATCCTGCTTGTCAGCAGGGCCTGTTGAAGGTGTTGGACGCTCTTTAATGGTGTGGGCGTGTGCAGTTGGAGTGATATGGTACCCCTGATACGTCTAGCTACGACTCTGACAAAGTGACACGTACGTAAGCATCCTGTCTGATCGCGTGCATCCATTCATGTCCATTGTGCATTCCGACGGACTTCGGCATTTGCAGCAGGACAATGCGACACCTGACCCATCCAGAATAGCTGCAGAGTGGCTCCAGGAACACTCTTCTGAGTTTAAACACTTCCGCTGGCCACCAACCAAGATATGAATATTATTGAATATATCCGGGATGCCTTGCAACGTGCTGTTCAGAAGAGATCTCCCCCAGCCTCACTCTTAACGGATTTATGGACACCCCTGCACGAGTCATGGTGCCAGTTCTCTCCAACACTACTTCAGATATTAGTCGAGTCCATGCCACGTCGTGTTGCAGTACTTCTGCATGCTTGCGGGGTCCTCACGCGATATTAGGCAGGTTTACCAGTTTCTTTGGCTATTCAGTGTGTTGTAGATGTGTTTTAAATCCCCACAGGAACGTGGGAATACCACACTCATCGTGTGAAATCTGGTTTCGCAATGTGTAGAGCAGTTGTTCCTCAAAATGTGGGGCGCGACCCCGAGGGGGGAGGGGGGACGGAGGAGGGGGGAGGGAGGAGGGGGGGGACGAGTAGCGTGCAAAGAGGGCGCGATATGTTAGGAAAAAATTATATATTCTTAGTAACAAACAATTAGGCTTATCTTTTGTCGAACAGACGACATGCCCCTCATCTGGCTTGAATTTCGCCCGGCGTCGGTGTTAACGCCAGACGTGGACGAGGACAGTGAAATCGCTGCCCCGTTTTCAGCATTGTTTGAAATGATCGGTCGTGGTGTATGACATCCTTCAACGTCACCAGGGAACAAAGTCTGCACACGAAAGCTGAGTAGGCTTTGCTCCTAGGTGGCGTTTCTTGTTTCGATAGCCGGCGGAATACCCTTGTCCCCTGCGCAGTTAGTGTTTCCGTAACCGTCCCGCGCAGTGCAAGGCTTGGCTGGTGTAGCTCAACGCGTCCTTATAGTGACGACTTTGCGAGGGTCACGTGACTGCAGTATGAAGCGGTTCCTGACATCAAGGCAGCAGTGGTCCGTCAACCGGTGGTGGCGAGGGAGATACTGCAAAGGCGGAGGTATGATGAGAACTGTTTATTGCCATGCTTCAAAAATACTGCAGTCAGTGGTGAAGAATGTCCGCAGTGTGTACTTTGTTTAATAATTTTAGCTGCTGATAGCATGAAACATAACAAGTTAAAGAGACATCTTGAAACCAAACATCCTGAATTAACGGGAAAACCAAAGATTTTTTGGTCAGGAAACTAAATGTTTTATTATCTACCCAGAATAACTTTACTAAAACAATGAATGTGACGTCTAAAGCCCTTTTAGCTTCATACCAGATGTCTCATAGAATTGCTAAATGCAAGAAACCACACACGGTTGAAGAAACTATGATTTTAACATCAGATATTGGTGTAGTATCAACAATGTTTGACGACTCATTTCCTCAACAGTTGAAAAGTATTCCTGTCTTTAATGACACAGGGCGGAGAAGAAATTTTACAAATTTCTATTTACTCGAGCAGTTAATCGATAAATTGTGCAACAACTATTTTGGACTTCAAGTGGACGAAGCAACTGACATTCGTAAAGATGCTCAGTTGATTGCTTATGTTCGTTTAGTTGCCGAATTTAACATTCGAGAAAATTTATTTTCTGTTAGCCGATACTGAAAGCAGCTACAACTGAGAGCCCTTCTGACATGCTCAATACTTTTTTAATCAAAACGGCTTATCATGGAATAGGCGCATTGGAGTATGCACAGACGGAGCTCTCTCAATGTCTGCAACTCATGGTGGATTGCAAGCGAAAGTTAAAGCTGTAGATCCTGATGCTGTATGGACTCACTTCATGATACATCGGGAGGCTCTGGCCTCTAAAGAACTTAGTCCACTTGTTCATGAAGTTCTGCAAACGGTTATAAAAATATTCTTAAGGCAAAAATCTATAAATGTTATGCTTTTTAAAGTGCTATGTGATGAGATAGGTGTTGAACACATTCAGTTGCTCTTTTTTAGTAATCCTCCATGGCTTTCAAGGGGTAAAGTATTAAAAAGAATGTTTTAACTGAGGTATTCTGTTTTTTAAAGCAGACAAGTCACTCTTTGGCAGACTGTTTCAACAACAGAGGTTTTATATTGAAAATGGTTTACCACACTGATAATTTTGAGAAACTAAATGTTCTTAACACTTCACTTCAAGGCAATCAGGCATTTGTACTACCTTGGAATTAGAATGTGAAGGCGTTGATAAAGAATTTAGAGCTGTGGCAAGCCGCATGGAGGGTGGCATATTAGATATGTCCCCTACTGTAGCGTCAGTGTTAGAGGATACAGATAATCCGATACTTCCAATGGCGATAAAAGCTTGCTTTCTTCATCATCTTGCAACTTAAAAAGTTCACTTCGAGAAATATTTCAGCAATGATTTTGATAAATTTAACTGGATTAAAAATCCATTCATAAATGCTCCTGGACCATCATTTCTAAATACAAAAAAGTAAGAACAACTGACTAAACTCACTTGTGATACTTCACTTATAAGTAGGCTGTTTATGTTTTCTTATTGGCAACATTACATAGCGCTCTGTATGAAAATCACTGGCTGTGCTGTGTGCAGTCCGTGGCTAGTTTGCATTGTTGTCTGCCATTGTAGTGTTGGACAGCGGCAGCTGGATGTTAACAGCGCGTAGCGTTGCGCAGTTGGAGGTGAGCCGCCAGCAGTGGTGGATGTGGGGAGAGAGATGGCGGAGTTTTGTAATTTATCATGAACTGCTATATATATTATGACTATTAAGGTAAATACATTGTTTGTTCTCTATTAATATCTTTCATTTGCTAACTATCGCTATCAGTAGTTAGTGCCTTCTGTAGTTTGAATCTTTTATTTAGCTGGGAATAGTGGCGCTCGCTGTATTGCAGTAGTTCGAGTAATGAAGATTTTTGTGAGGTAAGTTATTTGTGAAAGGTATAGTTTAATGTTAGTCAGGGCCATTCTTTTGTAGGGATTTTTGAAAGTCAGATTGCGTTGCGCTAAATAATATTGTGTGTCAGGTTAAGCACAGTCTTGTATAAATAGTTCTAAGGGGACGTTTCACACTGAAGAGTAAATTTAACGCAGTGTCTTTGTTGGAGATTCGGGTACATATTAGCAAGGATTTCCCAACGCTAAGCCAAAATGCAATGAAGATCTTGATTTCTTTGGAACAACACACATGTGCGAGACTGGATTTTCAGCTGTGTCAGCTATAAAGTCCAACTAACGTACAAAGCTAAATGTAAACAAAAAACTTCGAGTGGCTCTTTCTGCTATTCCTCCACGTCTTGAGAAACTTTGTTCTCAAAAGCAAACTCATCCATCACACTGAACTTTTTAATTTAAATTTGAACTGCTCTTGTAATTCTTGTTCGCTGAATTGTAAATAATGTTCATTTCATAGTTTTTGAATAAATGAAAACGGGATAAAGATAAAAAATTTATTGTTATAATAAGTCATGTTATTTTTGGTTTCTACTGTAAAATCCTTTTAAATTGAGTTTGGTAAACATAATAAGGAAAAAGTATAAAATATGACTGTTTTTATTAATAACAATAGATTGGGGGAGGCTGATACTAGTTTTCCTTGTGAAGGGTGTCTCCGAGGAAAAAGTTTGAGATGTTGTAGAATGATGTGATACTGCCGGTTATTTCCACATATTTTGTGGATGACATGAAACAAAGCAATTATTGCGTACCATTCTCCGATATTCTAAAGCAGTGATGGTGACGTGCTGTTCACACGAACTCTGCAACTTTTACCTGATAGATACGTCAATTATGTATAGAGGGTGTTCGGAAAATTCCGTTACAAACTTCTAGGACATGTAGAGGGGAGTGAGTACATAACATTTTGAATCTAAACCCATGCCCGGAAACGTTCCTTTTCCGTTCTATGACGGTTTCATTTCACACGTGTAACGCGTTCACGTCTGCTGAAGGAAAGAGAAAAGTGTCAGAAATGATCGTCCTGGTACGCTATCGGGTAGACAGGATTACGTTCACTACGTCAGACGGCCAGCTGAAGTCAATAACGCCTGCCACTGCGTCTCCGGTACAGCAAACGAGGTTCGGTACACGTTTTCAAAACGCACCGACACGCTGCTTTTGTATGGCGTAGCTCGAGGTAACGGAAGAGCGGCTAGATGGCTATGTTTTCCGTAACGTAGCACGCCACTGCACTTCTTGCCCAAGTTACGCAGCGGCTCCGAGAAACAGATACCTTAACCGTGACGAGGCAGGACTGTAGCGCTTCACGACAACACGGCACGGCAACGAGCGTGCAACGGGTGTCAGTCGCAATATCGTCTGTGACGTTCGGTCTGAGCAACAATTACGACTTACAAAGGGTGCGCGATATGCGTTCAGACGATTTTGCGTAACACGCTGCCTAATGCATGCGGTTCTTGCACTGTTGCATCGAGACAACCCTGTTTCCACGTCTAGTTCTGTTCACAGATGAATGTAAGTTCACTGGCAACTGTGTTCTGAACTCGAGAAAGAGCCATGTCAGATCAGATGAAAACCCTCCTGCGACACATGTCCAGCGATTTCATCACCGGTTTGGTATTAACGCGTGGGCAGGTATTCTGGACGGTCATGTGATTGCGCCATATACCTTCTGCCACTCAGGAAAAACGTATTGGACCCGTTCTTCGAAGCTGCGCCACTGAATGTCAGTCAAGAAATTTGGTTTCAGCACGACGATGCACCACCTCACCTCTCACGTGCGCTTCGGATACATCCCAACTGACGATGTGCTGAAAGTGCTCCAACCGCGTAGTCGCCGCCAGAACCTAGGGACTATTTCTTGTGGGGTTTTTAAATTGCGAGACTCGTTTTGACACTAAGGAAAATCTGCTGGTAAGAGTTCTGACCGCTACACTAGAAACTGAAGAGATATCAGGTGGAATGGAGAATGTTTGCCAGAATATGCTTCCTAGGTTCAGGGTCTGTAACAACGTTGCGGGTCGCAACATGGAGCGGCTGTTGTAATGCATCAGTTCTGCTCTGTACGTACAGTATGATGTCTTTTTTTTTTTGTTTTGGTATAATGTAGACGCGTAATGTTTAAATATGAATGCAAAAAAAATGCGCTTAAGTGATAAATGGATGTTTCGTTGTGTTTATTTCCGGATTGATAACTAATAACTGTACTGCGTCACGCCTAATTCAGTTCCTCAAGCAAAATCAGGTGAGTTAAACATCTGAACTCAAACCGCAGTAGAACGGGAACGGTATATTTCCGAACGTGGGTATCTTCTCAAAATATCAGGTACTCACTCCCCTCGACGAGTCCTAGAAGTTTGTAACGCGGATTTCCGTGCACCCTGTGTTTGGTGAATATCGTGATAATGTTATTGTTCAATTTCGCATCGTAAATAAACTTTTTGTTTATTGAAATGTATCATTAACAACCCGACTCGGTGAGCATTTGTGACTTCAAGAAGTGCGTCATTGTAGAGAAGTGTTACGTTCTCCTTAAAAAAAGACAGCGTAAGTACGAGTATATGGAGAATGTGTCAAGAATTATACTGGCTGTATTCACCTTATTTATGTACGAATTTATTCCCGTTTTAACGAATTGTTTATGTTCTCTTATATCACGAGATGTGAGTTCAAAATGGTTCAAATGGCTCTGAACACTATGGGACTTAGCATCTGAGGTCATCAGTCCCCTAGATCTTAAACCTAACTAACCTAAGGACATCACACACATCCATGCCCGAGGCAGGATTCGAAACTGCGACCGTAGCGGTCGCGCGGTTCCAGACTGAAGCGCCTAGAACCGCTCGGCCACATCGGCCGGCGAGATGTGAGTGAGCAGCCGTTTCTGTCACCCGGAGAAGTTTGTGGAATCCATCCAAAGCCATCTTTTCAGGCACCTCCATGAGAGTGCAATAATATCTGTCTAGAATTGGTTTAAATGCTATTAAAAGTGAAAAAAATTTATGGGATAATATTTGGAGAAAAAATAAAACAATTCCTATCACAGAATGTTTTTCTTTGGTTGCTTTCGTAAAGCAGTAGAAACCACCTTTCGTACGACGGTAATACAGCGCCTGACAAAAACCGTGAAACGCCCAGAAGGGAAGGAGGAAACGAATGAAATGTTCAGAGCACATGTGACGTTATCTCATCGCTTACAAAACCGAGTAAAATTTACAAATGTCTTGGCTGTATGAGACCACTTAGCAGTACGGCGTTGCTCCCCCTGTAGTCTGGATGCAAACACTGATTCGGTTGCAAAGAGTGTGACAGATCCGTCGTACCCTTTCCTAATAGAAGCAGGCCCACAACTCTTGTACCTCTCTCCGTGACATCCCTGCTGCTGGCACGTGAGTCCAACACGTGTCCTATGTGCGGATCTAGGTGGTCACAGGACTACCTCAACATCACGCAGACAGTTCGTGGAGGTACGTGCCTTGCTTGGAAGAGCATTTGAAACGTCCCCTTTGAACATTTATACAGGACTGTGCTTAAACTGACACACAATATTTTTTAGCGCAACGCAATCTGACTTTCAGAAATCCCTACAAAGGAATGGCCCTGACTAACATTAACCTGTACCTTTCACAAATCACTTACCTCACCAAAAATCTTCGTTACTCGAACTACTGCAATATAGCGAGCGCCACTACTGCCAGCTAAATAAAAGATTCAAACTACTGAAGGCACTAACAAGGCATAGTTAGCAAATGAAAGATTTTAATAGAGAACAAACAATGTATTTACCTTAATAATCATAATATACACTCCTGGAAATTGAAATAAGAACACCGTGAATTCATTGTCCCAGGAAGGGGAAACTTTATTGACACATTCCTGGGGTCAGATACATCACATGATCACACTGACAGAACCACAGGCACATAGACACAGGCAACAGAGCATGCACAATGTCGGCACTAGTACAGTGTATATCCACCTTTCGCAGCAATGCAGGCTGCTATTCTCCCATGGAGACGATCGTAGAGTTGCTGGATGTAGTCCTGTGGAACGGCTTGCCATGCCATTTCCACCTGGCGCCTCAGTTGGACCAGCGTTCGTGCTGGACGTGCAGACCGCGTGAGACGAAGCTTCATCCAGTCCCAAACATGCTCAATGGGCGACAGATCCGGAGATCTTGCTGGCCAGGGTAGTTGACTTACACCTTCTAGAGCACGTTGGGTGGCACGGGATACATGCGGACGTGCATTGTCCTGTTGGAACAGCAAGTTCCCTTGCCGGTCTAGGAATGGTGGAACGATGGGTTCGATGACGGTTTGGATGTACCGTGCACTATTCAGTGTCCCCTCGACGATCACCAGTGGTGTACGGCCAGTGTAGGAGATCGCTCCCCACACCATGATGCCGGGTGTTGGCCCTGTGTGCCTCGGTCGTATGCAGTCCTGATTGTGGCGCTCACCTGCACGGCGCCAAACACGCATACGACCATCATTGGCACCAAGGCAGAAGCGACTCTCATCGCTGAGGACGACACGTCTCCATTCGTCCCTCCATTCACGCCTCTCGCGACACCACTGGAGGCGGGCTGCATGATGTTGGGGCGTGAGCGGAAGACGGCCTAACGGTGTGCGGGACCGTAGCCCAGCTTCATGGAGACGGTTGCGAATGGTCCTCGCCGATACCCCAGGAGCAACAGTGTCCCTAATTTGCTGGGAAGTGGCGGTGCGGTCCCCTACGGCACTGCGTAGGATCCTACGGTCTTGGCGTGCATCCGTGCGTCGCTGCGGTCCGGTCCCAGGTCGACGGGCATGTGCACCTGCCGCCGACCACTGGCGACAACATCGATGTACTGTGGAGACCTCACGCTCCACGTGTTGAGCAATTCGGCGGTACGTCCACCCGGCCTCCCGCATGCCCACTATACGCCCTCGCTCAAAGTCCGTCAACTGCACATACGGTTCACGTCCACGCTGTCGCGGCATGCTACCAGTGTTAAAGACTGCGATGGAGCTCCGTATGCCACGGCAAACTGGCTGACACTGACGGCGGCGGTGCACAAATGCTGCGCAGCTAGCGCCATTCGACGGCCAACACCGCGGTTCCTGGTGTGTCCGCTGTGCCGTGCGTGTGATCATTGCTTGTACAGCCCTCTCGCAGTGTCCGGAGCAAGTATGGTGGGTCTGACACACCGGTGTCAATGTGTTCTTTTTTCCATTTCCAGGAGTGTATATGCCATCCAGTCTTACAAATTTCAAATCTCCGCCATTTCTCTCCCCACATCCACCACTGCTGGCGACCCACCTCCCAACTGCGCAACGCTACGCGCTGTTCACATCCAGCTGCCGCTGCCCAACACTACAACACTAGCCACAGACTGCACACAGCACAGCCAGTGATTTTCATACAGAGAGCGCTACGTGGCGGCGGCGTTACCAATATAGGAACCTAAACAGCCTACTTACATAGCCTACACTTACACATTTTCCTGTTGAAAAATTGCACAATTAACAATATCATAGACAGAATTAATTTTTATTTCATCTCCTTGAAGTTTAATTTCTTTATCAAATTTATGGTGGGTTTCGTTTATGACGCGATCAGTTTACGGATTGAATTACATCGGAGATAAGTCACAACGCTGTCTCAGTCCCTTCTCAACTACTGTTTCCTTTTCCTTTCTTTTGACACTTGCAACTGCAGTTCGGTTTCTGTACGAGTTGTGAATCACCTTTAATTTGCTGTATTTTATCCCTGCTAAAGAGTGTATTACAGTCATTAGCGTCAAAAGCTTTCTCTAAATCTAGAAATACCACAAACGGAAGTATGCCTTTCTTTAATCTGTGTTGTACAGATTAAGTCGTACAGTCAGTACTGCCGCGAGTGTTACTAGATTTCTCCGGAACCGAAAGCGATGTTCCCAGAGGCTAGCTTTGCTCAGTTTCTTCATTCCTCTACACATAATTCGTGTCAGTACTTTGCAACCACAACATATTAGAGTGATAATTCTGTAATATTCATATCTCTCAGCATCTGATTTGAACTTGGAACTTTTACATTGCAGATACCCACTGATATTCGCGATAACGCAGAGTTGAATCCGCAAAGTAATTATCGTTTTGGTTAGTTAGTTAGTTAGTTACATGTTCCAAGATCATTTGAACGAATCTTTTATCAAAATGATGTGTAACGAGTCAGTTTACGAAATATTTGTACGTGATCAGCGTTAACATTAATAGACACGTTATATTATTACTCCTATTCATGCAACTACATTTTATTCTTTTTTTTTTATTCGCTAACAGGTTTTACCAAGAAATTCGTCAATGGAATAGAAGGAGTTGTCCAAGAGAAATTATTTTAAATAGATTTAAAACTTGCTTCATTACCTGTCAGAGATTTTATGTTATTGTGGGCAAACGTTAAAAAAGTTTTGCTGTTGCATGTTGAACACGTTTCTGAGCTACTGATAGCTTTCACAATCGGTAATAAAGATAATTTTTCCCTCTAGTGTTGTAGGTAAGAACATCACTATTCTTCTCAAATTGTGGGATTACTTATGACGAATTTCATTAGAGAACATATGCATTGTCACAGAGGTACCTGCATGATGGGTGAACACTATAAAATAAATAAATAAATAAATAAAATATTAATTATTAATTATGTATTATAGTGATTGGTTGTAATTAATATTTGCTTATCTGGAACGTGGACGTATAATTATTTGGTATTAGACGCTTGACAATGGCTTTTTCGTAAATGCAATGTTATTCGTAGTTGACCGTGAAATAAGACTCAAATAATCGAACTTCGTATTTAAATCGTTTCCAAAGTCTGCTGCGGTAGGTGCGGACTCAAAATCTAAATCTCAATATTAGAATAATTTGCCAGCCATGTCAAAACGTCGTACAGAGGTGACTGTCTACTAAACATAAAAAAGTTTACACAGTTAGTTAAATCTGACATATTCAACGAATAAGCCTACAGTTAAATAATTCAACTTACTTTCATAAATATAAATTCTTTACAGAATCGAGTGCCTAGTAAGATTGCAACTCGCAGTGTTCTTATATAACATCAAAAATGGCGGTGTGCCAGTTAATAAAATATACGTGCTTCCAGCCTCAGCTATTCTACAAGACCTCCTCCTTCTTAATGAAACATAAGAGTGTCATAATTGTATTTTGTTTTATCAGCGGCATAGAGCTGCAGTTCTGTGCCATAGGCTTTATTTATTTTTCAGAGATTAATTATTTAATTAAGATTTCGCGTTTCCGAGGAAACTCACGCACGGCATGCAAATGTGCCTTTATAACACCTCATATTATTTTTATTGCTCGCTTTTGTGGAATCAATACTTTTTGCTAAGTGATGAGTTACTGCAGAAAATTATTCGGTAAGGCATTAGTGAATGGAAATATGTAAAATATGTCAGGAGATTGATACGTTTATTTTCAAGATTAGCAATTACGCGTAGAGCAAATTAAGATCTACGTAATTGCTTGAGAAGCTCAGTAATATGCTTTTTCCAGTTCAAATTTTCAGCAATATGTGCACCCAAGTTTGTGGTAAGGTCTTATGGAATCAAACTGCTGAGGTCATCGGTCGCTAAGCTTACATACTATTTAATCTAACTTAAACTAACTTACGGTACGAACGACACACACACCCATCCCCGAGGGAGGACTCGAACCTCCGACGGGGGGAGCCGCTCGGACCGTGACAAGGCGCCCGAGACCGCCCGGCTACCCCGCGCGGTTGTACACCCAAAAATTTGGAGAATGCTACCCTATTTACTAACTCATGCTCATGTGCTAGATCGGTTATTTGTATGAGACATGAATGTAGGGTGTCTTTTTCAAAGTTTATGGAGAGTCCATTTTCACAAAACCATAAATAATACTTTGGAAAAAAACCATTCACCAACCCTTATGTTGCTTTATTAATGGGACCCATTATAACACTAGTATGGTCTGCAGAAAGTACCAGTTTTGCTTGTTGCATGTTATGTGGAAATATAGGGGAAGACCTAAAATTGAACCCTGTGGGATCCCTTCGAGATTTATTATTTTTGCAAGTCACTAAAATTTCCTATCTTCCCGACATTATCAGAATTACTCAGCATAACTCTTTGCATTCTGTTTGTTAAGTATGATTCAAACCAGCAGTGTGTAAAGCCATCAGTTCCATAAAAAAACGACTTGGAAAGTTCACAGAAAATACCAACTGGCGATATATATCTAAAGCTTCTTGTTTTTGATGTTTGAATATATGAGAAGCATTCTCAGTCGCGCGACCCTTCTGGAGTCCAAACTGTGGTTTTCTAAGTAAAATTATTATTGACGTGTAATGGTTCTGCACAGACGTCTAGCAGTGGGGTAAAGATGTAGAGCGTAGACACGACAGAATGTCGAATGACCGAGGGGACCCCAAAGTGGAGGCGGTTAATGGGCGGCACGACATCACGCCAGCCACGGCTAAGCGCGTCTTTAGTAGCTCCGGAAATAATCACGTCGTAAGTCAGGCGGCGAGCTGTGGGCACAGCTGCGGAGGGAGGCGTGGGTGTCAGGGGCAGAGCGGCTGAGGTTGGTGTTGGAGGGGGGCAGAGGGGGCAGAGGGGGGGGGGGGCGCTGCGTGTGCTGGGAGCAAGCCTGCACGAGCCCCTCCCCAAAACACCAAATCAACTGTTCGTTAATGCCTCCGAAAGATGAAAGTAGGGGGGCGACTAGCAGATATCAGATTAATGATAAACGTAGCACCAGAACTGGGAAACAAGAACTGCTAACTCAGAATGAAAATAACACATCATAGAAAGGGGAAGGAGGGCATAAAAACGAGACTAGTACAGGCAGAGACGGCGTTCCTGGCCAAAAAAGTCTACTAGTATGAAGCCAAATGATAAATTTCTGAGACTGTATGTTTGCGATCACAGCATTATGTTGTAGTGAATTATGGACTGCGGAGAAAACAAGAAGGAGAGAAATGAAGCACGATAACTAGTTTCGGTTGGTTTCTACAAACATCTACAGATCTGTAGAAAAATAGAGGAAAATTAGCCTAAGGAAGTTTTGTACAATATACAGGGCTATCACAAATGATTGAAGCGATTTCATAAATTCACTGTAGCTCCATTCATTGACATATGGTCACGACACACTACAGATACGTAGAAAAACTCATAAAGTTTTGTTCGGCTGAAGCCGCACTTCAGGTTTCTGCCGTCAGAGCGCTCGAGAGCGCAGTGAGACAAAATGGCGACAGGAGCCGAGAAAGCGTATGTAGTGCTTGAAATGCACTCACATCAGTCAGTCATAACAGTGCAACGACACTTCAGGACGAACTTCAACAAAGATCCACCAACTGCTAACTCCATTCGGCGATGGTATGCGCAATTTAAAGCTTCTGGATGCCTCTGTAAGAGGAAATCAACGGGTCGGCCAGCAGTGAGCGAAGAAACGGTTGAACGCGTGCGGGCAAGTTTCACGCGTAGCCCGCGGAAGTCGACGAATAGATTGGCTCATGCCACAACTGGAGACCGACAGCGCCGACTTCATCTTTCAACAGGATGGTGCTCCACCGCACTTCCATCATGATGTTCGGCATTTCTTAAACAGGAGATTGGAAAACCGATGGATCGGTCGTGGTGGAGATCATGATCAGCAATTCACGTCATGGCCTCCAAGCTCTCCCGACTTAACCCCATGCGATTTCTTTCTGTGGGGTTATGTGAAAGATTCAGTGTTTAAACCTCCTCTACCAAGAAACGTGCCAGAACTGCGAGCTCGCATCAACGATGCTTTCGAACTCATTGATGAGGACATGCTGCGCCGAGTGTGGGAGGAACTTGATTATCAGCTTGATGTCTGCCGAATCACTAAAGCGGCACATATCGAACATTTGTGAATGCCTAAAAAAACTTTTTTGAGTTTTTGTATGTACGTGCAAAGCATTGTGAAAATATCTTAAATAATAAAGTTATTGTAGGGCTGTGAAATCGCTTCAATCATTTGTAATAACCCTGTATAGTAGGATATAAAACAATGAATAACTTGCTGAACAAAATATGTAAGGAACCATCTCCAATGGTAAAAGTGAACATATAACAAACCCACTTAACGGTGTTGCATAAGTAATAAATTACTGCTTACTGTTCAAACCGTAGCAAAAGTCATCCAGTCATGCAATTACACGCATTCGTATTGTGGGCCAACAACACGTTGTTATTTTTATAATTTAAAATGTACTTGAATTTTGGTATACACCTTTTAAAAGATTTTTGTTTTAAATTAATTTGGTAGTCTTACAACCTGTCTCTCTCAGACTGTAGTTTTTTACTACACAATGTCATAACCTTGTTCGGGCACAACAACAAATTCGATTGCACTGGGGCGAGAGGGGGTGGCAGTGTGAACGGAACAATAAGATACCCGATGTTTTAACGGAACTAGTGTGCTATTTCTCCACATGGCCGTGTGGTTCGCCAGCGATCCTCCGATTGGCACATCAGGTCTGGACGGTAGCGCCGCCTACCGGCTGTTTTCGCGCAGCTGGGAGTCGATGTGCTGAGGCACACACCGATAACTGGGTCATATGCCTTTTCTATGTCAAAAAAACCCTTATCAGCCTTTAGTTATACTCCCAACTTTTTTCCATCAGTTGACGGATAGAAAGTATCAGGTCGATCGACTGATGGAAAAAAGTTGGGAGTATCAGAAAAGGGTGATGATAATGGTTTTTGTAGACATAGAGAAGACATGTGACTCAGTAAACAGGGAAAGTCTCTGGGAAGAAATGAATAAAATAGGTATATAAGATGGATACATTAACATAATAAAAAAAATATGCAGAGGACACAAGTGTAGAATTGTAATAGCATTGGGGAACTCTGAACACTTCAAATAAGACAAGGAATGAAACAAGGAAGTATTCTATCTCCTGCACTTTTTAATGTTGTGATGGAGGGAATGAATAGGGCATTTAAAAATATAGTAATAGAAAAACACAAGAACATGATTTTTGCAGATGATATGGTAATATGGGGCGATTAAAAGGTAGATGTACAGTTACAAATTGATACTTGGAAGGAAATAATGAAAAGGTATGGATTAACAATAAATAAAGATAAGAGTGAAGTAATGGTGTTTGGCAGAGACGAAAGGATCAATGGGAATATTACATTGAATGGAGAACCCCTCAAAGTGGTAGACAGTTTCATTTATTTAGGGAGTGAAATATCTGTTGATGGAAGAATAACCAACGAAATTAATAGGAGGTTACAGAAGGGAGGCAATTTCTAACCAAAATTAAAAATCTGATTTGGGATAAGAAAGTTTCAGAAAAAGCGGAACTCCTTATGCATAAGAGCTATTAGTTCCCTATTGTCACCTATGGAGGAGAAGCTTGGACAATGACAAAAAGGGATGGAGCAGACTGCAAGCAGGGGAAATGAAATTTTTAGAGCAGTTAAGGGGAAAACAAGAATGGACAGAGTAAGGAATGTAGTAAGAACCTTAAACAAGAAAGTATGAGAGAATAAATCAAAGAAAAAGAGATTAAGATGTTAAGTGGATGCGCGGGCACAAGAACTGAAGATGGATGGAAAAAGAGCTAGAGGGCGCCCAAGAACATGGTGGAAAACGGGAGTGAGAATAGCTGTGGAAAGGAAAGGTGTGGCCTGGCAGCAAGTGGAGGAAGAAAAGTGGTGGGAGGACCGAACGAAAAGGAGAGGACTCGTCAGCACCCAGACCCGGCAGCAGCTGGAGCGGGATCCGGATACAACAACAATATCGATATACGTCGGTGATATACCTTAATATCCTATCTAAATGGCAATATCGAGTGCCGATACTTTCATTTTATATTCGCAATTTTCAATAAATATTTGAAGTTGTTCTTTTGAAATTGTAGTAGAACATAATTTTTCTTTGACTGTGAGAAGAAGTCTATTAATTTTTGAGCTTTCATCATGTCCAGTCTTTCTCTTTGATTGTGTGAAACAAGTGCAGATGGCACAAAGAAGTTCCATTGCACTGGGGGAGGGGGGGGGGTGGAGGGTGGCTATGTGAACGGAATAACAAGATATCCAATATTTTGACGCAACTAGTGTGCTATGGGCATTCCTCAACAACCGTAGCTGAAACTGATGAAGGAAAATCTAAATGAGATGAGTGGTCTTTTCAGTGGGCGGAGACGTGGGAAGCGAAATTCCGACATAATCCGCTCTCGACGCTACGCTGCCAACAGAAACTGCAACGTTTAACTTCATCACGCAGTTTTGAGAATGCAGCTGCTGAGCCGCTGGCATTTCCAGAAATGAAAACAACCGGAAAGTCGACGTGAAGTTCCCGGACATAGCCGATGTGTGACGAAACCGAACGACGGACCCATCGGACACCTTTTATTGAGCCACTTGCGTACAGTTACCGTTGTTGGAAAAGTGGTTATCGCCAAGCGTGAACGTGCATCGTTTTCCTTTCAGTTCTTGCTCTTAGGGGGATAAGTAGGCTCCTATCTTGTTGAGTTACAGAATATCTAATAATAAATCAATACTTAAACATACAGCTCGAAAAGCTGGAAGTATATTCACTATGTACAGCAGCCTTTTTTTTTTTTTTTTTTTTTTTTGGCTGGTATCTCGATATTTTTTCCGTCCATACATTGATGAAGGTATAATCGTTTCGATATATCCACGGCGCAAGATGACGTTATTAAATATGGATAGATCGGATTCTCGATATTTTTAGAAACATGAACAGTGCTATGTGCGAGTCGTGTCACTTAGGAACGGGCACCGGTGAACAGCGGGTGTCTTCTGAATGCTGCTACGCGTGGGCCGACTCAAAGGAAGGCCTCGGCGCTTGTTCGTGACGTCACGTCAGCTAGGCACGGCGAACGCCAGGTCTGTTGCAGGCATACTCATAATGGTGGTGTCTCCCTCTCTGACACAGGAAAATTGAAACTATTGGCGGTAGTTGACCAACACACATTGTTCTGAGAGACTTCTGCAATCAATTAATTGTGCAATTCATTACACTTCTTAACAAATAGTATACTCCTGAACTTAAATTTCCACATGTTTTAAGGATTGACATACAAAAACAACTTCATGGTCCAGCAGTAACAGAATTCATGCTTCTTTACCTTATTTGTAAATCTGAGGAAGTTACGTTTGTACTGGGTTGCTTTTACAAGAAACTGTGGACATATTGGTGCTCTTCTTTAGATATCTTGGTTGATATGGGGTGAGGAGCACTGAATGTTAATGAAATATCTTGCGATTGTACACGTTGGGGGAGGGGGTGGGGGACAGAAGAAGAGGCAAAAGAGAGATACTTGTTTTATCAAATATTTTTTTTTTTATCTTATAAAGTTTCTCCTTTCAGTTGCAAGAGGGGAATATTAATCTTTTCTAATGTGCATGTTTCAAAAAGTTTAAGCTCAGCAGAATTTTCGATGTATGAAGCTATTTTGTTTCCCGTTTAGAATTCCTTTCGTTGAAAACGACTGTAACTAATGAGTGGCAACAGTTGGACATTACACATGTAAATTAGTTCACATTTCCAGCGACGATGTGAAACGAAAATAAATAAATAAAAGAAACGAGTTCATTGTAAGGGGGTTGGGGTAAGTTTCGATAACAAAATGGATCAAGTAAATATAGTTACTTGAATGTAAAATTTCCGAAGCTTGCAATGGGGCAAAGCATCTCCTCGTATTGATCTACGTTTGTTTCGACAGGATTCAGTAATACAGAACTATGATCTTCATTTGTAGCTTTACGATAGTAAGAAAATCTTTCATCTAAATAAAACTGCAGAATCCAAAACAATACCAAACAGTTCGTTTTATAGTGATAAGCACGCCCAGGCGTTTCTGCCTGCAACAGACCTGGCGTTCGCCGTGCCTAGCTGACGTGACGTCACCAACAAGCGCCGAGGCCTTCCTTTGAGTCGCTGTTGCTCGAGCGCGTGCATCGACAGCCGGAGCGGTTCTCTTGCGAGGCCGTATCGCCGCGGCTGAGCTGCATGGGGGCGGCCTGCCCGCGTCTTTCCCGGGAAGCGGCTAGTGCGTTCCGCCCGACGGTATTTTCTTACCTCGACTGTTGCTAATGGCTGGTTCTTTTCTCGAGTGACCGTGCTGAGGGCGAGATATTTGCAACGTACATCTGATACATTGTCTCACCCTGTAAGCCCTTGCTGTTGGGAATCTCCAATGTGACCAGGTCTTGTTTCTAATTTAAACAGAGTCAGATGCGCTGTACTAGGGTGGTGAGCCGGCTGTAGCCTTACTGGCAGCCCCTGTTTGGCCTCGTTATTGCGCGTCTATCCACAGAATTAATTAATGTTTCTGGCAGTTATAACAGGGACTGTGGTAGGCAACATGGGGGAGGGTATATTTTGCGATTAAAGTTTGATAAAATAAACACTGGTTACTGTTCGTGCAGATTTAAATCTGGGTCGTGCATTATGAATAAGCTCTGGCTGTTTTCATAGCTGATTTTAATGCGAAGATAGGGAAGGAGGAAGCATTCCGGCTTACAACTTGGGAAAGAAAGTTTGCATAACATTTCGAATGATAATGGCACAAGGGTGGTTAATTTTGCTGTTTCAAAAGACATGATTGTTGAGAGCACATTTTTCAAAGGGAAGGACGTTCATAAAGCAACTTGGGTCTCTCCGGATGGACACACCCGAAACCAAAATGATCATGTTCTTGTAGATCGGAGATGGCACACTAGTGTAGAAAATGTTAGGACTTTCAGGGGAGCAGACTGCGATTCTGACCATTTTCTTGTAGTTGCCAAAGTTCACCAACGGCTATCTACAGCAAAATCAAGGTGTCACAATGCAGAACTTGTTAGGTTCAGCCGGCCAGGGTGGCCAAGCGGTTAAAGGCGCTACAGTCTGGAACCGCGTAACCGCTACGGTCGCAGGTTCGAGTCCTGCATCGGGCATGGATGTGTGTGACGTCCTTAGGTTAGTTAGGTTTAAGTAGTTCTAAGTTCGAGGGGACTGATGACCTTAGAAGTTAAGTCCCATAGTCCTCAGAGCCATTTGAACCATTTTTTTTGTTAGGTTCAACACTGACAAGCTATATGATGAAAACTTTAGAAGAAGGTACATGATAGAAACTTCAAATAGGTTTGATGCTCTCAGGACACACGAAGATCAAGACGAGGATGTAAATAAACAGTGGATCACTGTGAGGAATAATATCAAAGAGGCAGCGAAGGTCACAATAGGTGAAATTAAGAAGAACAGGAGGAAACCGTGGTTTGATGAGGAATGCAAAAAAATGGTAGAGGAAACGAGAAAAGCGCGATTAGATTGGGATAGAATGAGAGACAGAAAGCGAGAGGGAAGTTGGTCGTAGGCTACGGGCAAAGAAGAGGGATTATTTGAACAATAAAATTACAAAAATGGAAACAAACAGTAAAACAAAAAACATTAGGGAACTTTACCTAGACATAAATGAGTATAGGAAGGCGTTCAAGGCTAGGACAAATGCACTTCGAGGGATGCTGGTGGAATACTGACAGATCTTAGTGCTATATTAAGTAAATGGAGGGCGCATTTTGAGCATCTATTAAATGTACACCAGGAAGCAGGAAATGAGCAGGCGTATGAAATACATACAGCAGAACCCCAGATACCTGAGCCAACGTTAAAGGAAGTAAGAGATGCAATCAACAAATTGAAAAACCATAAAGCACCAGGATCAGATTGCATAACTGCAGAATTAGTTAAAAATGGGGGACAGAAATTGGTGTAAGTAGTTCACAAAGTGATAACTAAAGTATGGAACTCAGAGATGATACCTGAAGAGTGGCAGGAGTCGATTCTGATCCCAATTTTTAAGAAGGGCGACAAAATGGATTGTAGTAATTATAGAGGGATATCGGTATTACCAGTATGTTCCAAAATTTTCTCGAACATTCTGCTAAGCAGGCTTACACCATATGCAGATGACATTGTGGGGGATTACCAATCCGGCTTTCGGAGGAACAGATCAACTATAGACCAAATACTCACCATGCGTCGAATTTTGAAAAAGAAATGGGAATACAATAAACCAGTTCATAATCTTTTCATAGATTTTACAAAAGCATATGATTCAGTATTGCAATCAAAATTGTACAGAATTCTTTTGGAATACCAAAGAAGTATGTTAGACTTATACAAGCGAGTTTGAAAAACACAAAAGGTAGAGGATGCGGGGGCAAACTGGAGTCACAAGAATTTGTAATAAAGAACGGACTTAAGCAGGGAGATGCCCTGTCTCCGCTACTTTTTAATTTAGTCCTAGAATATATTATACGAATGGCAGCAGATAATTCAGAGGGTGTGGAGTTAAATGGAAATATTAAGATATTAGGGTATGCAGATGATCTAAACATCATTAGCGATATGCGTGCTACTTCTCACTGAATAGATTACTTTAATCACGGATATTGTCTAGGAATTTAAAGATTAGAATGTGCAAAACTATTATTCTACCAGTTATGATGTATGGGTGTGAGACTTGGTCTCTCACTGTGCAAAATGAAAAGCCGTTTCGAGTGTTTGAAAACAAAATTTTGAGGAAAATTTTCTGAGCAAAAAGGGATGACATTATCGGAGAGTGGCGAAAACTGCATAACGGTTCACGAACTCTATTCAAGCCCTGACATAATCAGTATCACGTAGGCTGCGATGGGCGGGCCACGTAGCTCGAATGGATGAGGGCAGGGCAGCGCACAGAGTACTGGTAGCGCACCTAGAGGGAAAACGTCCTGTGGGGAGACCGAGGCGCAGATGGGAGGACAATGTGAGGGCTGATTTGAGGATCCTAGGTATAGAAGGTGACTGGAAGGAAATAGCCCAAGAATACGTTGCTGCGGTAATGGACTCTCGAGTCCGGTATGACCAGTGAGTGTTTTATCTTAGAGTGTTTTTTAAATGGTAAAAGTGAATTTGAGTATTTCAAACTAAGATTTGCCAAAAAATTTGGAATTGGGACGTTCGGTTGGATGCATGCGTTGACTTGCAGGTGGCTCCGCGTTCTTTCCAGTGTCTGCTGTACCGGCGCCGCTAGGCCACTGAGCTGCGGTCGTGTGTGTACCCGTGTCGTCATTGGCCGCTGGTTGTCTGAGTGGCTGGCTGCTTCGTGGCTACGCTCGCTGTCGCGTGTGTCCGCTCCAGCCCTGGATTTTCTTAGCTACCCAGGAAAGCCTGATAAATCTGCTGTCTCGCTGTGTATGTCTGTAACTGCATTTGGTCCGTTGCGGCTTGCTTATGGCCAATCTCAGTTTGCTACAGGTGTGACTTGGACTTCCGCCGCCAGTAGAAGTCTGTTGTGCGTGGCGACGTCACGGTGCCTCGCCTTGAGACGAGAGCGACTGGTCTACCTGACTGGTGCTACCGAGGCCTAAGTCTGTATGTCTTGCTGTACTTTCTGCTGTAAATTCTACAGTAATAATTGAAGCCCGAAAGGGCAAATTAATACTTCTTAATCCCATTGTTCCTGGTTAATTCACCCTTACACTGAATGTTCGAATAATATGGTTGCTCATTGCCCTTGCCTCGAAAATGGTAAGAACGGAAGTCTTATGTTCTAGGTAAGCTAGTGTTTAGATCCTTAGACACGATAGTAGTTTGCCTTTGAGATTGGCTGTTTCCAGTGTTCACGTTTAAGTACAATCTCAGCATGACTGTGGTTCATCTGCAAATTTTTTTCGCAATTTCAATTTAATATTGTCTATGAGATGCAGTGCTACCTGTGCTTACGTTCCCTGAGGGATAATATCAGTTGTCATCGTCAAAAGTAGTTAGAAGTATTTGAAATACATTCAGTAAAGTGTTTAAGTGCAGAACAAACGTCAACAGTCAAATGCGTGAGCAAAATCGTTAGCATTTCTAGAAACGTTGTGTGTCGCGGAGGAAGCTCTTCTTCTTCTTCTTCTTCTTCTTCTTCTTTTTTTTTCCAGCCCTGCGCAGGCGAGCCACAGGCAGCCTCGGCACAGAAACAGACGCTTGAGCGGCTGATTTGTATATCGCAGACAGCAGTGGTTTGTGTTTTCCAAACACTCTGATTCTGTATAGCATTTGAACACTGCTGCAAGTGAAACTAGTCAGTACAAGTCAACTCACACTTGTTACTATCGTAATTAAAAATATAGTCTCAATTACCAAAAATTTATAGGGTCAATTCCTCGCGATCTGTTCATGAAAATTAACGGGTTTGGGTATCAACTGTTTGAGCATGCCCAGATAAACATTATGGTTTTCTCTGCGACGAAAAATGGGCTTACCACCCTATTGTGCATTGGGCCACACCAAACATTCAGCATCAAGCTATCACAGATGTGTTTACATGTACTGTATTATAGCCCATGTCGGGTTAGATGTGGGGAAAATTGATGCCCAGACTGTGACTATCAAGTTTATTGCTGAAAAGATGAAAGCGTCACCTCTCCCTTTTTGGAGTTTAATTATAGAAATACAGGAAACAGTTCTCGGTCAAGTCTCTTGAAGTGTGTGAGAACTGTTAAGTCTGGTGTACTGCGAGCCACAGAAGACTGACTCACAATTACTGAAGTCACACAAGGTGCACTAATAGTCTCGGATTGCACGGACTCTGTTATGCACGATAATGCCACAGTCATGGACGCGCACTGTGGTAGAGGCTGTGTCGCTGTACCACAACGACGACACCTGGCGGCTTCAAATGAGCTGCGGAGGTGAAACAGTGCCCACGATAGCAGTACCACAGTCGTGAGTGTGCGTACTGCTGTTGGCGACACTGCCGCTTCACGTGGCAGCTGGCGACGAGTCTGTGAATAACCAACCAGCTGTCTGGTTGATGTTGTAAGAGGTCTGTGGATAAGGAATTTATTGCTAGCGCACTCGAGCAGATGTAATGTCGATGGACTGCTCACGCGCTGCCTGCGGTACGTAAGCTATAAGAGAATCTCAGACCAGAGAGCAGTGTTGGCTGCAGTAAGAGCAGTGGAGGAGTGGTAGCGGGCAGTCTGGTGTGTGGAGTTGACGGGACGGTCGTGGGGGAGCGATGGCGGTGCCTGAGCCATGTAATACAAGGTAAAAGCAGCCGCGCGCATGTGTAGTTAGTTACAACAAAATTTTTACTATTGTTATATCAAGTCCCATGTAAATGTTTCAAAAAAATCTTTTAATAATAATCATTTTCATGAAATTAACTCTTTGACAATCATTCGTCTGAATTTAAAGAATTTACTAATTTCTGTAATCCATGGTCATCCCGATTATCGTAAAGAAAAATCAGTTGTTTCTTTTTATACATGACAAATCTAGCGGCCAGCATTGCACTGGGCTGTGCCAGAAAAAATTCTTATAGGAGCAGATATATACGCGTTATCCGGAGACTTCATTTTTTCAATTTATTCAGAATGAATTTTCAGGGCCATGACGCAGCACTGCTGACGTCCAAAATTTACCAATTTAAATTCACAGTCAATTATTGAAAGATTATAAGTGAGCCACAATTTTATTGGGAGATTAGTCACGTTATTATTGCGATGTTACGGAATGTTATACATATTTTTTACTGTTGGTACGTTACACTTGTCGACAACCAGCTAGGATCGTATTTTTTGTGAATTTCTGGGAAGTAGTCAGTTATATATCTGTTCTTATTTACCAAATGTTAAATGTAGTTTGCATCTGGCACAACGCATTCACTAATTTGTCACTCCTTCTTTCACAGATCATCGGCAATTTATTGCTCTTTGTTGTTATTGTATTTGTTCCGTTTTGCTTTGTCTTTGATTTTGTGCCTACCTTTGAGTTGTGAAAATGCCGCGGAAAACTACCAACAGTACATCGCGATGCGCAATGAGCGTAAAAGCCGACTTGAATAATTTCACTGATAATACTAACGACACTCAGTATCACAGTGATAATCCTCCAGTTACAGATAATCAGTGCGTGCGGACCGCCAGTAATGATTCTACTCTAAATGATAAGCAAGCAAATTCAGTTATGTCCACAGTAAATTTAATGACAATTGATGACGTGGCACGTTCCGTTACAATGAACTCTGCCCAGTTTGACACACCTGATTTGCAAAACTTACACAGCGAACAGATAAATGTTTCTGACGAAGATGAACAATATAGTCAAAATACGTCAGATTTATTTGATTCCGATGTAGGGACCAACAGTGCACATCCAATTAGCAAACCTTTTCGTGAATCAGACAATGACCAAATGGTTACACAAAACGTGGCTCATGCCGATACACGATCACACAACACAGAAAACAGAGTCGCTAATTTTGGCATGGATCAAGTTGTGGCATTATTGCTACAACTTAATGAATCGAACAAACAACTTAATGAAAATATCAAACAGTCGAATGAAAAACACGACAGGTCGATCAAACAAATTAATGAGAACTTGAAACAGATTAATGAACAGATTGCAGCCATTGCCTTGTAATGTCATGATACTAAAGAACAATTACGTGAGGAAATTAAGGCTTGTGCTAGGAATAGTCGTGAAGAAAGTAGATCTGTAGCGAAAGAATTAAGTAATACACATGCAGAAACAACAAAATTATTTAGAGATGAAATCAGTGCAGTTGCTAAACAATGTTCAGAAAACGCAACACAGTTACGCGAAGAGTTTAATTAATGTCAGCAGAGCTTTCACGCACACTGGATGCGAAAGTCGACAAGAAATTTGAACAACAAAACAGCCAAATTGACGAACGTTTTAATCATTACCCACAAAACAGTGAAACACGTTACCGTAAATTCATACAGAAACAGAACAAAATAAAGAAACAAGACCTGGAAACAATTACTGCACAGAGACAGGAAGATAAGCGTAAGTTGTTTACCTAAGCAAAAACATACGTAGACAACAACATTGTTACAGTATCAGATGAAATCTGCGATCTTAAAACAAAAACAAACACACACACAGTAGATTTTCAGACAATGACCAGCAGACTTGAACAATTGGAATTAATACAGGATACCGATGCTATTAAAGCAGACGTTAAGAAATTGAACAAAACCACACGGAAAATGCAAAAACAAATTAATGCTTGTGACACTAAAAATGACGATCAGGTAAAAGCACTGACTGAAAAATTTGATGAATTGGCCAGTCGTATTGACGTTATAGAAAATAACAATCACACTAAATCAGACGATACGTCACCAGTTACGTTCAATCAAACACCCGAATTCCAAAACTTACAGCAGACAATCAGTGAGATAGGTTCGTCCAATGATACATTGCGTGGAAAAGTGTCATCTTTACAGCAAGAAGTGACTGAAATGAAAAATGTTTCAGCCTCTAACACGTCACAGCATATGCCACATTCTGAACATTTGTCGCACTCACACAGTCAGTATAGCTTAGGTAATTTACAGGGAGTGCGTGATTTAGATTCCGAACAGACAGAGACAAACAGATTATCATACAATCCTGAACCTGCTCAGACACTCAGATTTTTGATTTTGATTACAAGAACTTTCTATCCGCTAGGAAATTTAAGGTATTTAAAAATGACAAAACTCAAATACACCCTTTGGACTGGATACAACACTTTGATTTTGCATTTCCACCGGCTTGGCCTGTAATGCAGAAACTAAAATTTATTTGCAGTGTTTGAACTCAGGGGATTCATTACACTTCAATGAATATGTGCCGTATCGTGCACAGGGCCCCGAGCCGTAGTAGTGATATTTATTCTTTAGTTTTCTGCACTGCTGCCTACTCTTTTATTATCCTTTATATCTATCAAAACCACTCTTCAGCTATCGATCTATCTAGGATTAAGAATGAGTAAAGAGAACCTGATACGACAAGTTTTACCTGAAAGTAACAGTTATCATTATACGCTCCAGAAACGACAATCACCAGAACTTTAATAACAGAGAAAATTTTAATTATCAATATCGTCAAAATTATCAACAACAGCAAACACATTTTGGCAACAATAGAGGCTTTTCCCCACAACAGCAACAAAACCAGCCGGTTAGCATACCTAACCAACAATATAATGTGCAAGGTCAACCAAGATTTAATGTTTCGCTGCCTGCACGTATAGCGTCGGCTCCGCCAAATAGTAACGCACAGCAACAAGGAAATCACTAAGCACAGAAAAAACATCATTTCAACTCCTATCGCAACGCGACGTATAGTAATGATTATCACGACAGACGTAAAACTAATGAGCACAGTTTTCAGCGTACATTTAATAACAGTAGGTCTTATCAGCAGCAGAATCATCCACAACAACAGATTATTATGAATGAACCAGACAGTTGGTATCATCCTCAGCCAAATATCTCAGGACAAAATAACAGAATAGTCGAAATGCCATACCATCCTCCTGCAAATAACAGCACGTCAGAAAGAATTTGACTGGACACAATACAGGTTGCATCTTCTAGCAACGTAAGCAACACTTTTGATACACAGAATCTTGTTCATGAAAATGTTATTACTTTTGACGACATCGGAGACACACTTTTACATGAAAAACCAGTTATTCAAAAAACCATTTCACACCATATTATTGAAGTAAAGATTTGATCGTCCACATTTTCAGCAGTAATCGATTCTGGATCACCTATGCCAGTTATAAATGAAGAAACATTCAACGAATGTAACAAAGAGAATACTTATTCTACGTTACCATTAGGCAAAACTAAAGTAAAAGGAGCAGTATCTGGTAAAGGAGTAGATGAAAAATCACAGACACACTTATCATTTCGTATTGCAGGTTATACGTTCCACTCAAATTTTTGGATTGTTCCCTTATTGACAACAGACGTTATTTTAGGTACAAATTTTTTGGTACAACACGACGCAATTATTGACTTTCAAAATTCCTATTTAATGTTAAAGGATGAAAAAGTACAACTGCCATTAGAATTTCAGCACGCTTTATCTGCAGAAGAACAAGCAATTAATCGAATATAGGTCATTTCTACATCGCGTAACACGAACTGTCATTCCACATTGTTCACAGATACGTACGTACACAATACACCAGACGAAGCCGACTATGACGTTATGCAAATGATTTCTGAGAAAGTAAAACAGATGATGAACGTACAGAGCTACGCAAAATTCTTTTACAGCAAGCTCCAGTTTTTGACAACATCCCTGGTACTATGCCCGGTTTCATGTATGAATTTCAAGTAATACAGCACGATACATTTAAAGCCAAACATTATCCCATTCCATATATTCACAGAGAACAAGTTAAGAAAGAATTGCAAGCTATGCTGGACCAAGGAATTATTGAACCGGCAGTTAGTCCGTACATAAACCCGCTCCATATTGTTGAGAAAAAGGATGGATCACTTCGCCTCGTACTTGATTCGCGTCATGTCAACGAAATTATTATCAATGAAACAGATCGCCCACAGACATTAGAAGAACTTATACAGAAACTTCATGGTACTGCTATTTAATCCACATTAGATTTGAAATCGAGATTTTGGCAAATGCAGCTCCATCCGAACTGTAGAAAGTACACAGCATTTCTCTGTTTTGGTGAATGTTACCAGTTTTGCAAATTACCGTTCGATCTAACAATTTCTTCAGCAGCATTTATTCGCGGTTTGAATACTATACTTCCGACAGAACTTAAACAGAATCACAACATATGTAGACGACATCCTTATCGCAGAAGCTAACTGGTCTTAACACAATCTGATTCTTGAACAACTGTTGCAAACTTTTCGTGCACAGGGACTCACAGTTAATCTTAGCAAATCACACTTTGGCAAAACTTGTATAACATTTCTTGGACATGTAATTTCAGCAGAAGATATTGCGCCTGATCCGAAAAAACTTCAAGCTTTACGTGACATTACTGTTCCAACGACTTAGAAACAACTACACAGCTTTCTGGGATTAACTAACTTTTTCCGTAAATTTATTCGTTACTCTGCCTTAGACACCCGTAGATTATGCCAATTGACGGGTAAAAACGCTGTTTGGTCCTGGGATAGCCAAGCACAGTCTGAATTTGTTAATTTGAAACATGCCTTGTTGAACGCACCACTTTTATCACACCCAGATCCTACCAGAAATTCTTCCATTGCCGCCGACAGTTCTAACACAGCTCTAGGCGTACACGTTTGTCAGGAAATTGAAGAATACGGTACTGCAGTAATTAAAAACATCGCTTTTGCAAATCGAATTCTGTCATCTGCTGAACGCAATTATTCTGTTACAGAACTGAAACATTATGTGTTGTATGGGCATTTACCAGATTTAGGCATTTTCTTTATGGAAGACATACCACCGTTTATACAAATCATAGAGCTATACAGTTTTTACTTTACGCTAAATTTACACATGACAGGTTAAGCAAATGGAAACTTTATTTACAGGAATTTAATTTTACAGTTGTTCACATTCCCGGTACACAAAATATTGTAGCAGACGCACTATCCTGTTCTCTCAGCAACAATCAGAAAGACATCTCAACCAGCTTCTGCCAAGCAAATTTTAGCGTCATGTACATTCAATAAGTTGCATTTGAAAATTTCATTTCGTCGTCATCACGAGACATAGCACAAGAGCAGAGCAAAGACAACGTATGGAAAGAAATTAAACACCTTTGTCGAGGTATGAATAACGTTACCATTAGAAACCATTAAACTGTACGCAATGACATTCTGTTTCGCCGCTCTCACCCTGACAGCAACATCTAGTTATTATGTATTCCTGACGAGCTTGTAAAATTAATTTTGTATACTCATTTAAGTTATTCACATTATGGAGCCAGAAAATGTTTTCATATACTGAGACAGAACTGTTATTTTGCGAACATGGAGAAACGTATTCGACGAGTTTTAGCGTCATATAAAATCTGCCAGAAAGCTAAATCAGACACGACTTCACGTATCCCTCCGTTACATCCCATTGTACCGATTAAATTGAGACATATGGCCGCTGTAGACATTTTTGGTCCGATTCCCAGATCTAATAGAGGTTTTGTTACATCTACTTCGAAATTTGTTACCTTCACTCCGTTACGCAAAGCTACTGCTAAATCTATTTCGAATGCATTTGTAAAACATTTTTTATTCCATGTAGGACATGTATTGAAAGTAATTTCCGACAATAGACCACAATTTCGATCTGCGATATGGACACGTATGTTACGAACTAGAAACATTTCTCCGATCTATATATCCAGATATCACGCTTCTTCGAACCCTTCTGAACGACTGATGAAAGAAATTGGTAAACTATGTAGAATATACTTCCATAAAAGACATATTGATTGGGATACACACATACTCTCATTCCAGGATGAAGTTAACTCCATGCCAAGTGAATCTACTATGCTACTCCGACTGTTATATTGAAAAATGTTGAACCACCCAACAAAATTAAAGAGTTAGTATCCTTTCCTACATCTCGTCGACTATGCCACCATGAAATAATTGACATTGCGCTCAACAACATGAAACGTGCCGCAGAGCGCTGGAGAAGACAGCTAAAACAGGTTTGTACATGCCGTGACTTTCACATAGGACAGAAGATATTAGTACGCACACATTATTTATCCAACAGAGGAAAGAGTAGATGCAGTAAATTTGAGCTTCTATACGCAGGTCCATATAGAATTCGCAGTATTCCTCACCCCAATGTAGTACATGTCGAAACTTTGAGAACCAGAAAAAGCAAGGGTTATCACTAGACCGCGGATTTTAGGTAAAAACCTATTTTGTTCCTGAGTTCCTATTTGCATAAAATTTTGTATTTATACGTTTCATGACTATTTACACTTAATAGCGTTAATTCCATAGGACCTAAAAAAGCCTATTTCGACGTTAGTGCCTATTTTTGCCTATTTCGGCTTTAATATCCTAAAAAGTGTCTATTTCATTATATAAGACAGTGGCTTCAAGTTTTTCCACACTATACAACAGATGGAAAAAAAAAATATTTTCTGCCCAGCGTGCAGCAAGGTGGCTAGTTGATATGCACTCATGCTTCGTATTTGCCTAACAAATACTCTTTATAGGTGTTTTATTATTCATATGTAAAAAATAGATCACGGATCTTTAGGTTAAATTGAAGCAAATTCTTTTAATCAATAAATCTGGTGAATCCTCTGAAAGAAACAAGTTCGGCAGTGATTTGTGTCATGCACTTGTGGCAGCAAACATCCCCTTTCGGAAACTAAAAAACCCAATTTTCAGAGGTTTTCTTGAGAAGTACTGCCATCAGTCTATTCCTACAGAGTAAACTTTACGTAAGAATTATGTGGATTCAGCTTACAATGCTGCATTGCACAGAATCCGAGATGATGTTGGAGAATCTTGTATATGAATTTCTGTGGATGAAACTACTGACAGTCTTGGCCGTTACATTGCAAACCTGATTATTGGCAAGCTAGATCCAGATGCTCCATCCAGAGCTCATTTGGTATACTCAAAACAGCTTGCAAAAACTAACCAACAAACAACAGCACAGTTTGTGAACAATGGGCTTAAGGTGCTATACCCAAACGGAGTGGATGAGAATAAGGTGCTTCTGGCCGTCACTGATGCTGCTGCGTATATGATAGCAGCGTTTCAACTATTAAAAGTATTCTACCCATTGATGCTGCACGTAACTTGTGTAGTGCAGGGGATCAACCCCATAGCAGGGCAAGTAAGGCTACAATTTCCTAAAGTAAATAAAGTAATATCTATGGTGAAGATAATTTTTGTTAAGGCACCATCAAGAACACAGGCATTCAAAGAACAGCTTCCAGATGTCCCATTGCCGCCAGAGCCTGTTGTCACCCGCTGGGACACGTGGCTGATAGCAGCAGAATACTGTAGTACGCATCTCTCAGCTGTCCAGAAGGTGGTTGAAGCTATACCGGAGGATGCTGCATCTGTAACTGCAGCAATGGAGTTACTCAAAGATTCTTCTTTAAAACGGGACTTATCTTACACTAGGGCCCACTACACATTTATGGCAAGAATAATTTCACACTTAGAAGGCTCAGGGAGACCTATCTACGACAATATTTCTTTGCTTTAAGAAGTCAAAATGAAAATTAATGAAGCGCCATGTGAAATAGGGGAAAAAGTACGGGCAAAAATGCAAACGGTTTTGCAGAAGAAAACTGGCCTGAAGGAGTTGTGTGCAGCTGCCGACATACTTAGTGGAAAATCCAACACTCCTGACTGCAGCATTCCTATCCAACATGTGCCGAAAATGAAGTACGCTCCTGTCACATCTGTTGATGTAGAACGTTCTTTTTCAGCGTATAAATTGATTCTGACTGACTAGCGCCACAGTTTTTCACTAGAAAACCTAGAAAAGATTTTGGTTATTTATTGTGAAGCTATGGAAATTTTTTTTTACGGAGATCTTTATCTTGCAGGAACTCAAAAATATTTGGAGTTATGTTCAACATTAATGTTGTAGATTGCTGTGCTCTGTAACTGTGTAAATATTCATTCTCCTTGTTTTAATGACTAATGAGATGTTCATACTGTCGACACTGTGTATTTTAATTTATTTTTATTTTCTCTGCATCATTTTTATTAGAGCCTATTTTAGGTTTTATATAATCTAAATGAACTACTGAAGGAGCCTATTTTAGGTGCCTAAAACACACTTTTTTACGACCTAAAAATCCGTGGTCTAGTTATCACCATATTTCCAATATTAAACACTTTATTAAATGAACATATTTTATGATTTATCACACTGTTATGTCATTTCCTGATATTTATATGACTACTTCTGCAATTATATCTATGTGACTACTTACTGATGATAATCGTACTTTCAGACCGTGCACATTTTCCATTTTTTTCTTTTTTTGCTGTATATATGATGGTTTTCCTATCGAAAGTAGAATTTTCTCTGAATGCACTATGAAATCTTTAAGATATAACAAACACCAGTTGACTCTGACATTTTGTCTTATGATATCCCAATATCTAGACTATTTTACTTTTTTTGCTACTACATTATGATATAGTGCGTACATTTTTGCGCTTGAAAATCGTCTAAGGTTTTGACCTAATACGTTTTCTGTCATGCTATACTGTATGCTTAGTCATATCACTAGAGACAAGTTTTCATTTAATGGGTATATGAATTAAATGCAAGATATTAATCCATATTCATCATTTTCAGAAAGAAATGCCATGTAAAAGAAATAAATTAAACAACCACAGTGGTTTACCATGAAATTGAAATTTCACCATCAGAATGAACGAAAGAAATGTAATAATTTGTCATGAAGAGTAAATGGATCAGAATTAAGAAGCATTAACAAGAATATACTATACACATCGTATGATAGCAGTCTTGACTAATTATTTTTCTTTCAGAATACGAGGCGATTATTGCAGGCTGTCAGACAGAACTACACATGTTACTTTTAGTGATGAAATATGCTAGAAGTAAGAAACTCTATAACATATGAAATAATGAATGATAATGAATAGTTGTATGAGAAAATAGTAATATGAATATGAATAATGAAGTGTCTATTTTCTGCAGATGATAATAAATGATGATGAATAGTTATATGAAGAATATGGTAATATAATTAATGAAGTTTTTCTTTGCATATGATGGTAATGATGAAGTTTATATATTTTCTTTTAGTTAAGAAATGCTATGTAGTTATTTAAGTATTTGTTGCAGTTCTTTTTGACAGTATGTCATATGTCACACAGTACAATGACTGAATGTTTTGAGAAAGACAGCTAGAATATATACGAATTGTGTACACGTTTCATTACCTGTTAATTCGAAGTTTACTACTTTACAGCATAATATACATTTGTTCTTTCAGCTCAATAATTCACTTTGTATTTTTTTCCAGGAGAAGCTTTTCATGATATTGATATGCTACAAGCACTTAGTTATTAAACCTGTTCTACTACTTGCATTTTTTTTACCCAGTTGTCTATCATTCATAAATGTGATCACATATACTCTACTTGTTTCATAACCTTGCTACAGCTGACTCATGACGAATGACATTATTAATCCTTATTTCCAGCAATAAGTGAAAAGCAAATATTTTCATGCCCCAGCAATTGACTATCAATCCCAACGCAATGCATTGCTAGAACTAAAAAAAAAATATTATTAGTCCCAAGTATACTACCAGTATACAACTAAATAATGCTACCAGTTTAAGATATATTTCTAGTCCTAAATATAATGCAAATTTTTCTGATGTATTAATTTCATTATGTCTATGGCCTAAACACCTTGGGTACTAGTTCCAATGAGCTGCATTATAAATGTGTCTTATGTCACTTGCATGGTATATATAAACACTAGCAGCTTGATGCTACATGCAATAACTACTGTTTTGAATGATGACTTCTGAATAATGCATAATAAATGCTTTGTAACTGGCCAATGAGTGCCAATAATTAGTGTAATGAGATGACTTATGATGGCAATGATTACTGTAATGAGATGACTTATGAATGATGTTTTGTAATACTCCACACATACTACATAAATGTTTTGTGACTGGCCAATGAATGCCAATGATTACTGCAATGAGATATCTTATGATGTTATATAATACTCCATACATACTACATAAATGTTTAGTAACTGGCCAATGAATGCCAATGATTACTGTAATGAGATGATTTATGCATAAATGCTATGCAATAATTACTTAAATGAGATGACTTATGAATGATGTTTTGTAATACTCTACATATCCTAGATAAATGTTTAGTAAATGGCCAATGAATGCCAATGATTACTGTAATGAGATGACTTATGAATGATGTTATGCAATCATAAATACTACATAAATGTTTAGTAACTGGCAAATGAATGCCAATCATTACTGCAATGAGATGACTTATGAATGTTGTTATGTAATACTCCACACATAGTACATAAATGCCGTGTAACTAGCCAATGAGTGCCAATAGTTATTCAAATCAGTTGATACACTAGTGTAATTCTGAATGATGACTAGCATAAGACTTAATGTCCTTCACCCTCTGACCTAATTACCACCAATTACTGCTATATCCGTATGTCCTGTCCATCCTCATGATCATGGAGCACTATATTTGGTTTCTGCACTAATTCTACGTTGATGTAAGAGTATTGATTCTAGCAGAATGTGGTGTTGACATCAAGTTGTCCACGACTCTGACCGACAGAGATGTCATTATGGTCCTACTGCTTGGTATACCGAATGTACTACCAAAATGATAACATAGAATATTAATATAACGTTTCAGTGTCTTGGCTACACTGATAAATGCTTCAGGGAAGAGAACTTCAGGTTGTGTCACTTGGTGTTTTGCTTCTGTGGAAAGATATGGACTTTTAGTGCAGCTATGTGCACTCTGCACACAAAAAAGTTTGATCTCTTATATGACATATTACGGACAGTAATCGTTCTTGCTTCCAGCTATTCGAGTGATCCATGATAAATTGACTTACAGGAGTTGCATGGAAGTGTAGCTTACACTGCATCAACGTGTGCTCAAGATACAGAGAGATGCCCACTTCTAAGGAAGGTCTTTTGACACTTTGACACTTTGATCCACCTCAGTATTACACATTTTGTCAGTGGCGTCCTTCCATAACTGGCAGCGTTGCCACAGATATTTGGGTTCTGAACACATTGTGCCTACTCGCGGTGTGTCGTCATTTTGATGTACACCATATGAAATTTACAACGAAGGACCAAAGGAAACCGAAAGCTGCCAATCCTGATACATCTCCATCTCTAACAATTTCCATGTTCACCTCTGCAGACGAGCGACGCTGGCAAGGTAGCGGAGCGCCTTCTGTAATAATTAAAAAAAACTGAAAGAAGTATTCAAGGAAGAATTTGAAGAGGTATCATGTGATGTGCACCCAGACCAAACGCCGAGAACATTGATGAACAAGATGGCTGATTGTCATGCGGAGGGACCTGGGATTGATTTCTGGGGTCGGAGATTTTATGTACTGGGGGACTGGATATGGTTTTCTGCTCATCATAATTTCATCATCATTGGCGCGCAAGCCGCCAAAGTGGCGTCAAATAAAAAGACTTGCAATAGGCAACCGAAAAACCCCAGACGGGATCCCAAATGGGATGCCATGCTATCATTTCATTTCATAGTTTTCAACTTGCGATTTTTTGAAATGGTAGCTGGATTTTGCGGACACCTTCTAGCGCGGGAAATCTGCCACAGGACGACTAACCCAGTCACGCTGCTCACTCGCCTGTGTCAATTAGGTGAGCTCGTATCGGCGACATTTGTCGCAGCCTCCCCGCCTCGCACCACAGCCGAGTGATTAGGCGAGCTCGTACTCCGCGCCCTCCACGTCGCGCCGAGTGATTATGCGAGCTCGTACCGGCCGCGCGGCTGCAGGTCTGAGGCTAGGCGCAAACTGAGACGCGTATAGCACGTGTGACGTGACACGACACTACAGCGCGACACGCACGTGCCGCACGGGTCGCGCGGGTGCAGCGCATATTGCGACGCGTAGACCACACTTCGCACGTGCCCACTGGCGACGTTCTGCGTTGACAGAACCGAAGCGCGCGCAACCTGTTGTCTTTCTCAAACGATTTTACAGAAACTATTCACTGAAAATATTTGATTTTTGCCTTACTTGTAGCGTTACGTGTCAGCTTCATGGTCAAGTGCTCATCATCTCGCTAATGACCATTCTTATTGTGATGTACACATTTTAGTAAGACACTACGCCAAACTCAAAAAGTTTGCAACGAAAATTAGGGGTCGCTATGATTTTGCGTTTGGTGCGTATTATACCATATGTTGCTGCGTATGAAATTTAGCTAAAATATTGAATTTTTGTTTAGACTTGGGAGGAGGTCTCTATCTGCCTCCGGTCTCGAGAAAATGGATCCTATGCAGCGTGCTCACTTCCGATCTCACGCCGGCGAGAATGAAATACTTGCAACATCTCACATATCTCCTAAACCGCTCGAGACATCGAAACGAAAGTTTGGCGAGTGATAGCACCCAAGGAGGAGAGTGTTTTGCCAATTCTTAAACACACGGAACTTTCTTATCTATGGGGATATATCAGTATTTATACTTACCTTTTCATTTATTTTACTCCAGTGACTGTAATTTTTTAAGAGTTAACGACAGCTATCGAATCAAGAGCTTCCTTGTTTGGAAATAAACATTAAATTTCTTCTTTTATGTTACTGCAAAATGACACTGAGGTTTTTCTTAAGCTATTGAACTCTGTGATTGCCAATTAGTTGTTTAATGAGACACTCCGTTTCGGAATTCTGTTGCAATAGCTGCTGTGAGAGGAGTTTGGCAAATTACACTGTGACAAAGCAAGTACAATTCAACCAGTCACCAAGAGAAATGTAGCCGTTACTCACAAACGGTGATGCTTCTTCGAATGAGAAAAGTTACCAACTCACGCAAAAATAGATTGCCAATTCTGTTGGAATTTTGGTGGAATCCCCGTAACCCAAGTATTTTTAACAATGAGCGTCTGGAATGAAAACTTAACAAAGGATTTTATTCCTTCACAATGGTCAGTGTATTGTCAGCAGCGGAGGATAATGCACGCGACAGGAATGCACAAGCTAGCCATGTGTGCCTTGTGAGTTGGAGTTCGAAAAACATTGTCATCAAAGTAGATCTGCCTTTGTCAGCAGTATATTTCAAAAAATTAAATGTATCTAATCATAACACTCTTCTAGGATATTCCTACTTTCGTAATAATACCGACCATTTTCTTCATTTGTGTAGCCTGTTGTATGATTAGTTTATTAAAGCTGATAATATGCATGCAACAATTGAAATGCTTTTTCACATAACGGCGAACCAATTAAAACATGGTTATTTGTGACTGCTTTTCGACTGTTTCTAGCTTGCAGTGGAAATGTGATGTTCACATGCATATAGTACAGTGTGTTGTATTAGATTATTACATCCATATTAGAGTAATCACAGTGAGACTTCTATACTTCAGATCATGGACGCTTTTTACCAGGAGCACAAAGGGATCACACCTGTGGAGATTATCGCTATCTAAATTTTTGTAACAGATCGTACAGATACGCCAGCATACCAGGCAGCGAGAAGATAACCTTGTTTTACTTTCCTTTCTTGATTCTTAATCACATGATTTTATAATATTCCTTAGTTCCTTATACACTATCCTGTGTCTCTTCTTGCGATCTGAAAACATCGCGGAGGCATATGATAGAATTCCAGCGGCCATTGGTTCATGAATTACTGAAGTATGCATTTTTATTGGCAGAAGAAAAACAAAACCATACAGATATAAATAACAGAAAAGTATAATGTACTAACGAAGAATGCTGGAGCGCTTAAATGGCGAAAAGCGAAACACTACCCAAGGGCAATAAAATTTAGTAGACAGTAAGGCAAAATTTATCGCTTATGGGCAATACTACCACTGCTCGTATGTGCCGTTCGGATGCGAGCATACGGCCGGGCTACTTATCCGCTCCCCGCCTCAAATTTCCCACAGTGCTAGCGAGGCACGCGCGACGCGCGGCGCGAGAAACTGTGCCGCAACCACAACGCCGCGCGACCTGGCGCAGGCGCGTGTCGCGTCCCAGTCGCGTTGCAATTTGCGCGGTCCCATTTGAATAAGTGAAGTTACAAAAACGCGAGCTGCGCTGCGTCGCTCCACGCGCGCTGTACGCGTCTCAATGTGCGCCCAGCCTGACGCCGCGGGCCGCCGCCGTTAACCCCCATTTAACGCGGCTGAAAGCAAGAGCGAGTGCGGTGGCGCGCCGCCAGCCGGCCGGCGCATCCGTCTGCCGCCGCATTCCGACTCGGCCGGGCCGGAGCCACGGCAGGGGCAGGTGCGGCGACAGGCGGGGCCCACGATTTATCGCCAAAACCGGGCGCGCGCTATTTATACCGGCGCGGCGCGGCGCGGCGCCGTGTCCACCGGCAGGGCCGAATCCGCCACTCAGGCGGCCAGGTAGACGCCGTATTTCGTGCCATCTGGAAAGTATTTGACTCTCGAGCAGACCAGCCGGAAAATGCAGTTTTGTAATATTTTTATATCTGTTATACATGAAGTTCAAAACTCAGATGTCAGTCTGCCAAAGATTCAATGCGATTCTCAAAAACTCTCGAGAAAATTGACCCTGAATGTTCCCTACGCACTTTAATTCACTAACAATAAGGCAATTTCTGCAACAGATCATGTGGTCCGCTCAGCAGCAGTCTGCCTTTGGCCTTTATCGTAATCCGCGTGTCGTGCAGCACGTCTGTGAATGTTTACCTTCTTCCTGCACGAAATGTATCGCGTCTGTCTGTCGAGGGTGCTGTGACACACTCGTACTGCCAGGCCACAATTGAGACCTCTTTTAGAGTGCACTGTGCAAGACTCTGAGCACATGCAATTGACCGTTTTATCTGGGACAGTCTTCATAGTGCAGCCGACCGGGGTGGCCGAGCGGTTCTAGGCGTTACAGTCTGGAACCGCGCGACCGTTACGGTCGCAGGTTCGAATCCTGTCTCGGGCATGGGTGTGTGTGATGTCCTTAGGTTAGTTAGGATTAAGTAGTTCTAAGTTGTAGGGGACTGATGACCTCAGAAGTTAAGTCCCATAGTGCTCAGAATCATCTGAACCATCCATAGTGCATCTCAACACATCAGCGGAATTCAATTACTAACGGTCAGGGGTTTTTTATCATTTAATCTGAGTGTTTATGTTTTATTTTATTGTTTTGTGATGATTCTGGTCTTTGGCCTACGGTTTTAAACTGAGTTTTTAATGTGTTCTCGGTGGTTGGCTTTTCCTTTTTTATGTCTATGGTCGGCCAACCAACGTCACACTGTGTGATTTTAATTTGTTTTGTCTGATCTCTGAGTCTTTCTTGTCCTGTGTCGTCTGACGTCTTTTCTGTTGTTCGTTTCTTATTCTCTGTGGGTGATTTTAGTTCTTTGGAAAAAGGGACCGATGACCATCGCAGTCTGGTCCCTTTAACCCCCACAAACCAACCAACCAACCAATCAATTACTAGCTATATGACACTGATAAATAGGGACATGTGCACAGATGTTGTTCAGACATGCTCATGATCTCTAATTTAGGCACTGTAACGGTCATACAGGGGCTATCACGATAGACCACGCTGGGTTTGTCCTCCACACTCCCCACCCTTTCGAAGTCCCGCCAGATGTGACAACAGCGTTCAAACTGTACAGTTATGTGAAAGGCCACCTAGCTGAAAAGTGGTGATCATTAGAGACATATCACGTCTTAAATGTTGTGCAGCAAATCGAGACTGAACTGACAAAGCACATGCTGTCCGACTTAGTTACCAGAGCCTGCAAGGCCATCGTCACATGTGATGAACAATCGCAGCCTTGCTCCCTGTAAGGCTGTGTCAAGTCAGCGTGTATCCGAGGCAGACTGTTTCAGGCACCGATTGGCGAAGTCGCACCTCCTGCGACGCCCACTGTACTCCCCCTCAACTAAAGTGACAGATCTTCGCAGGACTGACACACCCTGCTGCCATTGATAATCGACGACAATATGGCAGATCACTCACCTCCTTCCACATTGTCGCTGGCTAACTACTAATGAAACAACCACTCGCACCCACAGTCTTACCTCCGTCAGAATACAGTTGTTGAATCAGGAGCTGCTCTGACTTCCGGATTCCTCCTAATGGGGGCAACACTGGAAGACTGCAGCCTACACTCTGACACGGAACAAACGTCTGCAAATAACAGTCCCTGCGAAAACACAAAAAGAGGCATTGTACATCACCTGACCATTGCCTTTTTCAGATGCATCGATAGGATGAGGACCTGTTATCATATGACACAGAGGACTTAAAAACCCAGGCATTCGATACAGTTACCCCCCTCCCTACCAATGCTGCCCTTTTGTCCCATCATGAAGTCGCAGCGACTACAGTATCTGTGCCTGCCACTGACGGTCCACCTTGTTGTACTTAGCATCAATGCTAACACTCTGTTGATAATACTCTTCAATGGCTACCGTGTGTTACATCTGACTTTTGAGCAGATGACATTGAAGATGAGTCAGAGAGAGTGCATGAGTTCTGAAGACAGGGTGCTCCCTTGGATGTGTCCAGCACCATCCAATCACAGAGACTGTGGCTGCATTGGCAGCTTTGATGGTACCCTTGTGGCAGCCACAAACATTGTGCCAGACAACTTACTTCAGGCAGCAGCAGGTTGCACCTACTGCCTGGCAACACTTAATCTCAGTAACATACATCCATGCTGTAATCTGTCCATGCTCCAGGGCAAGCTCAGCATGGTGGACATTGACATTGCCTTCCTTCAGGAAGTGCATGTCAAAGATTTCACACAACCAATTGGCAACATGATTTGTGTCTCACATGCATCTGCAACTGGTAGCAGAGTGGTGGTGTTCCTCTGTGAGGGTACAGTTTGCTGTAGACGTCGAGTATCTCCCTGAGTCAGACTTATCAACATCTGCATGCCATTTGGATTGGGTCAGCATCATGAATAATATATTTCTTTTATGGACGTGATCATGCCTCTCTTTATGGGACAGCAAGATGCCTTCGTTCTGGTTGGGGATTGCATCTCGACCGAAGCTCCAAACGACAAGTTACTGCATCCTTTGTACACAGAACCTGCCACATATGTCAATAATTTCCAGCTCGTGGACTCATGTGAGCAGATTCACAGTGATTGTTCTATCTTTACGCACTGTACTAACATTCATCTAGCTACATCGATTAGCATTACATCATGCTCTCCAATATCAAGGGAACGAGAGTAACCAAAGTGTGACCTGTAGCAGTTTCTGACCACACAGCCCGTATCTGTGCAGTCAGCCTTGGCTGTCAGAGGGTATGACAGAGCCATCTTCCATGGAAACTGAACGTGGGCCACCTTACTTTTCCAGAATGTCAGCTCATAGTGGACATGCACTAGCATGGTACCTACCATCTGCCCTTTTGAAGTTGTACTCTGCACCAAGTCATTTTCTACAGTAGAGACATGGTGGCATGGAGATGATATTCCATGTGCTTCTATTATAGCATTCTATAGGAATGTTCCACACCATCCCATTCATCTACACGGCAGACAATGTATCATATCACCACCCCCACATGCATGCACTCAAGACAAAATGACTCGGACATCCATGTATCATACCCTTACCAAAAGTCGACACTGGCATAGGACTTTGATCCACTATCTCACGATGGATGATGCCTCGATACTCAGTGTGATTTGGAAAATAAGGTCTCTCAGCCAATTTTTTGCTCAATCCCCCTGGCTATGGCAGTGGATTCGACAGAATCTGTAATGAGAGAGGAGATCTTTGTAGCGAAACAGATGGGAGCTGCTTATCAGTCGCTGAGACCTGATGGCCTCCTTCTGGATTGCTACCAGGCTTTCCCCGTATTTGGGCATGTGTTGTGGCAGGAGGTGAGAGCCACTACTCTTGATACAGACGTTGTCTGTTTGATGCATAACGGTTAATGGGAAGCAGGTGTACCAGTCTCGCCTACATTAAATTCACAATACAGACTCTCCATTGTGTGTCACCTGTGAAGTGATGGATACTGATGCTGGCTTTCCCCATATGCGTGACTCACGGCTCGATAACTGTACAGTCGCTCCTCTACCCAGATGAGTTGTCTTTTCCAAGAGCAAAAACGAATTGTGTGATATGAATATGTCTCCACGCCATCCATTATTTGTTCAGTGACAGTGAGAAGACAGCCCTTGTTTTCGGCACTTCTTAAACGAACGACCCTTTTTAATCACATGGAATCCCAAGTATGAGAAATATTTCTCAAGTTTTCTCTGGTGGATATCCCACCTCGCAGCTGGCTTATTCATGACAGGAGAAGTTGAACCATGAACCCTTTTTGTTAGGATTGAGCTACCAATCGCGACCACATTTCTGTGAGAAGACATGCATTGTTAATCCGACAACGAGTAGCACCATGGAGCGTCCTCACGTCGTAACGAGATGACCTCTTTCGTTTTCCTTCCTGTCCAGTAGCCGACAAGGACTGGCGTTCATTAATCTTCCCCTCAGTATTATGGAGCATGCCACTGCATGCTCTTCTCTAAGACATTGATGACGGTACAAAAAAATTACTTTCCCCTTTCCTCTTCTTAGTTCTGAGGGGGAGAATGGGAGATTGTGGCCAAGCCTCGAGTTGCGGCCGCTGCCCACTTTGCCCCCGACCGTCCTGTTTAGCCGACTAATATATATATATAAAGGTATCGTTCGAGAATGGTATCTGGGTAATCAATGGGTCACTGGTCAGAATGTTGCTCCAGTCTCTTTTTTTATTTTTCAATCAGTTCGAATACCTACTCACTTAGTACAAAAATTTATTAAATACATGCTAATTAACACATATCTAATCATCATTTTTATGAAAAATACATATATTTTTGTTTCTAATAACATACTGCACACAAAATTCTAATTTTCATTGCAAATATAAACTCTCCGTCATCGATATTTTATAAAAGATGGTTAATAGATTTGTAATTTTGTATAATTTAAATAATCTGCATAACCATATTTAATAAAATATCTATAGTGAAGAATTTATTTTTGAAATTTGTGCAGTGCGTGCTTAGGAACAACAGAGTGTGCACTTTTTATAAAAAGAAAGATCATTAGATGTCTTATCTAGCATATATTTGATGAATTTTATATTTTAATGTTGTAGGTATTCGAGCTGAACGGAGAAAATAAGACGAAAAATAAAAGATCATATCGAGATTCGAAACAGCGATCCACTAATTATCGATTAGCATTCTTCGACGCTACCGAGCGAGGCACGTGGCCCGTCGTAAAATAGTCATATCTTCGACGAATTGAAGATCCTGGAATCTTCAAACTCGATTTTATCGAAAATTTTTGAGAGTTGCTTCGAACTGCTTTGGCCCATTGATAATAAGTTCTGAATTTCACGTACCATAAATATAAAAAATTACAACAATCTGATTAACGGATGGTCTCCTTGGCAGTGGCACACCAGTGCTTATTAACAAATGTACGATGATAGAGAGAATCAAACGAACTTTGTGGATGCATTGAAGATTTCATGGTAGGGACAACATAGCAAATCACTTAGAATGATCAGGATGTGGAGAAGTAACTTGAGACAAACGTCACAGAATTGAGTCTTCATTTTAAACTTGTTGACCTGCCACACACTGCTAACAGTAACTCAGACATTATGCAAATGGTGGAGTTACTTGTAATGAAGGAAGTTTCAATTAACACATTCTCCAGTGCAGACTGAATATTACTTCTTGAGGTAAAAAAAGGATGAAGTGCCATCTGGAAAAAAACTGCACATATTGTCAGTTGAATAACGGCAGCATGATTAATAACAGGTTTGTTCCACCAGTCTGAGATTGTAGCGGACATAGAAAACCTGATGTGGCAGTCAATCGACAGCACTGGAAGCCAGAAGTACCACCAGGGTACCACTGGGCAGTGAAAAGTCTGGGCTCTGTCAACAGGAGCCAGGGGTCCGAAAATGGGATGGGCCTGCTCTTGGTCCTTCACGGGACCTAATGTCTCAGCTCTGCCGATCCGCCATCCACAACTGCCGACTCTGACGCTGACTTCCTGTAGGGACTAGGAGCCACAGTGCTAGCTGCCAGCAAACTCCTGTCTGAGGCCGGCAGGTTGAATTTCGCGCACTGCAGCCTACCCATACCAGCGCCGTGGCTACATGAGGAGCCAAGAGGCCGTCTCACGAGTGGGGCGCCATGGCAGCGCAACACAGTATGCTGCGGACGTCAACGCCTGAGGCCTAAGAGGCTGCCGACCTCAGCAGTGGCAGGTGCTGACTCAGCATCCGTGTCAGGGGGAGCCGCAGCCCGTCCAACAGGCCCAGCGCCGTGGCTACATGAGGAGCCAAGAGCCCGTCTCAAGAGTGGGGCGCCATGGCAGCGCAACACAGTATGCTGCGGACGTCAACGCCTGAGGCTTAAGAGGCTGCCGACCTCAGCAGTGGCAGGTGCTGGCTCAGCATCCGTGTCAGGGGGAGCCGCAGCCCGTCCAACAGGCCCAGCGCCGTGGCTACATGAGGAGCCAAGAGCCCGTCTCACGAGTGGGGCGCCATGGCAGCGCAACACAGTATGCTGCGGACGTCAACGCCTGAGGCCTAAGAGGCTGCCGACCTCAGCAGTGGCAGGTGCTGGCTCAGCATCCGTGTCAGGGGGAGCCGCAGCCCGTCCAACAGGCCCAGCGCCGTGGCTACATGAGGAGCCAAGAGCCCGTCTCACGAGTGGGGCGCCATGGCAGCGCAACACAGTATGCTGCGGACGTCAACGCCTGAGGCCTAAGAGGCTGCCGACCTCAGCAGTGGCATGTGCTGGCTCAGCATCCGTGTCAGGGGGAGCCGCAGCCCGTCCAACAGGCCCAGCGCCGTGGCTACATGAGGAGCCAAGAGCCCGTCTCACGAGTGGGGCGCCATGGCAGCGCAACACAGTATGCTGCGGACGTCAACGCCTGAGGCCTAAGAGGCTGCCGACCTCAGCAGTGGCAGGTGCTGGCTCAGCATCCGTGTCAGGGGGAGCCGCAGCCCATCCAACAGGCCCAGACAGGGTCAGCGATTGTATTTGTAACCGTGTTTGCCCAACAGCCTGTCACCACCACTCACTCAGCCCTCAGTGTGCCACTAATCGCAGTGTGCACAGATTTATGAACCATTCTTCCCACTCTTCATACAGGAATTGAAGATGAAGATGCTCTAACAGGAGGCACAATGGGAAGTACCGTCTGCATTGCGGAGTGTATATGTGGACACGGATGTTTACACGATGAATAGAAATTACGAGAGACAATCTACGGATCGATACTGTCTCAGGAACTCATAGCTTGAAATGCACTCCTACATCTACATACATACTGCGCAAGTCATTGTATGGTGCTCGGTGGAGGGTATCTTGTAATAATGCTAGACAATTTCCTTCCTGTTCTGCACGCAGATAGAGCGAGGGGAAAAGGACTGTCCACATGCCTCCATACGAATCCTAATTTCTCCTGTGTTCATGGACCTAATGCGATTGTACATTGGTAGCAGTAGTCTCGTTCAAATGCAAGTTCTCTAGGTTTTCCCAATAATGTTCCTCATAAACAATGCCCCTTCTCTCCAGGGTTCCCATTTGAGTTCGTGAAGCATCTCTCTAATCTAGCAGCCTGCCTCTGAATAGCTTCTATGTCGTCCTGATATCCGACCTGGTGGGGATCCCAAACACTCGAGCAGTACTCAAGAATATATCACACTAGTGTTCTATACGTGGTCTCCTTCAGAAATGAACCACACTTTCATAAAATTCTTCCACTAAATCGACCATTCGCCTCGTGAATTACAATCCATACAAGCTCATTAAATTTCATATAGTTTTGCAACGTTATGTCTAGATATTTAACGACCTGATTGTCAAGTAGCACATTACTAATTCTGCATCCAAAGATTCCTTACTCATCGGTATTAACTTACATTTTGCTACATTTAGAGCTAGCTGCCATTCACCACACCAAGTTGAAATTTGTCTAAGTCATTTCGTATCCCCCAACGGTTACTCGACAACGACGCCTTCCCGTACACCACAGCAGCATCAGCAGACAGCTGCACAGTGCTGCTCACCCTTTCTGTAAGATCATAGGGAATAATGGCTGCTCTATCACACTACCCTCCGGCACTTCTGACAGTATCATTGTCCCTGACGAACACTCTCCGTCGAGAACAACCTACTGGATTCTATTACTTAGAAAGTCTTCGAGCCGCTCACATGTTTGGGAGCCTAGTCTGTATGCTCGGATCTTCATTAACAATCTGTAGTGGGGCTACTTGTCAGTCTGGGAATTGTGGAATCCACTTGTTGTCTTTTATCCATTGTTCACTGGCAATAATGTGAGAAAATGAAAAACTCAGTGTCGCACAAACAACGTTTTCTAAAGCCATGGTGGTACGTGGACAGAAACTTTTTCCATCTCAAGGAACTTTATCGTATTCGACCTGAGAATATGTTCAAGAATTCTGCACTAACCGGATGTTAAAGACATTGATCAGTCATTTTTCGGGGCAGCTCTTTTACCCTTCTTATATACAGCAGTCATCTGCAATTTTTTGCAGACGCCAGGGACTCTGTGCTGGTCGAGAGGTTTGCTATAAATGCAAGCTAAGGGGCAAATGTCGTACAGTACTCTTTGTAAAACTAAATTGGGATTCCATGCGTACCTGCCGTCTGATTTGTTTTGAACCGTTTCAGTTGTTACTCTAAGCGAGGGAAACGGAGTCTGTCCTATGATCAAAGGATGGTATGTTTGTACTATCCTGCTGCATTAACGATTCCTGAAACGCAAAATTTACAACTTCAGCTTTCCTTTTGCTGTTTTCTATTGCCACGTTAGTCCAGGAGTGACTAGACAGAAGCCTTCGTCCAGCTTAGAGACGTTACGTAGGACCGTAGTTTCTCGCGTTATGGGCTAGATCCTTTTCTAATGTATGGTGGTGATAGAATGGGCGGTCAAAAACTTACCGTTCGAAAGCCGTACAGCCCAGAATCGGTATGCCGGTCGGGCAAAATCACCGTGACCTTTGTGGCAATCGTTCCACCGCCGCACCGGGTTCCAGATACCCATTTGGTAAAACTCTGTCTTCCACTGTGTGAAAAAGTCTCTGCACACCCTCCTCCGATAGGAACCGTCGACCCTTCAAGGTCATTTATAAGGAACCGAAGGCATGATAATCTCGTGGGAAGAGATGAGCACTATAGGGCGAGTACTCGAGTGTTTTCCACTTGAGTTGGCGTAACTTACCCGTTACGACAGAGGAACGTGCGTTATCATGAGGCAGGAGCAGCCCTTTTCAACGTTTTCTCGGACGTTTCGCCTTAATTGCACGCTGTAATTTCTCCAGCGTTGCGTACCGCAGTTCACCGGAGATGGAGGCACCAGGTTCTTTGAAACAATAAGCAATGGTGCCCTGTAACCAAAGAACAGGGAGAGCATAACGTCTCTAGCAGATGGCTGGCTCTTGAACTTCTTTGGAAGTGGGGGTGATGGGTGACACTGCTGTGTCATCAATGCTTTCTACTCCAGTTCCCAGTGGTGGCACCAGCTTTCGTCGCCTGAGCAATGCGCTCAAGGAATGAGTTGCCTTCAACACTGAAGGGCATCAGGGGCTTTAAACAGCCATCCGGTTTGGTTTTTGTTCAGCCTTCAATGCCTGGGGTATCCACTGGGTGCAGACCTGACGGTATCCTAGCTCCCTCCAGGTTATGTGTTGCATGCTATCGAAGCTGATGTCGAGATCCTTTGCTAGCGCACGAATTATGCGCCGGTTCGCCCTAACCGCGCCATCGACTGCCCACTTGTTCTGGTCCGTAATGGATGACGCTGACCTCACAGATCGATTGGTGTCTCGTGTCGAATCACGGCCAGCTCGGACCTTGGCGCACTATTCCACAACGGCGCTTTTCGACAGACATGCTGCCCCGGATACATTCATTATTCGCCGATGGATGTGTACTGGTGTCTGGCTTTCGGCAGCCAAAGAAAGAATAATAGAACGTTGGTTCTCTTTTCACTCATTTGCTAATGACATCGCCTTAGTTACGTTTGCGCATTTATCGCACACACGTTGAAAAGGCAGGAACGCCACACTAATCCCCCGCCTACACGTCGGTGCTTGTATACCCGAATCGCAGTCACGCATATACGCTGCAAGTTTGCCCAAAAACGAAAATTTACTGACCGCCTCTTATACACTACTGGCCATTAAAATTGCTACACCACGAAGATGACGTGCTACAGACGCGAAATTTAACCGACAGGAAGAAGATGCTATGATATGCAAATGATTAGCTTTTCAGAGCATTCACACAAGTTTGGCGCCGGTGGCGACACCTACAACGTGCTGACATGAGGAAAGTTTCCAACCGATTTCTCATACACAAACAGCATTTGACCGGCATTGCCTGGTGAAACGTTGTTGTGATGCCTCGTGTAAGGAGGAGAAATGTGTACCATCACGTTTCCGACTTTGATAAAGGTCGGATTGTAGCCTATCACGATTGCGGTTTATCGTATCGCGACATTGCTGCTCGTGTTGGTAGAGATCCAATGACTGTTAGCATAATGTGGAATCGGTGGATTGAGGAGGAAAATACGGAACGCCGTGCTGGATCCCAACGGCCTCGTATCACTAGCAGTCAAGATGACAGGCATCTTATCCGTATGTCTGTAACGGATCGCGCAGCCACATCTCGATGCCTGAATCGACAGATGGGGACGTTTGCAAGACAACAACCATCTGCACGAACAGTTCGACGACGTTTGCAGCAGCATGGACTATCAACTCGGAGACCATGGCTGCGGTTACCCTTGACGCTGCATCACCGACAGGAGCGCCTGCGATGGTGTACTCGACGACGAACCTGGGAGCATGAATGGCAAAACGTCATTTTTTCGGATGAATCCAGGTTCTGTTTACACCATCATGATGGTCACATCCGTGTTTGACGACATCACGGTGAACGCCCATTGGAAGCGTATATTCGTCATCGCCATACTGGCGTATCACCCGACATGATGGTATGGGATACCACTGGTTACACGTCTCGGTCACCTCTTGTTCGCACTGACGGCACTTTGAGCAGTGGACGTTCATTTCAGATGTGTTACGACCCGTGGCTCTACCCTTCATTCGATCCCTGCGAAACCCTACATTTCAGCAGGGTAATGCACGACCCAATGTTGCAGGTCCTGTACGGGCCTTTCTGGATACAGAAAATGTTGCCCTGGCCAGCACATTATCCAGATCTCTCACCAATTGAAAACATCTGGACAATGGTGGCCGAGCAACTGGCTCGCCACAATACGCCCGTCACTACTCTTGATGAACTGTGGTATCGTGTTGAAGCTGCGTGGGCAGCTGTACCTGTACACGCCATCCAAGCTCTGTTTGACTGAATGCCCAGGCCTATTAAGGCCATTATTACCGCCAGAGATGGTTGTTCTGGGTACTGATTTCTCAAGATCTATGCATCCAAATTGCGTGAAAATGTAATCACATGTCAGTTCTAGTATGATATATTTGTCCAAAGAATACCCGTTTATCATCTGCATTTCTTCTTGGTGTAGCAATTTTAATGTGCAGTAGTGTAGTTGTTATATACTTCACGCGTCGATCTTCTAACAGACGCACGACTCTCTGCTACCTTTTGCGTGTCGTCATTTGCGCTTTCTCTTGTGAACTGAGATTGCAATAGTTTTTCCTTCTTCAAGATTTTCAAAATTTTGTTATTAAATCGCGTTTGGTCTCTTCCGCCATTAATCCACTTACTCGGCATATACTTCTCAAGAACATGATTTACAATCCGTTTAATATTTGGGTCCATCACACTGGAACTAAATGATGTTCATTTATTGTCGAAGTAGGATCCTAGCAATTGCTTATCTGCTCTTTCCAGCAAAAATATTTTCCTGGCAATCTTGGTTGATTTGTTAAATATGGTAATCATCGTCACTGTGATAACATGATGGTAACTAGTCCCTGTCTCTGTAATGACACCATCGGTATGGTCAGGCCTGCTTGTAGCTACAAGGTCTAAAATATTTCCACTACGTGCGGGTTGTCCAACTACCAGCTCATGACAGTTTTCGGAAAACGTGTTCAGAAGTTCTTCCCAAGACTGCAATAAAAGCACTGAATTCATAAACGTCCCACTCTATACTCGATAGATTAAAGTCGTGTCCAAGCAAGAATACTTGATCTGGATATATCCACGCTACTGAGAGTAGACTTACTTTGGATGACTAATACTGTTACGGCAGAGTAGGGTAGCAGGTAAATACATCCAAGAGTTAACTTGATTTCACCCAGACACACAAATTCAGTCACACTCAAAATCGACCTCATTAGGGACAATACTTTTGTCAGTTGCAGTGAACACTCCTCTTTCTATGGCGTCTAATCTATCTTTCCGAAAGACCTTCCATGGCTTGTTAAACATTTCAGAGCTTTGTACTTCGTGTGTCAGCTAGCTCTCGGCGCCGAGAATAATTTGAGCGAGACGAGTTTTCTGGAGGGCAGTAATTTCTGGATCGTCCTAACTACCACCTCGACAATTTACCGATACGATTTTGACAGTGGCAGTGTCTTCACTCTGGATGCGGTCTGTCTGCTTTTGCTATCTGCGTCTCGCCTGGGGAGTGTCTGAACACCTCAAGCTGTCGCCTGGTCCAAACAGACCCGCATGTGCACTCTCCTACCCGAGTGACTGCTTGCTCCGTGCAGTGCACTCCTCGCCTATCAACCGGAGTCCTACAGCTCTCCACCCCATAACACAGGTCCCGAAATCTGCAGCCAAGACCAGTCGGTATCGCACTTGCTCGTGAAAGGCAAAGGTCCCGATTTCGAGTCTGGCTCCAGCACACAGTTTTAATCCGCCAGGAAGATGCAGGCGTTTAGTTGTTAGGAAGTTTTTTTGAAGGTGTTTGTCCGAAGCGCACATTGTAAAGAAGCGAAACAGTTCATACAAGTAGAGAATAGAAACTTAAGCAATGCAGTTTTGCATTAGATTGTTAAATGTTAGAAGGGAAGATATCGTATCTGCTGGAGTAATACTGCATCGAGCTGTAGAAAAAAAATTATGGCACAACTTGACTCAAAAGACGAATTAGTTGACAAGACACAACCTGAGGCATCAAAGGATTCAAAATTTGGTAATGAGGGAAGTGTGTGGCGTAAAATCTGTAGAAGGAAAAAACGATTACAGTAAGTATATTCAAATAAAAATAGTTATTGGGCGCGTTGAGGCTTGCACACCAGACAATAGAGAGCTGTATCAAACCAGTCTTCAGACTGAGAACCACAACGCAAATCCTCCGACAGATCTCTTCCGATAATACATACTGACACTTATAATATATATAATATGTTAACATACTTAGCTTTTCCAGAATTCTTTTTCTTGTTATTGCCAATCTACACTTTGTATCCTCTTTGCACCTGTCATTGCCAGATGTGCTTATCTACTACTTTTAGTGTCTTATTTCCTTCTCTATTTCCGTGATTTGATTCTACTACACTCCGTTACCCTCTCTTTAATTTTACTGATATTTCTGTTATAATCTCTTGTAAAGGCGGTATACATTTATTTCAAGTTATCTCACAAGTCCTTTTCTATCTTTGACAGAATTACAATATCACTGGCAAATCTCATATTTCTTAGTTTCTTTCCCTGAACTTAAATTCTTATTTTCAAATTTCTTCTTTCTTTTCTTACAGCTTTCTCTGTGTGCAGCTAGAATATTATGGGGTGGGCTGCAACCTTGTTCCACTCCCTTCTCAATTACTATATCCTTTTCATGTCCTTCGGCTCTCATAACTAGTCTCGTTTCTGTACAAGTTGTTGATAACCTTTCGCTCCTTTTACTGTATTCTAATTTCGAAGAGTGTTTTCCATTTATCAACGTCAAAATCTTTTTCTTAATCTAAAAATGCTATAAACGCAGGTATGTCTCTCTTAATTTGTCTTCTAAGATCAGTCTTAGGATCAGTGTTGCCTTGCCTATTCAGACATCTTCGCTCATTATGATATTATCTTCAGTTTAGTTGGTATAGCTGCCCCTCTATAACTCCTTCCAACTTTCCTTTCTTTGTTTAGTTCTGACTTGCCATCTGAGCTCTTGATATTCATATAGCTGCTTCTCTTTTCGCCGAAGATCTCTTTAATTTTCCTACAGGCACCATCTTACTTTCCCCCAATAATGCAAGATTCTGCACCTTTGTATTTTTCGTCTAAACATTCTTTTTTTCAATTTTGCACGTTCTGTCAATGTTATTTATTTGACATGTGTATTCTCCTTTTCTTTATTAGTTGTCTTGTTTTTATATTTTCTCCTATTCTGTCATTCAAGAATTTCTACTGGCCCTTCTCTTTTGCCACTTTGATCCTCCGCTGCCTTCTCCATTTGATCTCTCAAAGCTACCCATTGGTTTTGTCGTGTTATCCTTTCCTCCTTACATTCAGTCATTGCAAAATGTTCCCTTTGAGGCCCTTCACAGTCTCTAGTTCTTTTAACTTACCCAGGTCTCATCTCTTTAGTGTCCTGTTTCTTTGCAACAGTGTCAGTTCTACTCTGTAGTTCATAAAAAAAATTATTTATTTAACCCGATATGATTAGCGCCATCAGACCCTCTTTTACGTTAGACTAGAGTTTCACACAAACAGTACTTTTCTTACATAACAGTTTTCTAAAAATAACAATTTCAATATGACAACTAGTATTAAAATGAATTGAGTGTCTGAAGTGGCAGTCTAAGTAATACTGGCTACGGACTAAGAAGGCTAATACGGGCAGTACTTGTGTTACTGCTGCTGTTGCCACTAATAGCAATAACAGTAATAGTAAAAATAATGGCAATAATGATAATGGCAGATATAGGTTTACAAAACAAATATTTTCTGATATAGAGAGTTCTGGGGAAAAGGAAATTTAATGAGACTTCGTCGTCTAAGATTACTGGGAAATGAGAGAGATTAGGTTGGGATGAGGGCTGTACAAGGTTGACGAGTGCATTCAGGGACAATGGTAATCCTTATTGTTGTTTTAGTAAATATGTTATCTGTCTTCTGCAGCTGGAGACGCTATTCAGTTCTCTAATATAATGCTGTAGGTTATTCCAGAATTGGGCTCCTACTACTGAGAAAGGCTTCCAGCAAGTGGCTGGACGATAGCGTGGGACAGAAAGGATTTTGCTCTGATGAGAGGCGGCTGTTTGTGGCCTGTTGTTAAGACAAGAACGTTAAGGTCGAGGAGAGATATGGGGGGTAGTGTTCACTGATAAGACAAAGGGTACGGGAATCTCAGCGCTCGTCCGTACACAGCCAGGATAGCTGACAAATGATCAAAGAGTCGAACGCCGCAGATACAACGAACACAGGGATTCGTAAGGCGCCATGAGATTTCCCGAGAAAGATTTTGCAGGATAACATCTCTGTAATGAATAAGTGAAACTGTAAGTGTTTGTAAAACTTTCTTTTTCAGGTCAAGAGGGAAGCGTTTTCCTATATTTTTGTAGGGCATGGAGAGATGCTGATGCCTTCTTGCACACTGCAGTTACGTGCTCAGTCCAACTTAGATTCTCATCTATCATTATTCCTAGACTCTTTGCTAAAGGATAGAAGTTAATAATACGGGCTAATGAGCATAGAAAGAGCAATCAGTACGACATGCGTTTTGGACGGGTTGACCTTTAACCCTATATCCTGCGCTCATTTTGACGGTGCACATGTCGCTGTTGAGATTATCGAGAACTGTCTTCAGGTCTATCGATTTTTTCACCTCTATATAAGTGGAGGTCATCAGCGTACGTGTCGTATTTGCAGTAAGACAAAACATATGGCTCAGCATTTACGTATAACGCAAAGAGTACAGGACGTGATACCGCCTGCCTCCTTTGTGACTCCTATGTGACGCATTGCTGGCGCCACGTCAGGTACGAGCGAAACCACTGCGCTATATTTGGCGAGAAAAGTAGGCAGCTAAGTTTGACAAGCGAAATGTCATAGCTGACAGTGTCAAAGGCTTTGCTGAGGCTAAGAAGCACATAAAAGTTGCCTCTTGTGTGTCCATGGCAAGTTTCAGACCGTCTATTATCTTTATTAAGACAGATGTTGTGCTGCGATGTTTACAGAAGCCTGAGTGGTATTTGTCTAATACACTCCTGGAAATTGAAATAAGAACACCGTGAATTCATTGTCCCAGGAAGGGGAAACTTTATTGACACATTCCTGGGGTCAGATACATCACATGATCACACTGACAGAACCACAGGCACATAGACACAGGCAACAGAGCATGCACAATGTCGGCACTAGTACAGTATATATCCACCTTTCGTAGCAATGCAGGCTGCTATTCTCCCATGGAGACGATCGTAGAGATGCTGGATGTAGTCCTGTAGAACGGCTTGCCATGCCATTTCCACCTGGCGCCTCAGTTGGACCAGCGTTCGTGCTGGACGTGCAGACCGCGCGAGACGACGCTTCATCCAGTCCCAAACATGCTCAATGGGGGACAGATCCGGAGATCTTGCTGGCCAGGGTAGTTGACTTACACCGTCTAGAGCACGTTGGGTGGCGGACGTGCATTGTGCTGTTGGAACAGCAAGTTCCCTTGCCAGTCTAGGAATGGTAGAACGATGGGTTCGATGACGGTTTGGATGTACCGTGCACTATTCAGTGTCCCCTCGACGATCACCAGTGGTGTACGGCCAGTGTAGGAGATCGCTCCCCACACCATGATGCCGGGTGTTGGCCCTGTGTGCCTCGGTCGTATGCAGTCCTGGTTGTGGCGCTCACCTGCACGGCGCCAAACACGCATACGACCATCATTGGCACCAAGGCAGAAGCGACTCTCATCGCTGAAGACGACACGTCTCCATTCGTCCCTCCATTCACGCCTGTCGCGACACCACTGGAGGCGGGCTGCACGATGTTGGGGCGTGAGCGGAAGACGGCCTAACGGTGTGCGGGACCGTAGCCCAGCTTCATGGAGACGGTTGCGAATGGTCCTCGCCGATACCCCAGGAGCAACAGTGTCCCTAATTTGCTGGGAAGTGGCGGTGCGGTCCCCTACGGCACTGCGTAGGATCCTACGGTCTTGGCGTGCATCCGTGCGTCGCTGCGGTCCGGTCCCAGGTCGACGGGCACGTGCACCTTCCGCCGACCACTGGCGACAACATCGATGTACTGTGGAGACCTCACGCCCCACGTGTTGAGCAATTCGGCGGTACGTCCACCCGGCCTCCCGCATGCCCACTATACGCCCTCGCTCAAAGTCCGTCAACTGCACATACGGTTCACGTCCACGCTGTCGCGGCATGCTACCAGTGTTAAAGACTGCGATGGAGCTCCGTATGCCACGGCAAACTGGCTGACACTGACGGCGGCGGTGCACAAATGCTGCGCAGCTAGCGCCATTCGACGGCCAACACCGCGGTTCCTGGTGTGTCCGCTGTGCCGTCCGTGTGATCATTGCTTGTACAGCCCTCTCGCAGTGTCCGGAGCAAGTATGGTGGGTCTGACACACCGGTGTCAATGTGTTCTTTTTTCCATTTCCAGGAGTGTAGGTTGTTTTCAATTACATTGTTTGTCAGCCGGTCGTGGATTATATATTCCAAGGTCGTTGACAGTGCAGGAAGAATTAGAATACGTCGGTAATCAAAGGGTGCTGTGTCAACGTCCTTTTTAGTGAACGGCGTAACTAGTTTCTGTTTCCAGGCCTCAGAATTATGGCCAGCAGTTTAGAATCTGGTTTCGTAACCTGTGTCATACCATTACATAATGAGTGTGAAAGTTGCCTGTACCTCCAGGTCTATTCGACGTAAATAACCTTATTTTATGAAACTTCCTGGCAGATTCTGGGAACCTTCTTTCATGATTCTTAAACCACGTGTTACGAATGATTCAGTTGCACTTTATGCAGAATGCCACCGGGTAGCTTCCTCTTTTGTTGCTGTACTAAGTAACTGTTTACTCCAGTAAGTAACACTTGCAGAATACCAAACATTGACGAGCAACTGTCGAAGATTTGTAATAAATGCCTAATATATAAAACGTTATTTACTATAGATTGTAACACTCCACCCGTCACTTATCTGGTTTTGGTGTGTGTTCAACCCAGGTAATTGACTAACAGATCAACAGGGAGTGCAAAACTGCTGCAATATCGGATAACGCAAAGAAAGTAATAAGGCCCTGTGACTCCTGATTGAACTGCGGTGGCAGTGTTGACATTAATTGATTCAGAATTGATCCCTTTTAATTAAAAAGGGGTGCACATTGATGTTATATTCAGCTATTGAACACCAGATGCAAATGTTGAACATAAAATTAATTAAGAAAGTGACTTGGGATTTCAACTACTTGATTGAAAACAAATGCAGTCGATTAGCACAGATATATTTTGACTCACGGCCTTCAATCATCACATTACAAGACTCTCCTAACAGGCTGTGGTAATGAATTGCGTTTGCGTGGAGTAAAGCATGATAAATCAAAAGTAATTCCTATCGACTGAGCCAGGCGTAATGCGAAGCGCGAGAAGAATTCTACAATACACGGCCCATGAAACCCTCGTGGAAACTTTGCCGACGTGATCCAACAAATTATTCAGTGGCCGGAGCGGGCGCAATATCACCGAATTCAGCGTGGCGGGGAGGCGTCGTTATGCGGACGTCGGCCGACCTCGTGGTGCTGCAAGGCTGCGCTCGTCTTTTCACTTCTAGCTATCTTGCTCAGTACGTTGCTGAACGAAAACTTCCTATCTCCAAGCTCAATCGTTCCGTTTGCTAAGTCCTAAACTGCAGAGATGTTCACACTCTCTCAGGCGAGCTGAGTAAAGAACGCCACGTCCGCACTCTACGCAAGCTGGGAACGGAAGACCTCTATGGAGACTTCTGCCAGTCCGCTCTTTGCCTCGGTTTCCTCTCCAGCAAAATCACTTATGCCAATTGCAGCGCAAGTCGCGTTCATTATGCGTCGCTTCCCAGCGCTGACCAATGCCTGCTCTTGGAAGTGAACAAATTCCCACAAAATTTCCCTTCCTCTCAACTTCTGCTATTTAGCTCCTCCCAGGCCACCCATCAAAGTTAGCGTCTGCACAAAACACCAATTTTTCCGGAATTCTTACTCCCAGGAGAGTACTTCAAATTCCTTGGTCCTATGTTCCCATTGGAGGACGGCGTATTTCATTCTGTCGCTCTTCACCTGATTTATTTCAGACTCTGTGGACCGTGAATTCAGCGTGAACTTTCTATTGTCACGAACACGCATATTTTGACCTCTGTTGACTGCTCCACCGTAGCTTTGCGTGACTTTCTCGCATGTTTCACTGAAAATGGGACGACGGACATTTATCAACAGGCGTACAACTTCTCCATCTGCTTCCCGGTACACCAGCATGGGGTCAATCACCCCCTCACTGTCACTCATCTTAAGGCAGCTGCAGGCTGCACCCCGTTACCGCTTTCTCAGAGCTCGAGCCACCCTAAGCTGCCTATTGTCGCTTCCCTTCGCCACTCCACAGATGGCCACGGTCAACTCTGTATACTTCCCTGGGATAAACTAGCCTCAAGTAAATGGACGCATTTCCACAAAGTTTTTCATGTCGTGTGAATTACTTTAAAACCATCACCCAACATTAATTATTCCAATACGTCCATACTATACCCTCTACAAGATGCATTGTGCATTGTCAGTCATTTTTGGACATTAATTATTCCAATACGTCCATACTATACCCTCTACAAGATGCATTGTGCATTGTCAGTCATTTTTGTTCAGCCCTACTGTTCGCTCAACGTGAGTTAGGTGGTCTTTATTGACTTCATGTAAGGGGCATAGTTCTTGCCATCTTACAAGATGTAGAAAATTCTGTCTGGGTACACCAAATCGCAATATTAAAAGCTCTTATCAGAATCAGAGCAAGTTCTTCTTCAGATTCAATCATTTGTTTTGTCGACTGTTTAATGAACGTTCATGAATGGTATTTCATCAAATGTATTGGCAGTGAAAAAAGGTACAAACAATTTAATAAAGAAAATAACTTTCGGAAATTGCTAAGTCTTCATCCACATTTGTCTTTCTTTTATATAGTTTCATCGTACTTACAAGATTCTCTGGAAAATGTGCAAACATTTAAAAGTAACACATCCGCATGTTGTAACTCACCGATCCAAGCCATACTGACAGTATGAATTCTGTCTCAGGTGCAAATTGCTTAGCGCGTTTCCTCAGTTCCCCACCACTACCTCGATCGTGCCTGTCATTGGTTCCTGCTAGTGGCTGCGGCTTCAGATGGGAAATCCAAAGCCGGCCGGTGTGGCCGTGCGGTTCTAGGCGCTTCACTCTGGAACCGTGAGACCGCTGCGGTCGCAGGTTCGAATCCTGCCTCGGGCACGGATGTGAGTGATGTCCTTAGGTTAGTTAGGTTTAATTAGTTCTAAGTTCTAGGGGACTGATGACCACAGATGTTAAGTCCCATAGTGCTCAGAGCCATTTGAACCATTTTTTTGGGAAACCAAATTCCGCATGCCACGTAAGCCGCTTGCTGCTGCCACCGTGCCATCCTGACGCGCTCCAGTGAGAACGGAGTTTCCATCAGAGTGTCCCGAGCTTCCAGACACGCCTCAGCCAGCAGCGCGGCCGACAAGGCTGGCCTAAGAGCAGGCAGCCTGTGTCTGGTCGAAGTAGGTGGACACTCTTGTGTAATGCGTAATTGACCAGCCACTGTGAAACGAGGTGGGGAGTACTGTGTTGTCACCAGAGGAGCAGCAACAGCATAATACGTCGGCCAGGATAGCTCAGTGACTTTTAATGTGGACTGATCAGTGGATGTAACGTGAGTGATAAATGCATCAGGGACAATGCAGCTCTTCCAAGGCCGTCCAGATACACCGTTGGTGATGTGAGTGTGAAGTGGAAATGTGAGGAACGCCACAGATAAACCGAGACCGTGCAGGTGCCACGCACTGATGGACAGGGCCTGTTGAGCACTATGGAGGGAGGATGTAAGCAATCGCACGAAATCAGGGGAAGCAATCACTCATCAGTGCAAAAGCGCTACCGGCAGTCCCGGTAACGCGATGACTGTGAGTAGCAAGTCGGAAAGAATATGGTACGGAGGTCGAGCAGATCCTAACAAGCTGCGCGTTTCTGTAGTCAGCGATGTCTGAGGCGGCGTAGAGAGTGACTGGAAACGAGTGACCTGTAGTCATGAATCACGCTGCGGCCTGTGACAGTCCGATGGAACAGTGTAGGGTCGGCGAACGCCTGGAGACCATTGCCTGCCACCACATGCAGTGCCAACAGCGAAGTACAGGGGACGCTGTGTTTGGGAATAGACGTGTTTTTCTTGGTTAGAGTCTAGTCCCGTTATTGCTCTGAACAAAGAGTTAAATGCGGAAGGATGTGAACATTTTCACCGGATTGTGTACTGTGTCCGGTAAATGCACCCTGTCACAAAGCAGCATCATTGAGACCGCTGGTTATGGGGAATAACATTCCTGGAATGGGCTGACCTGTCCAGTTCTGATATGAACCTAGTGGAATGAACGCCTTTTCGATGAGTCAGAACGCGCTCTAGACCCCAGCGTCCAACATCAATATCTTCCCTGGTTTCGGCTCTTGAGGAAAAATACTTTCCCATTCCTTGTCAGACATTCATTTGAACTGTTTCCAGAAGACTTCAAACAGTCATAAAGGCAATGGTTGGACACCACAACATAATAATGGCAAGACACAAAGGAGTTACAGACACTGGCTGCGAGTAGACGCTGATTGAAATCAAAGGGGGAAGTGGAAAATTTGTGCTGGACTGGTATTCAAACCCGGGTCTCCTGCTTGCTAGGCTGACGATCTGATCACTGCGCCACCCGGCCTCAGTGGTCATTGCAACTGGACGGACTGCCCTAGAACGTCCTCCATTAGACCGAAATTCTCAACTTATCCACGCACTGCTAGTGTAGTGCCCCTTGCCCATTATCCTTATTACTCGCGGCATTTCGCCGATTCCCATTAGAATTCGACCTGGTGTTCATCTGCACTGAAGCCCATCTCGCCGTAATTATACAGGGTGTTTCAAAAAGGACTTTACAATTTCGAAATTTCACAGAAATTAATTCATAGTACCTACAGTTCGTAGGGAAATGCATCAATTTTTGTCTGGCATAGTTCACTAGTGCCGAATCGCACCTTAAGGAGCGCTATCAGCAGTGGCGTTAAACGTGCCTGCCTTCACTGTACTCGAGCGTGCTAGCCTTGTGTTTTGGCTTGAAGAATCGAAGTCGGACACAACAGTTCAGCTTATGTTCCGTACCAAGTACGCTAAAGATCCTCCTACCAGGCCTACAATTTACGAGCCGCATAAATGTTGTGTAGAAAAAGGTAGCTCGGTAAGGCATGACAAATCATCAGATCATCCGTGAGAGAACCACGGAATAGTGTACCTGTACATGATACAACAATTTTTGATACCACAGATCGATGAGGATGACCAAGAATTAAACGTTTACTTTATGCAATATGGTGCACCACACCACTACCTGGCTGAACTCCGAGATTTTCTCAGTGACCGCTTTCCACATCAATGGATTGGCCGTGATGCGCCAATTGCATGGCCCCCACGTTCCCCAGACCTGACACCACTCGATTTTTTTATGGGGATTCATTAAGGATATTGTGTCTGTACCTCCTGTGCCGGCTTCTCTATCTGAATTTAGAGCAAGAGTTTGCGCCGCCACTCAGCAAGTTACACCTGCAATCTTACAGCGAGTTTGTGAAAAATTGACTTCCGGTGGGATGTGTGCAGGATAATCAACGGAAGCCACATACATCTTTAGGTCAAGATCAAAAAACTTGATGTGTTTCCCTGCAAAATAACACTAAACGCAGCTCTATACCTTCTTTCAATAAATTTATACGAATTTTTAATATACATGTATATCGTGTCTGTTATTTCAGACATGTCATTAAGTACAAACCGAGATGTCTCTGCTATTTTGTAGTCTGAATTTGACACTGTTTCAGTCATGTGTGGCTCATGTTGTATGGATCCGTAAAACTTGTCATTGCCAACACAGCATCGTTTGTCACACTACTTTCCGTAATGGATTTGGTTCGAAGCGCATTTGTTTTTTTCCTTTTTTTGTTCCAGAGGAAGACAACGGATGTGAAATAATAATTGAAATGTGCCCAATTATCGGATGTTTAGTAGACAGGAAAAATGCTACAAAATGTTGCCAGTAACGTGAGATTACAGAGAACTAGAGAGAGAGAAATTGATATTAGACGGTGCAGCTTTCGAAAAAATGGAAGATTCGATATGAAAAGGAAACTACTTGTAGATTTGTAAAGCAGTGCGCTCCAAGAACGATTAAAGAGCACATCTAGAAAGAAGACCGCTTATAAAACACTAGAGGATCTTCACACATTTCTGAAGCACGTGTTACCCATGCCAAATAGGACTGAGAAATAATACTAACCATCCTTGGAAGTGGCTCACACAGCTTCATGCGGACTCCGCGCTACGTGAAAAGTGTGTGTGTGCGTGTGTGTGTGTGTGTGTGTGTGTGTGTGTGTGTGTGTGTGTGTGTTTGGAGCTTACGGGCGCTTAACAGCAAGGTTATCAGCGTTCGCGTGAAAAGCCGTTGCCCGTGGTGAAAGAAGAGATAAATGTAGAAATTAAATCGCCAGTATCAGATTTAACCCCAGAGCATTATGTTACTGCCTGCTAATCGAGCAACCAAACCCGACAGGTATTAACAGTTAGATGCATACAGTCTCTTATCTGGTGTGGAACTTACGGCTTTTTATAAACCTGATGTAAGTCACGAGAATGGAGTTGGCAAGTTCTTATTTGTGAAGGAAGTAAAGGCAACAACAACTTGGAAAATCTCAATGAAACTACCACTTGAAGCTACAACGAGCTATTGCTTCACTTATCTTTTGAAAATAAATTATTGATAAAATCCACTGATAGTATAAGCCACGCAGACCTACAGTTTATGATTCACATACATTACATATAAATAGACAGCAGACCAATAACTATTAGATCTGTACGTTATATTCATTACATGACAAGGAGTAGAGCAAAGTTAAATCTCACTAAAAACATGATAATACAAGTTGAAACTACCATTCCTGTGACTGCTATTCTGGTAATGCATGAGAAAATCAAACTGCAGACTAGACAGCTTTACCATCAATCAAATTCCAGAAGCCTCAGATGGAGTCGGTGTGCTAGAACGGCTACCGGCGTTCAGGATCACAGAACCGTGACCGCACAGGCGTCTATTAGCCCACTGTCCACGGCTTGTCCCTCCTGACGTTGTACTTTTACAAGGCAAGTCGAAGTACGCGCTGGATTCAGAAAATCGCTTGTGAACAGCTGAATGAGATGGTTAGGTGTTTCTACAACAAAGGATTTTTTTGCTTTATAAAAACAGACAATCAATCTGAAGAAAGTCCAGTACGTATTCAACAGCGTCGCAAGAAAGACCAGCAGTGAGAGTTCACCTAAAACGGTGTTCCAGATCATTCTGGAATGTGTTCTAGAAACGTCATCACGCGGGACGAGGCTTCTGGCGTTGACGTGGACGCGTACGGAAAATCCAACGTGACGAGAGCCAGCGCCGCCGGCACACGGTACGGGCCGGTTAACGTGATTCTGCTCGCGAGCGGCAGCTCTCTGTTTCTTTGGTTCGAAAATAACACATCTTGTTTACGAAAGTGGACGCGCGTAAAATTACAACGGTAGCTCTACTGAAACGCAGATTTGCTACTTTGTTAGATGCTTGTCATGTTGTTCTGTAGGACCCCCGCGAGCAAAGCAGAAATATCGCAACACGACGTGGCAGGGACTCGACTAATGTCAGAAGTACTGCTGGAGGGAAGTGACACCATGAATCTATAAATCCGCAAGAGTACGTGGGGGTGGGGAGGGGGGGGTGGGGGCGGTGATTTCTTCTGAACAGCACGTTGCAAGGCATCCCAGATATTATCAATAATGTTCATGTTTAAACTCAGAAAAGTGTTCTCGACGTGTGGGATGTCCCATTGTCCTGGTGTAATTGCCCAAGTCCGCCGGAATGCACAGTGGACATGAACGGATGCAAGTGATCAGACAGGATGTGTCAGCTGTCAGAGTCGTATCTGGACGTATCAGGGGTGGGTCCCACATCGCTCCAGCTGCACACTCCCTACACCATTACAGAGCCTGCACCAGCTTGAACAGTCCCCTGCTGACAAGAAGGGTCCATGGATTCATAGGCTGTCTCCATACCCGTACAGGTCCGCCCACTCGATACAATTGGAAATGAGACAGGCAATATGTTTCCAGTCATCACACAGCATTGAAATGCGGAAGGTTAGCATCTTCAGTCGTCGTTGGTCCCGTTATATATATATATATATATATATATATATATATATATAAAATTCGTTCTTTTAATTCGATAAGGAACTCCAACAACCTTTTAGAAAACGCAAAGATGAAAAAAATTCTGGATACAGTAGGATGCAAACGCAGTAGCCACTGTTTGTTTTGTGGCACCTGTAGCAACTATGGTTCGATGAATTTCTGTAATGGGTGGTCTTGTATTTTATGTTACGGTCTTCCAATGCCTTTAATTTTCGACATCTTGTCAAATGACATTTAATTATAATAAGTCCTACCAAGAATAACATGTTTTTGATGAATCTTCAATGTACTGTTGCCTTAAATCGGCGTACTATGAAAACATGCGAGTTATAACACGAAAAAAAGAAAAAACTAAATACGAAAATCGTTTGACCATTAATATTACGTCTTCCATCATTTTGTTACAGCAAATCGTTCCAAAAACGATGTATTGTCGAGAGATCGTCGGTGTGCCTGTGTTTTGAAAAAGCAGATATTTACTCAAAACACACTATATGGGCTTTAAATGAGCATGACAAATAGAATATGGCGTGTCGCAAGTTCTGTTTCTGACGTAGAGAACGTTCTTGTTTCTTATTGGTTCTACTTTACACGGCACGTTGCTGAAATATTTTAGAACTGATTTTGTTTTTCACGTGTGAAATCAGTCTTCAGCACGAAAGAGCAACAAGTGACATGTTGGAAATCGTACAGCGCTACGTCAACATTAGCTGACTGCTCCAGTGTGAAAAAAGGGCGTATTCTAAACAGGGTTAGGAATTTAGACGAATAAAATGTTTAGCGCAATGCGAGAAATTGCCGGACGGCCTGGTGTTGCGGGTACGTTCAGCTGCCCGCACAAAGGCAGGAAGTGGGAAACGAGCAGCGACAGCGGTGGAGCGCCGCGGCCGGCATGAAAATAGGAGGAGGTGGGCAGGCAGGTATCCGAGGAGTAGAAAAGAAAAGACAGGAAGCGAGGCAGTGGCCGGCGTTCCGCGTAATTTGGCCGATAAATAAAGCGGGCGGCGAGAGCAGTGCCGGCCAGACGCGGCCCACGCGCTTTAATTGAGAACACGGCGCTGGCGTCGCCGTAAAACAAGCTGCGCCGCCCAGTTCACGGCGGCCATTGAGGCCTGCCGCCAGTGTGAGAGATGGCCGGCGCACCTGTCGCAGGGGCAGCGGAGGGGGGGGGGGGGGGCGCCACATCTGTGGGGGCATTCGGCGGTCGATGAGTTTCTTCCCGAATTTGAGTCTGCTATATGCTCACGGTGCGAATTCGGACAGCTGTCAGAAGAAAAATTGTAGACTGTGCTGTATTTTGTATACATTGATTTATTTGCTCAAGATTGTTTCATACAAGTCCTCCTTGCCATATACCTTGAGCCACATAACATACCGATAATTTTGTTCTGCTAGAGATGCAAATTCTTCTTGAAGTTTCTCCAGAAATGACCAAGTCAAGTCGAGCAAGGGAACTGTGTTGTGTAGCACTCAGAATGAAAAAGAGGCCAAGAGCTGATACTGCAAATGATATGGCACGCCCCGGAAGCTCGAGCGAGAAATCTCAGTCGTTAAGTGGGAAACCAATGGAGCACCGTGATGTCATTCTGGCACTCAGTGGACGTCCGATTGCGGTACAGGGGCGCAAACTGCAGCCTTCGTCGGAGATGAACAGCAGTCGGCATCGGTGCGAGAGCCAGGCACCTGCCGCGGAGTCCTGCACACAGCAACGCTCGCTGAACTGTTTGTAACCCCTCGGTTCATCTGGGTGCTCAGCTGTTCGACAGTTGCGCATCATTCTTCGGTGCACATCTCCGCAGCCATCGCTCACCCCCTGTCATCTATGGCCCGTGGTGCATAACGGTTGTCTCACAGGTTTTGGTTAGTGCCATTTTGCCATCGCGGTATTCTTTAAGTACGGCGGCACGGGAACAGGATACAACCTTAGCCGTTTGCTTCCACCCTTGGCCCAGAACCCAATGCTTATGCCCTTTTGGACGTCAGATAACTCGATCCGTTTCCGCGTAACTACGGTGACTGCCGCGTCCCCCTGACACGCCACTGCTAGAGCCGGATCCTTCCGCCTGTGAGCGGCTGCTGCGCTCTGAAGTCGACCACTGGCGGTGGTCGCCTTAACGCGGCTGGCCCGTGTATCGCTACTTACAGTTTATGGTGTCGCACTGAAAATCTTAATGTGATCGATGTAACTGTATCCATTCCACTGCTACTGCGTGGATTCCATTCGGAAGTTCGTGTACTAGGACACAACAATAATTGCAAACAAGTGAAACTCCAGCGTTAGTCGTGTAAATTTATACGACCAATGCTGGAGGTTCCCTTGTTCGTAAAGCTTGAAAGTTTGTGAATTCGTCTAAATCATAAATTTAAGAGAATTATAGCAAGTTACAACAATTATGACTTTAATTAGAAGTCGTCTAAATGCACTGAGCTTGTTTGTTGCTACACTCTAGTTTCAATATGAAATTACGGACTGAGTACAGTGCCCTGAAACTGAGACCTTTGAAGTCTGACCTGTGATTTTGCCCAACGAATATTCTGTGCTCTACCTGTCCCGCATCTCAGCTGTGAGCTGCCCTTATATGCTGAAAGAGAATACATTTACACAGAGATGACAAAGTCGTGGGATACGTCCAAATATCGTGTCGCACTCCCTTCTATCCGGCGGCGTACAGCAACTCGACGTGGCAGGGACTCAAAGATCGTTGGAAGTCTCCTGCAAAAATATTGAGCCATGCTGCGTCTATAGCCTGTAAGAGGTATGCGATGTATGCGCTGCCTGCAACAGGCAAGACTTAGGAGAGTCTCTGACCAGAGAGCAGTAGGTAGTTAGTTGTTGCTTGTCGCTAGTCGGCAGTAGTCGACAGTAGTCTGCGTGAGTCGGCAGTAGTCGGCGCGTGTCGGCAGTCTGCTCTGGTCGGGACTCTGGAGGATGAGTATTATTGTAGAAGGTAAAGAAGCAGCCTTGAGCATATCTAGTAATGTATTTTCCGTGTCATTCAATTTCTTTTAAAAAAAATGCCCCAATAATAATTTTTATAATATAAAGTAATTTTTTTTAAAAAAAGGAAGCATTCATTTCAATTTAAAGATTTTTTTTCAATGCATGATAATTCCTTTCACGAGTCACAATGCATAGGCCAGCATTGCACGGAGCTGTGGCGAAATTTTTTAGGTAAGAGCAGATATATTCGCAGTTGTTATTGAGGTAAGAATATTTTGCTTTTTATTCAGAGTACAGGGCCGTGGCGCAGCGCTGCTGCCGTCATAAAATTTACCAGGTTACTGAATTTTTTTATTATTTTGGGGTTTAGGAATTTTTCTGTTTCGAACTTAACATTAATGAGAAAAGAATTTTGTGGGAACATTAAATGTGAATGCATTTCTGCACAGAGATTATAAATGGGAGCCAATTTTGTTCAGAGGTTACAATATTTAAAATTAAATTCATTTTTATTAATTATTATTTCCGTGTGGGGAGGTTACAAGCCGTCCATAGCGCCAAAAGTGTGGCCGGTGCAGAATGTTGCGCATAAACTGACCACTCGATTATGTCCCATAAATGTTCGATGAGATTCACGTCTGGCGGTCTGGGTCGCGAAATCATTCGCACCAGCTGTCCAGAATGTTCTTCAAAACAATCGCGAACAACTGTGGCCCGGTAATATGACGTTGTTTGCGAACGTGCAATCCATGAATGGTTTCTAATGGTCTCCAGCTAGCCGATCATATCCATTTTCAGTCAATGATCGGTTCAGTTGGAACAGATGAGCCACCTCATTCCACGTGAACACAGCCCAAACCATTACGGTGCTATCACCAGCTCGCAAAGTGCGTTGTTGACAACCTGGGTCCGCGGCTCGGTGGGGGTCTGCGCCACAGTACCCCTGTCATCAGCTCTTACTGAAATCGGAACTGACCATACCACGAGTTTCCAGCCGTCTAGGGTCACGAGCCTGGGGGAGGCGCTGCGGGCGATGTCGTGCTGTGGCGAAAGGCACTCGCTCCGTTCGTCCCCTGCCGTAGCTCATTAACGCCATATCCCGTCGCACTGTCGTAACTGATGCGTTCATGGTATGTCCCACACTGATTCCAGCGGTTATTTCACGCAGTTCTCTTGTCTGTTAGCACTGACAACTGTACGCAAGCGCCGCTGCTCTCTGTCGTTAAGTGAAGGCTGTCGGCCACTGCGTCGTCCTTACTGAGAGGTTAACGCCTGAAGTTAGATATTCTCGGCACACTGCAACCACATCACCTGTACGTTAGATGTGTTACATACCTATCAGGCGTTACCTCATTTCGATCGCTTTGTTTGTGTATGCGGTCAGCGTCTTAATAGATTCCCTCAAAATCTGGAAGCTGTGAACTGCTTAGAAACTGAAGGAGAATGGGCTGCGTAACATCCAGAACATTTTTGTTCTACTTAGTTAACCGGCTGTCTGTTACTTAAAATAAACAATATTTAGAGCGAAATTGAAATCGTCAATGTTTAATTTAAGTTTTATTAGAAAATTGTTGATTTGTAAAGTGAAACAGAGGGATGTGGTGTGAAAATGAAATTAAAAAAAAACGCAATTTCCTCGCAAAAAGGAAATTGAAAAACCTCAGAACGAAAGCATATTAAACATCGCTTCAATACTTTGTCGATTTTACATAAAACATGTACCTGTTACTGCTAAACAACTTTTGTACATATTAATAACAACAGGATACTCTTGCCTGAATTGGGATTAAGAACGTTCTATTCAGTACAAAACAACAATAATTAAAGAGATTTTTTTTATGTTTGTGCACGTAAACTGTACCTGCATGAAAAGTAATTGCTTTAGTTACACAACAGCGCAGAAGTGACACGATCAATTAAATTTTAACACTTACGAAATGCACTTTAAATTTTATAGGGATATAAAGTACGAAATGGATTAACACTGAACGACGTGCGGTTGTTATTATGCGCCAAACAAGCAAACAAAAAACAAACAGAAGTCATCGGGTTCCAATTTCTCTCTCGCACATTCATTTATGTTTCTTTTCTACCAATGCTACCGGTAATCCTAGCATTTACTGCGTCATTTATGTACTGTACCAAGCTACAGAACAGTAGTAATTATCAGCAAAGTTAATTTCTGCCGGAAAGATGAAACCCAAAAATCAATTACATGGACAAGAGATGATACACGAGCTAACGTCGAAAATGCAAGAGTGCATCAAAAACATATGTAGACTAAAGTATCTGACTAAATTTCAAATAAACATTTTATTGGCACAAGAAGTCTTAATTACATTCTTACTAAAGATTTTCCGCTGTCTGAGCTAATTGATGGACTGTGGAAGTTCGTTTGAAACAGTGCGAATATCGTTTGTTAGAGGGGAGGCTTTGAACGCTGCCGCGTAACCTGTGTGTACACAGGGTGAGTGTAATGACAGTACCAGTTTCAAAATGCTGTGAAAAAAATAACCACAGCTCAGAATAACTTCAAATTTAAATCGAATATTATCGAAGAAAGGGGAAACGTTATGGAAACAAAAGAAGGGAAAATTTTACCATTCGATGGAGCTGTTAATGTCGAACTTGTCTGGTCACGCACATTGCGCACTACGGCTGGTTTAACGTGAACCTCACACCCCAGCCACTGCATCGCGATTCGCCTTTCTTTTGTGCCCGAATCCACTTACATTATGACGCTTACAGCGCTATCTAATCGGAAAATTTTTGTTAAATTTGTTTTTGTTTCCATAACGCTTTCTCCCTGTTTGATAGAGTGCCATTCAAAAATTACGCTATTTCGGGCAGCGTTTCTCTTTTAATGCCGTTTTGAAACTCGAACTCTAAGTATAATCAGCCTGTAGATAGGATCCTACAAGTAACGCACGAGGTCCAGCCGCCTAGCGGTAGGCATGTGACACATGCACCATCTAATATATTCCAAAACGTATCACATAAAGACGGAATTCTTCCGGGGCTCAGACATCTTTTAGTGATAAGTAAAGGCAAGTGTTTTTGACAGCCCTTAGGCTAGGGACGTTTTGTATACCCAACAGAAGGACCTTCTTAGTCTCACTATCCTACAGTACACCGTCAAAATTTGAATGTTGCACTCTTTTGTCTTATCTCTATCGAACACAAATACAATGTTTAAACTGTGTATGAAGATGAAATCGAACACTGTGTGACAAAACCTCGATACTGAAAAGTTGGATAATGGTGATAACATGAAATCCTTTCCCTTGTAAGCTCTCATCGCTTGTTTATTTGTATGTATAGTCAATAATTCTTCTTCGATGCTCTCTCTCTCCTGTCTAGCACTCCACTGTTCAAAGTATGTAACATTATGTGAATAACAATTAGCATTTTTGTTAAATAGTGTTTCAAGAAACTTATATATAAAATCGCGCCTTTGTCCCTGCAATGATATTAATTCAATATATTTGTCATTGACATATAAAAGGTTGGGACTGGATTGTTTAGTGGTTGAAACAATAGTGCGCCATTCATGCACTATGGTCAAACATTTTCTGTTATTTCGCAAAGAACCTGCCTTCATTCAAAACGAATCCTGATTATACATTTATGTTCACGAAAAAAAAAAAAAAAAACAGAGCACCTTGAACGACTAGAGATAGAAGGTTCATATTCACAGGACATGTACTTTAGTATGTGTTGCAGAAACGATCAGCATTTTGAACCATGTCGGTCCACGGTTTCAACATCAATATCGATATCGCGGCGCAACACCATCTATCGCTAAAATGTGCCTGCGGCACTCGTTTTCGCTATAAACCGAAGGTAATGGATGGGTATGACTTAAGCAGACGCGCAGGATGCCTCGCAGACGTACGCGCGAATCGTACCGTCAAATCAGTGAGTCTGATAGAGGGCACATTATTGGCATGAGAGAATGTGATGCATCCATGCTGGAAACTGCTGCTCGTGTAGGACCAAATGTTTTGGTAGTGCAGCCAAACGTGCTACGAAACAAATGAACACCACACAGCCAAAACAACACGTAATGGCGGCGAAAACTCTGCCTATGTTTGGAAAAAACGGTGAAAGTGCAGTGTCAAGCGACCATAGACCACGAAATCTGCCTATTCACATCGCCAGCAACATATGAGAAAGCACGACAATATCAAAGCTGTAAGTTATACGCGAAAAACGTCATATATATTCATTTCCAATTGAAAATGCATATTAAACAGAAAAATAAAAATTACGTTTTGCTGGTTTGCAGATGAGAAGTTGTAGTTTGTATAGCAGAATAGCTACCAAAATAAATGTCCAGTAGTATCAAGTAAAGTATGAAAACTAATGCATACATCCACTCTTTTTGCCAATTAGCTATAAACAGAACTTTGACGTAATGTTATAAACAATACGTAGTGCATCAGGTCGTTAATAAATATCTCAACTGTGAACTATGAACAAATGATGTATAATACTTTACAACAGTTATTCATTCACAATTGTAAACATTATGTACCAAAAGTTTCGCTAAATGTTAATTTGTAACAACAATTTTACAGTGAAAAAATAAGAAGAGAACGCCTCTCGGAATAGCCGTGCGGTCTGGGGCGCCTTGCCACGGTTCGCGCGGCTCCCCCCGTCGGAGGTTCGAGTCCTCCCTTGGGCATCGGTGTGTATGTTGCCCTTAGCGTAAGTTAGTTTAAGTTAGATTAAGTAGTGTGTCAGCCTAGGGACCGATGACGTCAGCAGTTTGGTCCCTTAGAACTTACCACAAATTTAAAATTTTTTAAAGAAAAGAACCCACTGAAGATAGCACAAAATGTGCTGAAACATGTTTGGGTGAAAAAAACGTGTCTTGCATAAGGCGGAATTCCTCTTCCCACCTCGTAGCAAGCGCGGATGTAACGAGAACTGAAACATCACAAGATGATTAGTATGTATGCAGGTGAACTGTCCTTACGAGAGCCTGATGGATGGCGTGCTTTGGGTTGTAGCTACTTCCCAACGCAGATGTGCTTCGAGGCATATTTTACGTTGTACTTCACTTATGTGGACATAGTGTTTGGCAGTGGCGACTGGTGGTATTTGAATCTAGGTGTTGCGCACTTTTATATGAAGTGCTTAGAAGGGAATGAAAGGGAATGATTTTTGAACTCGACACATTGCCCCCGACGTGCCATCCCAATAAGTTATATTTCAAAACACACCTTTTCAAGAACATGTGCAGATTATCACACATTCTAACTCTTAAAATGCGGTACCAAAACACAAGAATACATGCAATACGATTATTTCAATTACATCCAATGTGTCGGATGTGCCGGCTTCTGCCGCCATCAGCCAATAGGAATACAGGCACATCACGAGACGTGTGCATAGTCTCCCTTGTGCAAAAAATACGAAGATGTTATGTCATGTGTAGCAAATAAAGCAAATATTGTGCATTATCTGGGAACTGTGTAGAAAAAAAACAATAAACTCTACTATAATCAAGTAATGAATTACATATCTTTTAAAATTGCAGGTAACTAAAACCAGAAAAAGAGGCAACTTATACAACATAGCTACAGTTTTTCTGCCTTGGTCGGCATTGAAATTCTGCTTTCCCGTTTTCTCTGTAACGGAGTCAGTCGCCCGCCAATTGAGGTCTGCGACAGCTATCGGGAGATCCGTTTCAGTAGAAAATATCGCCAAGACCGACAATCCTTCCTGGCTCACAGAGGTCCTTAAGAAAGATTTTAGTTTTTTAAAGTAGGAAAATACCTTTAAACTACGACTGTCGTTGTTAAAACTGTAATAATTGACTTGAACAGTTTTTAACACTCAGTGAACATCTTATCTGGATTGTTGGTTATTATAAACCCCGCCAGATAATGACCTGAATTCTCACGCTTAATAGATTGAAGATAGTTTATGGCGCAGTTTCAGGTTTTCCAAACATGTGTACGTTCAAGAGAGTGTCTTTGCGGTACCTTCAGGGAACTCAGAACAATACAGAGGAGAGTTCTGTAGAAGAATCCACGATGAACCCAGAAGACGAACAGAGAAAGTAAAACGACCTCTGGCCTAGGAAAGTACGTCATCGACCATATCCCTTGCTTCTCCATTTTTATTCACTCTTTCCTTTCGTTCAGTGAGCAATCAGCAGATTTATCGAGCTAGTGGAAGGCTGATTCCTTCTCTGATCTCAGTGAGGAGAGGAGCGTTCAATAAGTACGCATTTTTTCTTCTCGGCCAGTTTCAGCTCAGCAAATGCGGAATGTGTTGTAGGACATCGGGGAATATTCTCGCTTCAGACCCCAGAGTTTCATGAAGTTCCGATACGTGGACGCGTTATGCATAGCCTTCCAAATGGCGTCAGTAACGGAAGTGCGTTACAAGCAAAGAGCAGTCACTGAGTTGTTTTTGGCGGAAAACCAGAACAACGTAGATATTCGTAGGCGCTTGCAGAGCTCTATGGAGGCATGCCAGTGAACAACAGCACGTTGGGCGAGGCGCCTATCACCATCGCAACGAGGTCGCACAGTCCTGTCCCATCCCCAGCGTGCCGTGACTCCTGCAATGAAGAAACTGAAGAGACGACTTCGCCGTATTCGTTGCCACAGAAATGCAACAGACCTCCTCATCCGTGCCAACGTAAGGTCGCTCACAAGTCTGCGCTCCCGAGAGGAGACTGTTCTTCCTTACTCACTCCGTAGATGGTTGATTCTAACACGTTACGTTTATTAAACTAAAAGCACTGAGCGGTACTCACCGTGCGCGTGTACAGAATCCGCTGCGCAGTTGTCCGGGCTGAAGCGGTGCAGGGCGTGGCTGAAGCGTGCCGCCAGCTGCGCGTGCGCAGAAGACGACGGGGACGGAGGCCTCGCGCGCTGCGACTGCAACACAGAAGCGACGCGCCGTCTCTGTACTGCAGCCAGCTGCTTCCCCGCACGCTAGTAGGAAGCCAACGGGGCGGCATGTTGATGTGACACACTGGTAGAGAACAGTAAGTCGAAGATTCAGTATGCAGTGATGTGGATGGGGCTGAGACTCCACTCCTCCACTTACCGTCCACACCTCCAAAACCTTGATATGACCAGTCCGCTCCTACGCCAGTGTTGCGTAGGTGGGCCTATCCGCCCGGCTAAAGTTCTTTCAGCCCGTCCAAATCCTTAAATGTCAACCATCTCTCTTTCGACTTGCATTTCTCCTCCTCCATGTGGATCCTCTCATCAAACTTTCACATCTCCTCACGCACACCTAACACATCTATACATCCTACACTATCACAAACTTTACTCGAACAATCCTGTTGTTTACCTCCTAATTTTCAGTCCTGCTATCTGCCACAACACATCTTCCAAGCCCTACATCTACATGCACTCTACATCCTCTAAACACCAACCGATTCTCTCTTCCAGACAAAGAAATCTGCCCATCCATTCTAGAAAGTTAACTCTTCTCACCTCTCTGACTATCAGTGCTAGCTCTTTCCTATCCATCTTTCCCACTCATTTTCCTCTTTCGCTACCCCACCTCAATCTACTACTCCGTTTCTGTCTTCCAACTACGAACCTCAACACTCAACATCATCTCCGCAGCTACCACCAAACAAGCGCCTACATTTATACTCACAAACAGCTAACGTTTCGCTCCTCCAAATACTAGGGTTGGAACTTTAATAGTGGCAACTATTTACCTTTACAGCTTGTACAAAATAGATACGCGTTTCAAAGTTTTACTGACCTTCAAAGCAGTCACCAGCATTGTGTATAACGCGTTCCCATCGATGTGGAAGTCGCAGGATACTCTTAGCAGTGTCAGTTGAGAGTCTGAGCGGCGCGGTCCATAGCCCGACGAATTTGTAGCAGTTCTGAAGCGAATGCCGTCAAGTGTTTCCTTCAGTTCAGAAATCAACCTACGAGGGCTTAGGGGAGTGCAGTATACGGTATAACACTTAGCAGCCCCATCAGCCTGTTGTACCGGGCCGTCGCGTCCAAGCGCTGCACTAAACGACACACGTTCACACCAGAGGGAGCCGGCACAGCAGTGAAGCGGACGCCTCCTAGTACCGGCGCCTCGGTCGTGGACGACATTACTGCCCTCGTCAGTGTGGACGTGAAACACTACTACAGACGCAACAATTTCACTTCAACGTATGGTCTCACGTATGCTTTCAATCACTGAAATGTGAACTGTCGATTCTCTACCTCCACATTAAAATGGGTGTACCTCCCTGAAACACATTTCCGGCTATATATGTATATCACTTTTTCTGCTCCTTATGCTCTCAGGAATAGTCCTTTAGTTCGTCCCCAATTAAAAACATCATGCTGTATAATATAAAGCATGTACATGGTAAAATTATCAAACTGCGATATAACCAACCTGTACTAAAACCGAAGCAGGTACATGCGATTGGTAGCAGGAATACAGCCATAGCTTTTAACCTCCTCTTATTTACCTGTAAATGAGTTCTTCACCCCCAACTAAATACTAGCCAATTGCCTTTTGTTAAAATTGGAATCGCTGATAAGCACAGAAATACAGAGAAGGGCTATCAGATTTTACAACAGACAAACCAAGTACTGGACTCAGTAGATTGGACTGAAGGCCAGAAGAGGACCTTCAGAGATAGGATGAAGAATTTTTCAGAGAGAAAGAAAGCAAACTAGTCACCTAAGTAAGGTCACCGGATAAAAAATTAGTCATTTCTAGAGAAATCATTACAAACATCAATTAATATCGCGTACTTCCGCCTTTGGACTTGCCGACCGCCTGGATTAGGTTACAAAGTGAGTATACAAGGTTGTCCAGGTACTTCGCATCCAGATTGAGTCATTCACCGAGCATGTAATCACTCAGTGCCACCAAATTTCGGAGATAGTAATGTCTGCGTTAGTGTTACTTAAACATCGATAACTGTCGATTAATCGATAGTATCTGCACCATCGTCGCTATCAGTAGGCTGATTTAACTATCGATAGTCCTATGTTTATAATGTAATTCTTTTTTAATTGGCGCTTGAAAAATCGTCGGATCCTATTATCTTCATGGCGTTTTGAGTGCAGAGGGAAAGTAGATTGTATGTAGGTGTTTAATCAACATAAAATATGGTGTCGCCTTAACCAGTCTATGTTGTTTATAAACTATGTTGTTAATAGGTTTGTCGCTATGGGGGAGGAGTCGCGGGAGAGCGAATTATGTTGTTCGTGTTCCAGTGATGACAACCCACGGTCGTGCGCATCTCGTACCGGCCAGGTGCTTATGGTAAAAACTACACACGTAAATAACATGGATTCGAGAATGCGCATTATACAGATTTTCATGTTAAAATATGTGAGATTACTTACTTGTAGCAAGGAATACAAATGTAAATAAGGCAGTTGTAATACAACGCAGTTAATAGAGGAAAAAAATGACATTTCAAGGTTTGTTATGTGTTTGTAATTGTACTGTATAATGCATTTAAAATAAATAAAATTATTATCGTTATTAATTAATCACACCTGCTTCTGTCTTCTGCTGTTTCTGAGTGCTCAATGTACTTACAAGTGTTTTCAGTAGTACACGTTAATGTGGAAGGTGATTCGAAAACACAAAAGACTGACTCAATCCTAATGCCCATGCGTCGCTTCTGCTTTTGTAGAAGCACAAATATCATTCATATATTGGTTACCCGTGTTGTGATCGATTGGCGCGGCTTGTTCCTTCAAGAACACACCAACTCCCGCAAAACTGAATATAGTAGAAGCGCAAGCTGTCGAGTGTCAAGTTTTTTTATTTCTATGGTGGCTGGATATAATCTCTAAAATATACAGCTGTATTTACACGCTCTCCCCTTTCACAGCACTGCAGTGCATATTCATAAGTAATTCGGGTGAAAGGTGAATGTTTCAGTGCATGTGAGATAAAACTAATCTCTTGTTGCCAGGAGTTGACGGTGAATGTCCAGGATTGTTTTTGCAAAACTTCAATTCCTCTAGATACTTCTTTAGCTCTTACCCGTTAATGCTGAAACCCCGTGTTTGGAACTTGTGCAGCGGGTGAATTAGCTTAACCATTATTTTCATTTTTTTCTATTTTACATCACTCAGCAACCTGATTAATACTTTTTCGAGCGCCACGAGGAAGAATTCTATCTCTTCGGGGTATCGTAGGAGGTGACCTCAATGTGCCAACAATGGCTTCCCCGTCGCTCATTTCGTTATTTAAACCCCACACAGCAACTGGATTATGCTTAATCACGCTATTATAGTGCCATACAAATGTCGTTGGCAGCAGTGAGACAAAGAGCTCAGTAGCCAAGAAGCGTTTCGAATGGTACCGACATGAAACGATCGGTACTCTCCGCACGGTACCAATAGCCACTGTTGGCCGAGGAAATTCCGCACTTCCAAGATTATGTGCATGTAAGACGTGCGCCAATAGAGATTATTTTTAAAAGAACCGTAAAATTCAGTCATCCATGTTTGTAAAGTGTACCATCTACATTAAAGATTATAAATACAATCAGATAATAGAATTATTTTGAGAGACCACTAAAACGAAAGCATGGTGAGAAAGTAGAGGACTGCGGATTAGTAATAGAATTGAAACATGAGGGATCAACTTGTGAGCTAGATCAAGCGCAAGAGGGGCAACCAAAAGGAACGAGAAACTCTATAAAAATTATTCTAACAGGAGTCAGTAGACAATACCAGTTCAAAAGTAAAAAAAGAACTTTCTTCTCTTCATGCACGAATGATTGCTTTCGATATGCTGCCGCACAGAACTTCCGATCATCAAGGATTAAAAAAATTTGTTTATGGCTTAGACAGCACATATGAGCTGCCAGAGAAAACCACACTTAAATTTTTGCTAATCTCAAAACTATAGGAAGAGATAAAAAATAAAATAGAGAAAGCCCTTACAAAATGTAATGTTTTTAGTATTACAACGGAAATGTGGAAAAGCAATGCGAATGAAGGCACGCTGCCTTTGACATGCCACTCTATAATGGACGAAAAGTTAGTTTCACCCATACTAAAAGTGACAAAAACTGCAGGTCATCACAACTCACAATATATGCACATGAAGCTAACAGTTTTCAAAACGTTTCCTTCTTCGACTTGTCAATGCCTTGCTGAGAGATTCTTGCGCGATACACGTCGGTTAAAGTCAAGTCGGTTTAACTTGTAAGGCTTTTCTTGGCAGTTTCACCCCTACCCCTCTTCCCGCCCCCATTCACCCTGATCCACCTTTTCGATATAAACCTGAAGCCGTCGTGCCATTTGCGTTCCATTTACTGACACTGCCGACATTAACAGATCATTGAATAATCGCGTAACAACAGATTTAATATATTTTCTTATTCATTACTACAATAAGTTACATATTTGAACATGGATGTCTCTATAATGCGCTTTCTTAAAACACTGTTACTTCCGAGCCCAAAGTTTTCACTTGAAAGTTTTTGCGATACCAGACTAACAAGTGAGAAACGAAAGCGAACCCCAACACCGTCAGAACAGCATAACAAAATCTGCTGACAGATGCGTTACAATTACTGTGTTGCTGTCTTCAAAGTATATAAACAACGTGCTTTGGTGTGCGACTTATGCGGAAGTGCTCCCATTGTGTTAGCGAATCAGAACAGAATTAAAACTTTCGTTGCTCATAAACTGGGGTCAATTTTAATGCCTATATTTGCCAAAAAAGACCAACCATAGCAAGTTGTAAATACATAGAGTAGTAACCGAATCGGAACTTTCCAGTAGTAATGGAGAACTCTCAGCTATCGTGTAATGGAAGCTGTTGTATCGCCACTACAGTAAAGCCGACGAAACGCTATCTGTCAGGTTGTGTCAAGTGCAGACTTTGAGCGGTACGGGTGTATGTATATATGGAAGGAATTGTCACAATACATCCTGCAGGGCTGTCCATAAATCCGTAAGAGTACGAGGGGGTGGAGATCTCTTCTGAACAGAACGTTGCAAGGCATCCCAGATACACTCAACAAAGTTCATGTCTGAGGAGTCCGGTGGTCAGCGGCAGTGTTTAAACTCAGAAGAGCGTTTCTGGAGCCACTCTATCCTGGACGTGTCGGGCGTCGCATTATCCTGCTGGAATTGCCCAAGTCCGTCCGAATACACAATGGACATAAATGGACGCAAGTGAACAGACAGGATGCTTACGTACGTGCCAGCTGTCAGAGTCGTATCTAGACGTGTTAGGGGTCCCACACTACTCCAACTGCACACCCCCCACACCATTACGGAGGCTCCACCAGCTTCAGCAGTCCACTGCTGACATACAGGGTCCATGGATTCACGAGATTGTCTCCATACCTCTACGCGTCCAACCGCTCGATATAATTTGAGACAAGATTTGTCAGACCAGGTAACATTTTTTCAGTCATCAACAGCCCAATTTCGTTGTTGACGGGTCCAGACGAGGCGTAAAGCTTTGTGTCGTGCAGACATCAAGGAAGGGTACACGAGTTTGCCTTCGTGTCCGAAAGCTCTTGTCGATCAAGTTTCGTTGAATGGCTAGCTCGCTGACACTTCTTGATGGTCCAGCATTGAAATACGCAGCAATTTGTGGAAGGGTTGTACTTCCTTCAGTCACTGTTGGTCCCGTTCTTCCACGATATTTTTCGGGCCGCAGCGATGTCGGAGATTTGATGTTTTATCGGATTCCTGATATTCGCGCTTCACTCGGGAAACGGTCGTACAGGAAAATCCTCACTTCATCGTTACCTCTGAGATGCTGTGTCCCGTCACTCGTGCGCCGGCTATACCACCAATCTCTCTTAAGTCTTGATAGCCTGCCATTGTAGGAGCTGTAACCGATCTAACAACTGCGCCAGAAACGTGTTGCCTTATATAGGCGTTGCCAACCGCAGCGCCGTATTTTGCTGCCTGTTTACATATCTCTTTATATGAATACGCATGCCCATACCAGTTTCTTTGGCGCTTAAATGTGTAAGGGGCAGACAGATCGGTATAATGATCGAAGGTGCCAGCGTTGCTGTCTCTTGCCGCATATTTCCTTACCCTTCATCAATACCATATTATGTTCTTTATACCGTTCCGTGCGCTTCCCCCGACGAAAGACGAAACACACAGCAAAACTTCTGCAAGCTACACGCTTTCTGTCGACTGCACTAAGGTCACTAGTGCCGCCGATCTCAGCGATACAACGGCTGTAGCGCTGCAGTAGAGTGATGGACCTTTTGTTCTGGACTGAGTGTCAACTCAACTGGGAAAAAACATAATGACTGAAGAAGCCACCCATGGTCTCTGCAACGCAGTTTCAATCTTGTTATTCCGGTGTGTAGATTATGCTATACCTGCTTTAGTTCATCAACCAGCACGGACACCTAACGTAGCAACATTACACGGCAGACCAGTAAACATTTCCCCTGTCGAATTCCTATTCCATATGTTCACCTTCCTCTTATTCTTATTCTTTCTTTTCCTACTTTCACAGTGCTCTAAGATGCTGAAGCTCAACGTAACATCTACAAGTAATATATTGGCCCAGTTTGAATGAGAAGTACTGTTTTATTATATGAAAGTAATTTTTCAGATAACAAAACGTCGAAAAAAAGAAATTTTTTGACAATATTATGTAAAATTTCGCACATACTGGCATGTTACTTCAACATTAAATTCTTTTTCATGTCATCAATCAAATCTTACTAGAATGTTATGTAAAAGCTGCCTAAATCTTAAGGATTCGATATTCACGCTGTTTTGTCCACTGCATCAACTTAACACTGCAAGATTGTTTCAAAGCAGAAACATTTTACAAAATTTTGTTGAAAACGAAGGTTATTATGACTTTCTTTCATAACTCTACACTAGCCAGTGATGAACTGCGCCATGTTTTAAAAAGAGCACACAAAAAAAGAACTGAGGCTGATATAAGAGGTGCCGACTCGATGGACCAGCTCGTGCCACACGCTCAAAAGAATTTTGGAAGTACGAGGTGAGCTTGAGATTGCGGTCAATGAAAGGATAAAAGCAAATAATTGCTTAGCTATACAAGAGATAATAGATCTTTTTGAACCTTCTGAAGAAGCAACAACAACAATCTCTGGGGAGTCATACATCACTGCTTCCTTAAGTATACCTCTTATACGACGTATTGCTACAAATTTTCAGACTTTGAAAGCACCTTAACAACTAATGAAGGACGAAGCGTTCTGGATTCCTTGATTGAATCAGTCAATGAAAGAGTAAAAACATTTAACTCATTGACTGATAATATGCTTGTGACATTATTAGATCCTAGGTTTAGAAAACTTATTTCAGGACATTCAAGAGGCAGACGACGCTGCACAAGTACTTCAGAAAGAGTATGCTGCTATCATCGCATCAACTACAAGACTAACACCTGAAACAGTATCATCCAAGAGCAGCGCTAATAGATTTACTGATACATCTAACAGTCTGAAATCGGATGATCTACTTTTTTTGCAAATTAGCAACAGCGCAACGTCAATGTCGTTACAGCAGTCAGTGATTCCATAATTGACCTACATCAATATTCTGAAAAACCTGTAATAGACGAGCATCCTTGTGTATTAGGATATTGTGCAAAATCTAGTAGTACATTCCGTGTAATGGCCACTACATTTTTGTGGTGCCCAGCGACTTCAGTTCCTGCAGAGAGGGTTTTGTCCAGGGCAGGACAAATAATTACTGAAAAACGCAACAAACTAAAGGAGAACACTTTAAACACCTTACTTATATATTTTATTGTTGTATTTCAAACAACAGACTAAAGGACAATAATTTAAATTCCTTGCTTTTTATAAAACAAAATTTGCATGGCTTTTATGGTTGCATTCTAAATAATAAAAAATTCTGAGAAAAGTATTTTTAATTTGCAATACCTGCTCAAACGATCGGTTGTTAACCAATACATCGATCGTTCTTAAAATGATTATCGATAACATCGGACTCGTCAACTGTCGATGTTTAAGTAACACTAGTCTCCATTTTGGACACTGTTCCGGCTTGTCCCACAAATTTTCTACGTGGTCCAAGTCAAGTGAGTTTGCAGGCCACTTAGTAGGTTTTATTCACGATAACGAAAACGCCCCCGAATCATTACAGACCTACTTCAAGCTTGAACCTGACCTTGCACACGTTCAGAGGATGAATAATGCTTTACTTGGCCTTCGCACTCAGCGACGTGTTTCGCTTGAATGCAGTAAAAATGTGATTCATCAGACGGCATTACGCACCATCAGCCAGCTACTGTCCACGTCCGATGATTTCCAGCCCACAGAAGAAGCGCAGCTTTATGTGCCTGCGTGAGCGATGCCCTCTTGCGAGGTGGCCGACGCCAGGTCTTTATTGCGCGCAGTTTCCGTCGCGGCGTCCTCTCACTAACAAGTGGGGATGGACTTTCATTCACTGCCGGCAGCAATTCCCATCGCGTTTGGAAGCAATTTGATCGACAAGCCGTCCCTCTTTGTCAGGTTTTTTTTTTTCCGACCACAATTCTGACGCCGTATTTGGTGGCCGCGCGTGTCACTCCACTGTTAGTAGAAGCGCTGGGCAGTCAGCCGTGGAAGACCAGCAGATGCAGCAGCTGGCAGCTCCACACACCGCACGGCCAAGCACGGCTGCCCCTTTTCGCCACTCCGGCACGTCCTTACCTTTACCCATGTTTACGTTCAATGTCCGCTTGAACCGTAAATGTCTTATTCCCAACTACTGCCTTAAGGGGCTCCGGAAAGGCTCTAAATCATGAAAAGTTCAGTTTTTACTTTTTTGCGTTTTCTGAATCTGCAGACTATTACCTTTTAATAGATATATAATTTATTCAATTTCGAAGACTACAACTATTTTTAAATTTTTTTTTAAATGTGTTCTACATGGGCGTGACCCACTGTGGCGCTGTTAAACTGCTGTCAAATGGTGTTATTATTAACGTCCGTGTTCATCAGGTACATTTTAGTGATGTGAGATAAAGTATGTGTTGTGGCTAACGTGTGATGGCTCAATATATATCGCTGGTGTGATTGTCGATTGTTTCATGTTTATTTACTTTGTCGTTATCTCGAAAATATTCGTAATTAATTCTGTTTCTTGAGTCTCTGTTTTGTTGAAGTATAATAATGAGTGAAAGTAAAGTTATTAGAAATCCTCTGAAGGCTTTTAAGAAAAGGAGAAATGTTGGAAAGCCAAAGGTATGTGTTATTACTGTAAACAATAAAGACGATAACTAAGAAAGTATCGCCCATATGTAACGACGCAGAACGCCTTCGGGCTGCAGACAGGGCTGTAAAGAGTCTTGAAATACAAGCAAGAGTAAACAGGAGGAGGTACAAGAGGAAGCTGGAGGAGGAGTTTGCAGAGGATGAAGATAATCCATCCTATGGACCTGGAATGCACTAAAAAGTTAATCCAATCTTTGTCGCTCGATTCCCAAAACTTTTATTTTCTCATACTAATTACATGTTTTCTAAGGATCTTCCAAACATATTTGTTTCAAACTTTCAGTAAATGTTACACAGTACCTTCTGCATAATTTAACACAGCCTTTTTCCAAAAAACTGTATATTTTTGAATATGTAAATAAAAAATTGCAAAATAATGTTGTGAATTTTCATTACAATTGAAAAAAAATCATCTTTAATAACTGAACTAAAGTTTTGTAAAATCCCTGTGTTAAGTTGTAGTCCATATTCCAATAAATAATCTGTAAAAAGTTCAACTTCCTACCTGAAATACTTTGTGAGGAAAGATGTAATTTATAAGCGTTATTTTAACATTGCAAGTATAGGGCGTTCCGGAGCCCCTTAAGCTCACGTAGAGGCAGTGCACTCGCATAGTGGAGCACGTGACTCGAACTTTGCGCCGACTGTAAAGGTTTAACGATCGATTGGTGCGTGCGGCGGCACTGGCGCCACTAATTTCTCGTCTGCTGAACTTAAATTCAACCCTGCTCCTCATTTGGATGCAACGACGTAATATATAAAAAAAAAAAAAGAAATGGAAAAATTGCAGCGAACGATTTGTGTGTTCATCTTCATAATTAACAGGCACACAAGCTACATTTGCTATTTTATGGGGCCGATGTTTCGGATAACTACCTCGCTAAAGATGTAGGCGTCACTCTCTATGGGCCGCTGTCATTTAAGCAGCACTGCATGGAACTGTCAAAGAAGCCTGATTCGAGAGGGACTCTAGTTCACAAAATAGAGCTAAACAAGTAGCGAGTAAACGAAAATACGTAATGCAATGTTGCAGTTCCTGTTGTATAGTCAGTTGCTGAGTGTTGCGGGCCTGCTTGGAAAAGCAACTGTCGTATAACTAACACATACACTGACGGAAAAAATCCCAACACCAAAAAATAATTAGTGTAAAATAATGATTCGGAAATACATTTGTCTGCCTAACAGATTTAAGACATTAACATTGCAAGATCACAGATTAATGTGATAATGAGATAAGCCATTGCAAATGTGAAACGCTGCTACATTAATTACTAGTGTAACAGCCAGAATACTGATTGCAAATGTCCATGCATTGCGTGGTACAGGCGCCGGACGTCAGTTTGTAGGATGGAGTTCCACGCCTGTCGCACTTGGTCGGGCAATACAGGGACGTTTAGAGCTGGTTGTGGAATGATGCTAGACGTGGCCGACGATGTCCCACGTGTGTTCTATTGGAAGCAGATCTGGCGATCGAGGAGGCAAAGGCGGCTCCGTAGAGCACGTTGGGTTACAACTTGAGTACGCAGGCGAGCGTCACACTGTTCGAGAACTTCGTCTGGGATGCTGTTCACGAATGGCAGCCCCACAGGTCGCATCAAAAGAATGACGTGCCAGATGGCAGTCAAGGTGCGTGCGAGAACCGCGGGAGTGCTGCTGCTGTGTTACGAAATCGCGCCCCATACCATAACTCCACGTGTAGGTCCAGTGTGTTTCTGACGCAGACCAGTTGTTGTAGGCTCTCAGCGGACCTCCTTCTGACCAACACTCGGGCATCACTGCCACCAACACAGATGAACCGGTGTACCAGTTTATTTGGCTCTTCAGTGTATATCAACAAAAAAATGGTTCAAATGGCTCTGAGCACTATGGGACTAAACTTGTCGAGTCATCAGTCCCCTAGAACTTAGAACTACTTAAACCTAACTAAGCTAACGACATTACACACATCCATGCCCGAGGCAGGATTCGAACCTGCGACCGTAGCGGTCGCGCGGTTCCAGACTGTAGCGCCTAGAACCGCTCGGCCTTTCGGCCGGCCATCCTGCCTCCAATGAGCTCTCCGCTGACTCCACTGTAATTGCAAATGGCGATGGTTTGGGGTCAGTCTAATGCACGCAACAGGTTGGCTCGGAACTGTCCTTGAAGTAACCGATTTGTAACAGCTCGTTGTGTCACTGTGGTGCCAAGTACTGCTGCAGATGGAGTACGATGCACCAGAGCCATACACCGTGCACGATGGTCTTCCATAGAGCCATGTGGCGGTCCGGAGCCCGCGACCACCGCTGCCAGCAGTCAAGTACGAGTCTTTCTGCAGTATCGCAGAAGGAACATTCAGCTTTTCGTATCCCTATTCCACCATCTCCCTCAAGCTCGGTGAGGTGTTAGTAATGGTGTCTTTGCATCCTTAAAGGCATTCTCGATTGACATCAACTCACAATGCCGGATCTCAAACGTAACTATCGAGACTGTTACAGCGTGTATTTAAAACACCACTCTTATACGATGGGCACGAAATTTCAATATGCATCATCTTTCAGTTGTAGAAACACGCCAACCAACTTTAGTTTATGTCGCACGATTCCTTTTTGGTATTTCATTTTTCCCCGCATCTAAATGACATCAAGAGGATCATTAGAGGCACTAACAGATCTACTCCCCTTTTGTAGTGAACTGTGTAAGGAGGCTATAATTTCGCACCTTACAAGCACTCATCTACATACTTTGCCGTGATTTACGACCGGAATTAGGTATCATTTGATAGGTTATACATCGTATATATGAAGAAGACTGACATTGTCTGCCGGCCGGTGTGGCTAAGCGGTTCTAGGCGCTACAGTCTGGACCCGCGCTACCGCTACGGTCGCAGGTTCGAATCCTGCCTCGGGCATGGATGTGTATGATATCCTTAGGTTAGTTACGTTTAAGCAGTTCTAAGTTCTAGGGGACTGATGACCTCAGATGTGAAGTCCCATAGTGCCATTTTTTTTTTTTTTTTTTTGACATTGTCACGTACACCTTGTAAATAGCTGTTAACGCTTATTGCATGAAAGGTGATGGATTATCTTTATTATCAAAATGGCGTAAGGAATGATTGCCTATACTAACAGATGTTGGAATGCCAGTGGAAATGAAACAGAGTGTGTAATTCAGATCCTGGGTGGAAAAGCCCGCAAAGGTGTGTCGGTCCTGTTTAACACAGGACGTAGCTCAAGACAAACTGTCGGGGCATCTGAGCGCTGAGGCACAATACTGCGGCGGCCGGCCGCTTTGTAGCGAGGCCGGAAGAATCACCGGATAATAGTTTGGAAACTCTGAAAGGAGGAGGAGGAGAGAGCAACAAGGAGGAGTTACCTCGGAAATCACGCAGGCTCGGTTATTTCTGAGGATTTTTACTCTCAGAAGCGTACAACTGTATTCCTAATTAACGGGGATAGGTATTTCCTCGCAAACTTTCCGCGCTGGATGACAAAAGACTAAAATATGGTTGGTCGGCGTTCGGAAGAATCTGTAAAGAGGGAGAATATTCCATGGTTTGGAGAGTATGATTCGCCTTCTGCAGTTACGAGGGAGGGGAGCCGAGCTTTGCTGGGAAGCCAGCGGTGGAGAGAAAGGCGACTTCCCTTTCGGGCGCCCGTGTCTGACGGTCACTCAGTATCTGCTCTTGTTGGTACAGGCGGACTTGCTGTCTTTGCTCTCAGGAGATTTTATAGTTAGTGAACGGTTAGGCACAGTACTGTTGCCAACTTACAAGATTCTGGACTTTGATTCCGGGTAGGGAGTGGTCGTTAAGCACGCAGCGTTCAGTGATTGAGGGCGCTTCTCACGTTGAGACGTTATCTGGACTCCGTCCTTGTGTGGCTGGGAGTTCGCGTCCTAATGTTGGAATGTGGTTTTTTATATTTTGTGGCTCGAGTTCTCCCATCATCGCAGACGTGTACGAAAGCATCACTCCAACATACCGGACACAGTACATACGGTGATATTGCTAACTGCTTTGGCTTATTAGGACTATAAAGCTAAGCAGCTGTGATCACGTAACTTTTATTTCCACTAAGGTTGCACATCACAGTAAATCATTTTTGAAAGTAGTGTCTTCTAGTGTTTGGTACGTAGATGATGTGAGTCATCTCGCGCTATTTATATTAGATCGCGTAGCTATAAAAAGGGGCATATGTGGGCAGTTGATGAGTAATATTAGTTAGGGAGTTCATTTGTATCTCTTTATGCCCTTTGGACATTGATAGATAAACATTTGTAATATATAAAGGGATTCTAATCTACAATAAATTTATAAACAGAAACAGCATTTATCATGTTGTAGTTCCTAGTTCCCTAAATCATTCAGTTACGTTTATGTTGTAATTTATATACTAAAGAGCAAGAAAGAGGAAATAATATGACCACTAAGCGATCCTAAGATCTGCTTCAGGGGACAGGTGGACCGGGCCAAATCTTCATTTGCGCTTTCAGTATTTTCCGTTGCGCACATTCGTTTTACACCCGCCTCGAGTACCATCTTGGAACTGTTACATCCAATAATGACCCTTCAGAACTCAGAAGAAAAACTGCCAAGATGTAAATTCTTCAGTAATAAATCGTTACAAAGTGGCACTTCCAAAATACACCAGCTATAAGCCTGAAGTGACGCAAGCCACCTTGGGTCGTTGTTATGGTCACAGACGTATTCGATGTCACAGAGAGGTGGAAAGAACGTTGGAATGAACATCCATCCCAGGACGCCCAACTGATTCAAATGCCGACGACGAAGGTTGCAGGTTTTCATCTTCTCCGTAGCGAACGGTTGGCACTCTACTGCATCCACATCCAAATGGGACAAGAGAGAGGTGGTCTCATTTTCAGGACGTGGCGTTATTCCGAAAGGGCTGCGTGTGACTATGGTTGCAAGAAGCAGACGATAGAACTTCCTGCCGGGAAACGTAAAATGACATTGAGTTTTGCGATTTGGTTGTTAAATTTAAACGTTAAGCTACAAATTCGTTATGAATGTACACTTATAAGGCACAATATTATGTACACTATCTGTTGCGTGACGGTGTAAATAGAGTCTGAAATGGAGAAGAGACGAATCGGGAATCATTTCAGCGCAAAAGAGGAAATTCTACCGAGATAAGCGACTTTGACAAAAGGCAAATGGTTGTGACCCGGCGCTTGGGAACTACGAGGGGCGTTCAATAAATAATGGAACACTTTTGTTCCTCGTCCATTTTCAGTTGAAAACATGCGAAATTTGTTGTGGGACATCGTGAAATATTTCCAATTCAACTCGTTTAGTTTCTTATAGTTCCGACAAGCTACACGTGTCCTTGAGGAGCGTTCCAAGCAGACAGTTGTCATTCTTTTGGCAGAAAAGAGCATCGTAGATATACACAGGCGCTTGCAGAATTTCTATCGAGACCTGACAGTGACCAAAATCACGGTAAGACGTTGGTCGAAGCGTCTGTCTTCATCCCAACAAGGTCGTGAAAACTTGTCCGGCCCCCTGTTCGACGGCGAGTCACACACAGCTGTGACTCCTGCAGTGTTGGAACGTACGGACACTCTCATTCGAGGTGATCGACGGATCACCACTGAAGGCATCGCTGCTGAACTGGACGTCTCTGTTGGTAGCGCTGACACACTCGTCCACCAGTTGGGATACTCAAAGGTGTGTGCCAGCTGAGGTCCGCGGCGCCTAGCACAAGACCATCTGTGCGGAATAGGTCGCACGTTACGAGGTTGATCGTGACAATTTTTGTCGATCATCGTCACAGGCGATGAAACATGGCTGCTCCACTTAGAACTAGAAACAAAACGGCAATTCGTGGAGTGGCACCACACAAGTGAAGTGGCGGCACACAACCTCTCCTTCGAAGAAAAAGTTCGAAGCCGCACTCTCAGCCGGTAAAGCCATGGCGGCGCCGTTCTGGGATTCTGAAGCGGTTGTTCCGTACGACATCCTCCGTTACGGTGTAACGATCAACTCTGAATGTATTGTGCTGCCCTCAGGAAACTGAAGAAACAACTTCAGCGTGTTTGTTGCCACAAAGATACCTACGAGCTTGTCCTTCTCCGTGACAACGCATGGCCTCACACAAGTCTGCGCAGCCGGGAGCAGCTCACAAACCTTCACTGGACTGTCTGTCCTTCCTCGTCCAGCCCACAGCCCGGATCTCGCTCCTTCTGTCTGCTTGGCCCAGTGAAGAATGCACTTCTTGCGAAGTAGTACGTAGATGACGGGGAAGTTACTGATGCAGCATGACGTCGGCTCCCAGGGTGCCACGTGGGCATATGGGCCCTCGCAGTAAGGATATTATATTGAAAAAAGGAGGGGGTCTCTAGCTAAAAGGTTGGGGAGTAAAATATTATATTGGGATCCTGAATAAAACCAACCTGCTTTCAGAAAAAAAGTGTTACACTACTTATTGAGCACCTCTGGCGGCATCACACAAAAAGCGAAGCTGGCGAGCTGTTCGTGTGGTGCTGTTGTGAGTATCTGTGGAAAGTGAGTGAGACCACGCGTAGGCGGCCAGGTATGGGACGTCCGCTTCTCCTCACAGAACGTGGAGGTCCCCCCCCCCCCCCCCCCCCACTCCCTCAATCAGGGTGAGCGGCGATCCGCGGCAGACCTGGCGACAGCGTACAATGCACAAGTGTGTCGGAGCACATTGTTGAACACGGGGCCCCGCAGCGGTCGATACCTACGTGTATCCGTGTTGATTCAACCACATCGACAGTTGCGACTGCAGTGGCCGTGGTTTGAGATTGGGCCCTGGGTCAGTGCAAACGCGTCGCCTGCCTTTTGACTCACGTTTCTAGTTTCACTACGTCGATCGCCGTATCCGGATACGCCGTAGGCCAGGCAAATTGCTGCTAGAAACAAACCGCGCACCGCGAACGCAGACTGCTGGAAGTACTATCGGTACGTATGCAACACTACGTGTTCCTAAAACGTTCGAAAACGCAGCGCATAAAAACGGTTCAAATGGTTCTAAGCACTATGGGACTCAACTTCTGAGGTCATCAGTCCCCTAGAACTTAGAACTACTTAAACCTAACTAACCTAAGGACATCACACACATGCATGCCCGAGGCAGGATTCGAACCTGCGACCGTTGCGGTCGCGTGGTTCCAGACTGTAGCGCCTAGAACCGCTCGACCACTCCTGCCGGCTAAAAACGGAATTTTTCTGTTCTCGTACGTTAGGGTTCTGTTGAGAAAAAGGTATTGTCAAATGTGTTGGATAGCCCTTGGACCAGGGACCATTTGTATACCCAACACAAGGATCGCCTTAGTGCCACTGTCCTACAGTACGGCGTCAAAGTACGGATGTTACACTCTTCCTCCAGCTTAGACAATGCAGCAAATCGGTTGCTTCTTTTTGCCTTTGATGTAGTTTACGATCGGCCTGATGGGACTTACGGAGGCACCATTACCTCATAGGAGTTTTTCAGTATATTTTCGCCGTCACCAGAGGACGAAAACCCTGCTGAGGACTCTAAGACGGCTATGCACAACAAATGACTAAAATTTTTGCTAATATTTCTAAGATCCTGATTTCGAAGAATACCCAAAATTTTTTTCATATATTCACCGTTTCCAAGATACAGAGATTCAAAGTTACCCTACTTTTACAAGTAAAATACGGTATGAGGTCAAATATAAATAATAGGGAACCGCGGCGAATTGCTCAAATTTTGACAGTATATTCTGTACGCATTTATCTAGCAGAGCTATCTCCTCGTTTTCAAAAACCTTTATCTGTTGTTGAGAAACACCGCAATATTTTTTATTTATTTACTTATATTTTGTGCCAAAACCCAGCCACAGATTCTGAGACGGCTATGCAAAAGAAATGGCTGCAATTTTTACGATGTATCCGTAAGTTCCAGATCTCGTACAATCTTGAAAATTTTCTTCATACCTTCATCCGTTCGGCAGATATAGAGATTCAAACTTACTCAATTTGTACACGTAAAATTGTATATTTCTAAATTTGTGGTATGATCTTATGGGACTATGGTATGAAGATTAGCATCTCCAAAACGAAAGTAATGTCAGTGGGAAAGAAATATAAACGGATTGAGTGCCAAATAGGAGGAACAAAGTTAGAACAGGTGGACGGTTTCAAGTACTTAGGATGCATATTCTCACAGGATGGCAACATAGTGAAAGAACTGGAAGCGAGGTGTAGCAAAGCTAATGCAGTGAGCGCTCAGCTACGATCTACTTTCTTCTGCAAGAAGGAAGTCAGTACCAAGACTAAGTTATCTGTGCACCGTTCAATCTTTCGACCAACTTTGTTGTATGGGAGCGAAAGCTGGGTGGATTCAGGTTACCTTATCAACAAGGTTGAGGTTACGGATATGAAAGTAGCTAAGATGATTGCAGGTACTAGTAGATGGGAACAATAGCAGGAGGGTGTCCACAATGAGGAAAACAAAGGAAAACTGGGAATGAATTCTATAGATGTAGCAGTCAGGGCGAACAGGCTTAGATGGTGGGGTCATGTTACACGCATGGGAGAAGCAAGGTTACCCAAGAGACTCATGGGATCAGCAGTAGAGGGTAGGAGGAGTCGGGACAGACCGAGGAGAAGGTACCTGGATTCGGTTAAGAATGATTTTGAAGTAATAGGTTTAACATCAGAAGAGGCACCAATGTTAGCACTGAATAGGGGATCATGGAGGAACTGTATAAGGGGGGCTATGCTCCAGACTGAACGCTGAAAGGCATAATCAGTCTTAAATGATGATGATGATGATGATCTTATGAGACCAAACTGCTTAGGTCATCGGTTCCTAAGCTTCCACACTACTTAATCTAACTTAAACTAACTTACACTATGGACCACACACCACACACCCATCATAGAAATAGAAAGACCTAAAGCGCCTTCACAAAAAGAAAAAACCAAAAAAATAACAGGAAAAAAATAATCATAATCAAACTCAATAAGAAAAACAATAATTAATATAAATAAAGAAAGAACAATATATTCTAATCTCATAAAGAACCATTAATAAATGCTTACGTTTAGAGGAAAAAACATAAACACCAGCAAAATAAATCAATAAAGAAGTAAAGACAGAGAATATAAACATTAGTTTTAATAGTTTAAAAAAAACGCCGGTCTTGTAAACCGGAAATAAGTTCAGCCCCCACTTTTAAAACTTCAGAGGTGGAAAAGCTTTCCATCATCGGTCCCCAAAACCGATATTTTAATAAACTAACCCCTGAAATGATTAAAATAATAATTATATCACTATCAAATGTAATAAATATTAATTTTATTAAATTAAGACACCCAATATCAATAATGCTTTTCATTATCCTACAAACCTTTTTAGTCAGGCTAATAACAGGAACAATAATGGAAAGATATTGATTATCATATATTTTATTTTTAACGTTTCTTGGTGGTATATTAGTTCTATTTATTTATATTACGAGAATTGCATCAAATGAAATATTTCAACCTAAATCAATTACGATAATTATTACCTTAACTATATGAGTATTTATTATATCAATATTAATTATTCTAGATATAACAATATTTAGAGACTTTTTCAAAAATACTGAAACTATAAATATTGATATCTCAATCAATTATCAAGAAATAACAATATCTTTAGAAAAACTATATAATAGACCAACATTTATTATTACAATAATAATAATAATTTATTTATTTTTGGCACTATTAGCAGTTGTTAAAATCACCAATATTAACCAGGGGCCTATTCGTAAAATAAGATAATTTACTAATCAATAAACCCTTACAATTAAGACATCCTTTAATTAAAATCATTAATAACTCTTTAGTTGATTTACCTGCACCAACAAATATTTCATTTTGATGAAATTTTGGATCCCTGCTAGGACTATGTTTAGTAATTCAAATTGTAACCGGACTATTTTTAGCTATACATTTTACATCAAATATTGAAATAGCGTTTAGTAGTGTAGTTCACATCTGCCGAGACGTAAATAATGGTTGAATTATTCGAACCTTACACGCAAATGGAGCTTCTATATTTTTTATTTGTATTTATTTACATGTAGGACGGGGAATTTACTACGGATCCTACATATACATGCACACCTGAATAATTGGTACAGTAATTCTATTCTTAGTTATAGCAACCGCATTTATAGGATACGTTTTACCTTGAGGTCAAATATCATTCTGAGGTGCGACAGTAATTACTAATTTATTCTCAGCAATTCCATATTTAGGAACAGATTTAGTTCAATGGGTATGAGGAGGGTTTGCTGTTGATAATGCAACATTAAACCGATTCTTTACATTTCATTTTGTACTACCGTTTATTATTGCTGCAATGGCAGCAATTTATTTATTTTTCCTTCACCAAACAGGGTCTAATAACCCTTTAGGCCTAAATGGAGATATTGAAAAAATCCCATTTCACCCATACTTTACTTTCAAGGACTCTATTACATTTGTATTAATAACATCATTATTAATTATATTATGCTTGATTAATCCTTACCTTCTAGGGGATCCAGATAATTTTGTACCTGCTAACCCATTAGTAACCCCCGTCCACATCCAACCGGAATGATATTTCTTATTTGCATATGCAATTCTACGATCAATTCCTAATAAGCTAGGGGGTGTTATTGCACTATTCTTATCAATTAGAATCTTAATAATTTTACCATTTTATAACAAAACACCATTTCGAGGTATTCAATTCTATCCTATTAATCAAATTTTATTCTGAATTATAGTAGTTGTTGTATGCTTATTAACATGAATTGGTAAACGACCTGTTGAAGAACCTTACATTATAACAGGACAAATCTTAACAATTATCTACTTTACATACTTCTTAATTAATGTACATATTGCAAACGCATGAGATAAACTAATTAAGGAATAATAAGTTAATTAGCTTAGGAAAAGCCTATGTTTTGAAAACATAAAACTAGAAGTTTAACTCTTCTATTAACTTTTCTTAAAAAATTTCACTAAATAAAAGAAATAAATAAAATCTTTAAACCGACAAAGAAAATAAAAAAATTTAAAGATAAAGGCAAAAAACTTTTTCAAGCTAAGTATATTAACTTATCATAACGAAAACGTGGTAATGTCCCCCGAACTCAAATAAACCCAAAGGACATTACAGCAAGCTTAATAAAAAATATAAAAGAATAAAAATCACCACCTAAAAAAATTAAAGCTAATAATATTCTTATAAAAACAATTCTTGTATACTCAGCTAAAAAAATTAAAGTAAAACCACCTGCACCATATTCAATATTAAAACCTGAAACTAACTCAGATTCACCTTCGGCAAAGTCAAAAGGAGTACGGTTAGTTTCAGCTAAACAAGAAGCAAAACAAGCTAAAGCTAAAGGAAAAGAAATAATAATAAATCAACAATAAAGCTGATAATTTATAAAATCAAACATGTTAAAACTACCAATTAAAATAATTAAAGATAATAAAATTAAAGCCAAACTAACTTCATATGAAATTGTCTGAGCAACAGAACGAAGAGAACCTAATAAAGAATAATTTGAATTAGAAGACCAACCAGCAATTATAACAGTATAAACACCTAATCTAGTGCAACATAAAAAAACAAAAATCCATAAGAAAAAGAACACATATAAGTCAAGTAAGGGAAAATTACTCAAACAGCCAAGGAAATCATTAAATTAAAAACAGGGGAAAAATAATAAAGTAAATAATTAGATATAATAGGAATTGGCTGCTCCTTACAAATTAATAGCATCACTAAAGGGCTGAGGAATTCCTACAAAACCTACTTTATTTGGGCCCTTTCGAATTTGTATGTAACCTCAAACCTTACGCTCTAATAAAGTTAAAAAAAGCAACACTAATTAAAACACAAATAACTAATAAAAGAAAATTCAAAATAAACATAAATAAATCATAAAGTATCAATACTATTTGTAGAAAAAATCTACATAAATGAATTCTAAATTCAACACATTAATCTGTCAAAATAGTAATTTAATTAATATTAATCAATAAAATAAAAAATATTTCAACCATATGGTCCTTTCGTACTAATATGAATCAATAATCTTAGGATAGAAACCGACCTGGCTCACGCCGGTCTGAACTCAGATCATGTAAGAATTTAAAGGTCGAACAGACCTAATCACTGGGCTACTGCACCCAAAATTTTTCTTAATCCAACATCGAGGTCGCAATCTGCTTTGTCGATATGAGCTCTCAAAAACAATTACGCTGTTATCCCTAAGGTAACTTAATCTTATGATCATAAATTATGGATCAAAACAACAAACATAAATAAATGATATAATAATGAAGAGTTTATTTATTCTTCATGTCACCCCAACAAATCATCATCATTAAATATAGAAAGACAAACAAAAAACTATATAAAAAGAAAATGTTAAGCTCTATAGTGTCTTCTCGTCCTAAAGAAAAATTTAAGCCTTTTGACTCAAAAGTTAAATTCAAAAATTTATTAAGAGACAGTTGATTTCTCGTCAAGCCATTCATTCCAGCCACTAATTAAGAGACTAATGATTATGCTACCTTTGCATGGTCAAAATACCGCGGCTCTTTAAAAATCTGCCTAGTGAGCAGGCCAGACCTCAAAGTATTTTCAAGAGGACATGTTTTTGATAAACAGGCGGAAATCAATTTTGCCTAGTTCCTTATAATAAATTCACAAGGTAAAACTTATATACAAATAAATATACTAATTCTATCATAATTACAAAAATTTTAAAATTAAATAAATAATCTTAATAAAAAACCTAAAATAATTATAAAATCAAAATAAAAAATAATGAACTAAAACGTAATCATAAAGATAGCTGGTTTAAAGCTTACTATTATATTTTATAAAACAAATTATAGGTTATTAACTTCAAAGCTTATCCCTTAAAGAATAAATAAGTTAATATTTATACTTAAAAAATTAAATAAAAACAATTAACTTCAAAAAATTAAATTTTTTCTTAAGAAACTAGATATCTTGGGAAACGATTAACATCTCATTTCTATAAATAATTTAATAATAATTATGATACATTAACTATAAATTATTTATAAATCAACCCAAATCGAGACAAGTAAAATAAATACTAAAATTTTAATAAACCCTGATACAAAAGGTACAATAAATAAAATCTACTTTTAAAAATTTAAAATAATATTTCATAAAACAATTACATTACCAATAAACTATAATTTAAAAAATCAATTCTACAAAATATACTAAGACAAAATTCAACAAAATTATTTTTATTAAATAATTAAATAAACAAAAAATAAATATAATAAAATAAATAATCAAGATATCCTGATTTGCACAGAAAAATTTTCAGTGTAAATGAAACACTTTACTAATAAGTTATATCTTGAAACTCTTACTAGATACACTTTCCAGTACATCTACTATGTTACGACTTATCTCATCTAAATTGAAGCTAAATTAAAACAATAAAATAGAATAATCAATAATGAGAGCGACAGGCGATGTGTACACACCTCAGAGCCAATATCAGTTAAATTAAATAAATTAAATTACTATCAAATCCGCCTTCATTAACAGTATTTCACCATCAAATCCGTTATAAACAAAAATCTATTGTAACCCACCTCCTCTTAACTATAAGCTGCACCTTGACCTGAAATATTTTATAATTATAAATCTTGAGAATTATAACTCTAAAAAGATTCTCTGATAACGGAGATATACAAACAAATAAATCAAGTAGAGTAAATCGTGTATTATCAATCACGGGGTAGGTTCCTCTGAATGGAATGAGATACCGCCAAATTCTTTGGGTTTAAAGACCTTAACTAATAGTAACCTGGTAAATATAATTAACATTTAAAATAATAGGGTATCTAATCCTAGTTTATTATTTAAATTTCACAGATTCATAAAAAGAGCTATAAATAAATTTTAACATTTCACCTTACAAATTTATATTTTAACCCTAAAAATATAAACAACTGTTTTAACCAATAATATTCACTTGTATCAATCGTATAACCGCGGCTGCTGGCACGAATTATGCCGATACTAAATCAATTGCTAAATCCAAAATCACTTGATAATTAAATCAAATTACTGCAAAATAGAACATTTAGTTTAACAAAACTTACATATAATACAAAGAAAAAGTGAATAAATAAGCAAGAATAAAACTTTTGGAAACAAAATAAGAAATTCAAAATTTTTTTAAAATAAGAAAAAATAAGAGATTCAAATTGATCTGGCCTTTATGCAAAGAATTGTTCGGCTTGGAAATGATTGATCGATATTGTTGGATGTCATCCTGTAAGATATCGCGGCAAATTCTGTGCAACTGGCGTGTTAGATCGTCAAAATCCCGAGCTCGTTTCAGGACTCTGGCCATAACGTTCCAAACGTTCTCATTTGGGAAGAGATCGGCGACCTTGCTGGCCAAGGTAAGGTTTGGCAAACACGAACAGCAGAAACTATCGCCGTGTACAGCGGGCACTATCTTTGTGAAATGTAGGCCCAGGATAGGTTGCCATGAAGGGCAACGAAGCGGAGCATAGGACGTCGTCGACGTGCCGCTGTTCTGTAAGGGAGTCATGGATGAGGACCAAAGAGCTCATGCTGTGCAGTGACCACCACTCCCTCTTGTCGGGCCATATGGCGGTCGGCAGTCAGGTTCGTATCCCACTACTGTCTGGGGCGACTCCAGAAACGTCTTCGCTGATGATCGGCGATGGGTGGCTCAGTTCAGTGTGATTGATCAGTGAAGACAATTCTACTCCAGTCAATGAGATTCCAGACAGAAGACGAGTCTGGAGACGCACCAGACAGCAGTGGGATACCATCCTGAGTGTCGTCCACCATACAGCGGGATAATAAGGAGAACTGATTGTTCGGGCTGGCATTTCATTTCATAGCAGGACCCCTTTGGTTGTCACCCGAGCCACAGTTGTAACACAGCGATATGTCGAACATATTCCACGTCCAGTTATGGCGCCCTTCATGGCAAGCCATCCTAAGGTTAATTTCGCCAGTATTATGTCCGCCCGCACACGGCGAGAGTTTCTACCGCTTGTTTTAGTGCTTGCCAGAACCTACCTTGTCCAACAAGGTCGCCAGATCACTCCCTAATTGGAAATGTTTGGTCAATTATGGGCAGGGTCCTTCAACCATCTCGGGATTTTGGCGATATAATTGGACAGAATTTGGGACGATATCCCTCAGGAGGACATCCAACAATTCTGTCAATCATTGCGAAGACGAGTAATTCCTTGCTTATGGACGAGAGGTGGGCCATATACTGACTTGATCATTTGTTGTTTCCTTTGAGTAAATTATCTAATTTTTCTGAAACTGATATCATTTGTTTGTACGAGGGCAGTTCAATAAGTAATGCAACACATTTTTTTTCTGAAACAGGGGTTGTTTTATTCAGAATTGAAATACACCAGGTTATTCCCCAATCTTTTAGCTACACAACACTATTTTTCAACGTAATCTCCATTCAATGCTACGGCCTTACGCCACCTTGAAATGAGGGCCTGTATGCCTGCACGGTACCATTCCACTGGTCGATGTCGGAGCCAACGTCGTACTGCATCAATAACTTCTTCATCATCCGCGTAGTGCCTCCCACGGATTGCGTCCTTCATTGGGCCAAACATATGGAAATCCGACGGTGCGAGATCGGGGCTGTAGGGTGCATGAGGAAGAACAGTCCACTGAAGTTTTGTGAGCTCCTCTCGGGTGCGAAGACTTGTGTGAGGTCTTGCGTTGTCATGAAGAAGGAGAAGTTCGTTCAGATTTTTGTGCCTACGAACACGCTGAAGTCGTTTCTTCAATTTCTGAAGAGTAGCACAATACACTTCAGAGTTGATCGTTTGACCATGGGGTAGGACATCGAACAGAATAACCCCTTCAGCGTCCCAGAAGACTGTAACCATGACTTTACCGGCTGAGGGTATGGTTTTAAACTTTTTCTTGTTTCAGTTTCGAAGTGATGAACCCATGTTTCATTGCCTGTAACAATCTTTGACAAGAAATTGTCACCCTCAGCCACATGACGAGCAAGCAATTCCGCACAGATGGTTCTCCTTTGCTCTTTATGATGTTCGGTTAGACAGCGAGGGATCCAGCGGGAACAAACCTTTGAATATCCCAACTGGTGAACAATTGTGACAGCACTACCAACAGAGATGTCAAGTTGAGCACTGAGTTGTTTGATGGTGATCCGTCGATCATCTCGAACGAGTGTGTTCGCACGCTCCGCCATTGCAGGAATCCCAGCTGTGCACGGCCGGCTCGCAAGCGGGAGATCAGACAGTCTTGCTTTACCTTGCGGCGATGATGACACACGCTTTGCCCAACGACTCACCGTGCTTTTGTCCACTGCCAGATCACCGTAGACATTCTGCAAGCGCCTATGAATATCTGAGATGCCCTGGTTTTCCGCCAAAAGAAACTCGATCACTGCCCGTTGTTTGAAACGCACATCCGTTACAGACGCCATTTTAACAGCTCCGTACAGCACTGCCACCCGCCGGAAGTCAATGAAACTATACGAGACGAAGCGGGAGTGTTTGAAAATATTCCACAAGAAATTTCCGGTTTTTTCAACCAAAATTGGCCGAGAAAAAAAAGTGTTGCATTACTTATTGAACTGCCCTCGTGCGTGTGCATAGCATCTACCGATTTCTATCGCATTCGTATAATTCCTTCGCGGAGTGTCCTTAAATTGCAAGTGAGTGTTCAATGTGCGGACTACTAGGTAATGTGTCCTCTAGAAGAGGAACAGAGAGGGAGTGGGGGAGGGGGAGATGGGGAAGGGGGATGAGCAGAAGGAGCGGACGGCTGCAGTGTTAGGCTTAGTGGTGTGTCGGCGGCGAGGGCGCGGCGCGACTGATGCGGGCAGATTAATGGCGGCGGCGTCGCAGGCCGCAGGAAGCGGCCCTGCCCAGGGGGTTTGCCGGCCGCTAAGTGTGTTGTGACAGCGGGCGGGACTCCGGAAGCGGCACGTGTTGCGCGGAATCCCGCAGCGTCCTCCTGCCGCCCGCACAGTACTCTGACAGCAGGCGCGGCTGCGAAACAACTGGGGGGATGCGTGTTAGCAAGCTGCTGCGAAAGCAAGCAGAGATTCGGCACAGATTTAAGCGAAGGCAGAGCCTATTTGACAAACTGAGCTTAGGGAAGCCAAAACGTGTGTGAGGAGATCTGGTTAAGAAGTTTTCGGTGAATGTAAATGCAAACAAATTGACTCCAAACCTTGACAAATTTAGATCTTAATAACATCATTAAGCGGGTCGAAATGATCTATTCATACTGGCATCCAAACGATAAACAATAGACCGACGTATTGAATTCAGTCTTCCGACTCTGTTTCACTGCAGAAGGTCGCCCTTCCTTTCAGTAACCGCACGAAAACTGAAATGGCACACAGCGACATAACTGATCGCGGAATAGATAGACTAAAACCACTCAAAAGAGGAAAGGCATGAGACATCTGTCTGAAAGAAGAACTTCTACCCTTTCTAGCAATAGCTTGTTGTAGGTAAGTGGCACATCGAACGGTGATTTTTGTACCTTGAAACTGAGTAATGGTTTTTCAGTCTTTGGTCAATTTCTACGTTTATTACAGGGAGTAAACGAAATAAAAAACCTAAAATTGGTTATTTCAGAACGGTTTTAAGAGTCATGTTAAATTAGCGTGGAGAAAAAACCGTATAACCGAAAACCGGCTGTGTCAGCGACCACCGCCACCCCTAGTAATTACCGTTGACCTAAAATCATGACATTTGGCAGGAAGCAAGGTCTCACAGTACATAAAACTTTTTGCCGTTACAAACCTACATTACAGTCCTAACCTCTCCAACTCTAGGGACTTTTATGTAGTTTTCAGTAATGGGTAGAGTGGTTCTTGAGGAAGGTTTGTGTACATAATTTGCCAGTATTTCTTGATAATTGGTTAAGCTGCAATGAGGCGAAGTTCTCTTCCATTCTCACAACGATGGCTTTGCCACCTAGGGGTCATAGACCTTATGGCCTCTCGACTACCGTGCTGACAGCCTATGCCTGCGACACGTACAGCATCTGAAATGTTTCGAAAGCAAAATAATACTGATGCAGGATTGCGGTTGTATTGTTTGGGATGAGGTTCCCACGGAACAATTCGGCATTTGCGTGACAGCAGCAGCCCTGTGGCAGGCTGAACCGCCTCCTTCTCCGGAGACTTCTCCAGGTCTTACCAGTAACCACAGCGGGGGCGACAGCAGACCAAGTCAATGCGCCTGCAGTTTGCACATAGCGTAGCATGTTACTGTAACTCCAGCGTTAATTAAGTAAATGAACAATTACTATAGCGAACGCGGAAATAACAACAACAAATTTAAAGTGAAAACTTAAAATGTTCCGGGAATTCCTGCGACTGATATCGAGCCTGTGTCGATATCGATCTCAGGCCGAGTTCGTCGCAATCCTCGATTCCTGGGATGCACGACCCACTTATTGTTGTGACCAGGCGAAACTACTTTCGTTTGTCCGTAACTGGGGTTCTCTGATTGCACGTTGAACGGCACAAAAAAAATGGCTCTGAGCACTATGGGACTCAACATCTTAGGTCATAAGTCCCCTAGAACTTAGAACTACTTAAACCTAACTAACCTAAGGACATCACACACACCCATGCCCGAGGCAGGATTCGAACCTGCGACCGTAGCAGTCCCGCGGTTCCGGACTGCAGCGCCAGAACCGCTAGACCACCGCGGCCGGCTTGAACGGCACAGAGGAACTGTTACTCACGAGATATTAGTTCTATTAGTACTCTTTATTACATTAACGACTAGAAGATTTACTTAAATGGACACAGTTCCTTGCCACGCGATTGCTTGATAATTTATAACTGTCAGAGACTATTAAAGCGCCACTTGATGTGCTAATTAACAAACTGTCCTCTTGGAGTTCTGTGTTCTCCATTTACGAAAGTACAGCAGCATCTGACACTCTGAGTCACTCATCAGTCCTACTCGACGATGCTGACTGCTTCAGCTGAGGCCACGCACTGGGGGGAGAGCACTTCCGTGGCTGGCTCTGTATTGACCTCCAGCGTGAGGGCGCTGCTGAGCCGAGACGGAACGCGCCGTCTCCAGGTGCCCCTCCCATACATCAGCGCGGGTTGCCGTCAGACCTCGCAAACACCTGCCGTACTGACACGCGTCGCCAACTTTGGTGTGACTCCGGGATTTCTGGACGACAGCATACTGTCCTTACAGGGAGATTTTTTCAACCGTGTCCGAAGTCTAGGGATTGAGTGATGAGAGGATACGGAACAAAAAACGTCTAATGAAAATATGTCCGGAAATGCATGGTTCTCGTGTTATAGACATTCGACCATACTTTGTTACATGGATTGCGGTCTAATACGCATGCAGCCACAGTTACAATATCCGTGGTTTCCTTCTAAAGGGTGGTACGGTTCCCGATACGTCATGCCCTAGCTCTCTCTCTCTCTCTCTCTCTCTCGCCATAGTAATTAGTAATGTTGTGTCCAGTTCACTTCTCTTGCTGACTCACTTTGTAGTGGATGTGATACAGCGTTGTGCACAATGGTTCCGTCTTCGAATCGACATCTTGCCGATACGGCAAAGGCAAAGCAAATGGCAAAGGGCGGCGGGCAGCAAGGTTGTATTAGGAGACCATCCTAGACGACAACAAGCGCAGCATCCAGTGTTCCGCTGTTTGTCTGAGCAAGCAAGAAATTATAAATGACGTACCCGAAATGTTCGGACACCAGACTTGGAGGAAAATGTGACACCGCCGTGTCAATACCATGCAGTTGGCTCTCCAGTACAGGGTAAGCCACACGACCGTGTGGAACATTCTCAATGACTATTGTCACTACACTTATCACTTACAGCGCGTGCAGGGCTCACTGGCGACAGACGTTTCACATCTGGAGCAGTTTTGTCAGTGATTTCTTCACCAGACAATCACAATTCCGGGATTCGTGTCATCCATCCTATTCACAGATGAGGCCAACTTTAAGCGGAGTCTTACTTTGATAAGTCACGTATGAGGTAATACGCAGAACCCTCATGGTATGGTGACAGCTAACCGTCAGCATCGGTCAGGCTGGAATATGTAGGCCGGGATAATGGGCGACCGTATTTTGGGACCAGTCTTCCTTCCACGGCGCCAAACAGACCGGAACTATCGGCATTTCTTGCGGGTGACTTTGCCAACCTGCTGGAAGAAGTGCCATTGACGATTCGAGTGGTTATTTGGCTGCTACATGACGGCGCTTCAGCCCACTTCGCCGTTAACGTCAGGACGCATCTCAATCGTATCTTTCCTGGTCGACGGAAGGGACGAAGTGGTCCAGTTGCGTGGCCTGCTCGATCACCAAATCTCAACCCGTACGATTTCTGGTTATGGGGCCATCTGAAAAGTATCGTGTATGCAGAGCCCATTTCAGATGTGGAGACACCGGGGCAGCGTATTCACGCTGCCTTTCAAACTGTTCGGATACAGTCTGCCGAAGCGAACGTGTGAGACAGAACATGCTACGGCGCGTACACGCGTGCGTTGAGGTACATGGAAACCATTTCCAACACATGTTGTAAATGTGGCTGTATAGTACATCGCGTATTACACCACAGTCTCTGTAACATACATGATTGAGTAAATGGTCTCTAGTACGGAAATAATGCAATTCCGGACATAATTTAATTAGACCTTTTTTGTTCCGTATTCTCTCATCGATCAATCCCTAGAGTTTGACTCGGTGGAAAAAGATCACCCAGTACACACAGTTAAGTTTGTAAAGAACCCTACATCTGCGAGACCTACTCGCACTTATGGGTACTTTTTTCATAATCTCGTTATTTTCATAAATCACTCGCCATATAAAATTTATGCGCTACTGGCCGTCAAAATTGCTACCCCACGAAGATGACGTGCTGCAGACGAGAAATTTAACCGACAGGAAGAAGATGCTCTGATATGGAAATGATTAGCTTTTCACAGCAGTCTTACAAGGTTGGCGCCGGTGGCGACACCTACAACGTGCTGACATAAGGAAAGTTTCCAACCGATTACTCATACACAAACAGCAGTTGACTGGCGTTGCCTGGTGAAACGTTGTCGTGATGCCTCGTGTAAGGACGAGAAATACGTACCATCACGTTACCGACTTTGATAAAAGTCAGATTGTAGCCTATCGCGATAGTGGTTGATCGAATCGCGACATTGCTGCTCGCGTCGAGATCCAATGACGGTTAGCAGAATATGGAATCGGTGGGTTCAGGAAGGTAATACAGAACGCCGTGCTGGATCTCAACGGCCTCGTATCACTGGCACTCGAAATGACAGGCATCTTATCCGGATGGCTGTAACGGATCGTGCAGCCACGTCTCGATCCCTGAGTCAACAGATGGGGACGTTTGCAAGACAACAACCATCTGCTCGAACAGTTCGACGACGTTTGCAGCAGCATGGCTGCGGTTACCCTTCACGCTGCATCACAAAAATGGCTCTGAGCACTATGGGACTCAAATGCTGTGGTCATAAGTCCCCTAGAACTTAGAACTACTTAAACCTAACTAACCTAAGGACAGCACACACATCCATGCCCGAGGCAGGATTCGAACCTGCGACCGTAGCGGTCGCGCGGTTCCGGACTGTAGCGCCTTTAACCGCGCGGCCACTCCGGCCGGCCACTGCATCACACACAGGAGCGCCTGCGATGGTGTACTCAACGACGAACCTGGTTGCATGAACGGCAAAACGTCATTTTTCGGATGAGTATAGGTTCTGTTTACAGCATCATGATGGTCGCATCCGTGTTTGGCGACATTGCGGTGAACGCACATTGGAAGCGTGTATTCGTCATCGCCATACTGGCGTATCACCCGGCGTGATGGTATGGGATGCCATTGGTTACACGTCTCGGTCGCCTCTTGTTCGCATTGACGGCACTTTGAACAGTGGACGTTACATTTCAGATGTGTTACGACCCATGGCTCTACCCTTCATTCGATCCCTGCGAAACCCTATATTTCAGCAGGATAATGCACGACCGCATGTTGCAGGTCCTGTATGGGCCTTTCTGGATACGGAAAATGTTCGACTGCTGCCCTGGCCAGCACATTCTCCAGATCTCTGGTCAATGGTGGCAGAGCAACCGACTCGTCACATACGCCAGTCACTACTCTTGATGAACAGTGGTATCGTGTTGAAGCTGCATGGGGAGTTGTACCTCTACACGCCATCCAAGCTCTGTTAGACTCAATGCCCACACGTATCAAGGCCGTTTTGGGTATTGATTTCTCAGAATCTATGCACCCAAATTGCGTGAAAATGTAATTACATGTCAGTTGCAGTATAATATATTTGTTCAATGAATACCCGTTTATCATCTGCATTTCCTCTTGGTGTAGCAATTTTAATGGCCAGTAGTGTACAATAAAAACAATAGATATTAAGTTCCGCATTATACGCTTTTAATACGAAAAATTAGTCTAAAAGGGTGTTTTTGTCGAATTAGTAATCGGAAAAATTGCGAGGCCCGCAGCGAGGAGGCGGGAGGCTGCAGCAGGAGGCGGGGCGGCGGCGGCGGCGGCGGCGGCGGCGGCGACTGATGGCGAGCAGGTGCGTCCGCCGCCCACCGCTGCCCAGGCACCGAAATAAGGCGCGGCCCGCTCTGGCCTCCCGGGGGCCGCGGCGCTACCTCTCCCCCCTGGCTATTTTTTCAATCGTTTATTAATTTGTTACGCATTTAGCGTGTGGCTAGCAGCACATCACACGAGGTAACGTTGCTGTTTATCAATAAATATACGATGTCTCTCCTAAGACTCGCAAGGCGCAGTTTCTCTCTCGTTTCAGCACAGAGATGCTATTTCGTTTTTGGATTGTATAGCTGGTATCGACGCAAAGAAATACAAATCTTCGCGTCTTTCGGGCGATGCCCAGTGTCGACGGAAAGCGTCGGTTTCCTTCCCGTTACAAATAAATTGATTTTTTAAAGTGGAATTTTACGTGTCCATTCGACAGAGTGGTCCCACATTCGTGTGCTAACAGGGGCAGCAAAACGCGAAGAACAGCCAGTGCGCCCGCGCCGTGCGCTGCCGCCACTGGCAGGGAAGCTGCCCACCCTCTGTGGTAGCATAGCGCGTCAAAAACTGATCGCAGGTCAAGCTCGGGAACAGCAAGAAGCTGTACTGGACTGTGGGGAAAAAGCAGAATAGAAACAGGGAACGGTCCAAGGACAAGAACTGCATTGTGGAGCAGTACGAAGCAGCCACGGCGTCCTGGTCAAGGGGTCGCGGTATCGGACCGGAGTCCGGCCGAGCCGGCTTCCATCCTCCCTCGTGCCGCTGTTTCTTCTTCGCTGTATTCGAATTTGTGTCTGTGGCGTGGTCCAACGTCCGTTTGCAACAGCGAGGTGTAAGGAAGAGACCTATTAGGTTCAAATGGGTCAAATGGCTCTGAGCGCTACGGGACTTACCATCTGAGGCCATCAGTCCCCTAGAACTTAGAACTACTTAAACCTAACTAACCTAAGGACATGACACACATCCATGCCCGAGGCAGGATTCGAACCTGCGACCGTAGTGGCAGCACGGTTCCGGACTGAAGCGTCTAGAACCGCTAGGCCACACCGGTCGCCAGTCCTTATAAGGAAAGTTGGTTTTGCACAACTGCTCTATTAGCAGCCGAAAGGAAGTGGTTTTCGAATGGGAACCGCAAATGTTTCGTGGCAATGCGACATGTGAACCCGATCACGTCTGGTGTATCATACACGCCATTAGTCACAATACCTCTGTCATATGATAGGAATCTCTTATCGACGTACCTAATTTGTATGCCTTGTGAGTGACTGAGATATGCCTCCTTGCTCGATTTAGGTGTTCGTATGAATATGAGTGTGATCACTGCCAACTAAATGATGAAAAGATACTAGTTTGTCAAATAAGGTGTAACACATGAAAGCAACAGTTTCAAAAACTTTGTGCTCTGTGAAAACTTGGTTTTAAAGTTTTTGAAGTTGCGTTCCGTTTTGAAAGTTTTGACTCTTGAATTCGTTTGTTGCAACATAATTCATGCCCTTTTATTTGTTGTTTTCATTTCTGTGAGACGTCTGTGTTGTAACTTGTCCGTTCTCACAATTCGTCACATTTACTTGCAACGGTAACGTATTCTCACCACATGATTCATATCAATTTATAGTAAGACAACTGCCACGACTACAGAAAGAGAACAACATTTCAGTGACCAGACGGGCAGTTCGTAATGTTGGAAAAAAAGGAGCTTTGAACACAGCTCTTACACATGATAGTCCAACAGTGTGACCATCCACTTACCTAGTTTATTATTACAGAGAGCAGCTAGCCCTGTGACTGAATTCGATCAGCTACCGTGCAGGGACCACGAGGGCTTGATGTTGCACTTGTTATGCTTGGACCGTTCACTGTTTCTATTTTGCTTTTTTTCGCAGTCCTGTACGCCTTCTTCCTGTTTTCATGATTGATCTGTGTTCAGATGCTGGGTGCGATGGAGAGTTTCTCTCGCGAAGTAGCTGCTCAACTGCTATTTATTCTTCGTGTTTTATTGTCCCTGTAAATATATACCGATAAAACGAAAATCGCACTAGACTAATTTGAGAGCGCTCTGTCGAATGGACACATAAAATTCCGATTTCAAATTAATTTTGTTTGTAACGAGAAACAAACCGACGCTTTCTGTTGACTCTGGGCGTCGCAAGACAGACGTGCCGAGTAGTAACTTCTGGTCTGGGTCCACCTAAACATCGCGAAAACGGAATTACAAATATCTGCCGAAACACCAGAGAAAATATGCCTGGCGACTCTTGCGAGAGACGCAGAGTTTACATACACAGTACGTAACATACATGTACGCTACAATTTGCAGCATATATTCCGCACACGTAGACAAAGATGGGTCTGGAAATTCTTGCTTTTCAAGTTCCAACTCAATTTCTCCAACTCATTAACCATAGCAAACACACAAGAACAGTACAGTAGAATCATAGGGGACATGCACTCCAGGTCACGCCTAATTACGTTGTGCACCGCCAGTGTTTTGTTCTACATGTCTCTGGTGCCAGGCGACGCAAGTCATTGCTTGTTTAAAGATAGCATCAACTGTTCCAGCGGTCAGTACGACCGTTGCAAGAACACGGGTTACTACGTAGAGTCAGTCACAGACGTGTCTCCTGCCGTGGCGGTGCACACAAATGCAGAGATGGCAGATGCCGATTTGCTGACGCCAATGGCGCTCGCGTTCAACTTTTGTACCGGAGAGATTTCCAGGACAAAGGAAACGTCAGGAGCCATTGATGGTCGCGCTAGCCAAGCCTGAGGCCCAGAAGGACGAGGCCGCCGCACCGGGAGGCGGCAGTTGTTCACGCAGTTGACGGCGACCGCAGCGTCAGTGCCAGACGTGTAGCCGCAATGCAGAATGTTGAACACGTGACTGTCTGGCGAGTGTTACGCGGGGACCAGCTGTGTCCATACCATTTACAGCGCGCAGGCACTTGCAGCAGCTGATTTTTCTGCACTGATGCTGTTCTGCGAATGGTTCATTCAACAAAGTACCAATCCTAGTTTTAGTACTATGGTGCTATTCACTGACGAAGCCTCATTTCAACGAGATTGTAAATTTTCACAATCGGCATGTACGGGCAATCGTCACGCAACTGCTGAAGCAAGTCATCTACAAAGATTTTCTGTCAATGTTTGGGTAGGCACTGTTGGCGACTGTGTGGAAGGGCCTCCCTCACTTTCTTCCACCTAGGCTCAACGGGAAAAAGTAATCAGAATGTCGTGGAGAATCATCTGTTTGCAGATGTGCCTTTAGCTGTGCGACAAAGCATGTACTTCATGTTCGATGGAGCACTTCCTCATTTTGGTGTTAATGTCCGTCGGCTTCTGGGTCACAGAACCAGTGACGGAGGAATACGCAGAATGGACCAATTGCCTAGCCTCCGCGCACTCCGAACCGAAAACCACTGGACATATATTTGTGGGGCCATTTGAAAGCTCTTGTGTATGGAATCCCGGTACAAGATGTTCAGTCTTCGTGCCTGTGTTAAGGAAGGCTGCGAAACTATACGCAATACTCCAGAAATGCGTCAGCGCGTCCGAGATTCACTACGTTGGCGAGTTGGTCCACGGACGGCGTGTTGAACATCTCCTGTGAGAAAGAGTTGCATGTCGTACGCTCGTGCGTTATGTTCGTGTCTGTTTCCCATGATTAATGAGTTGGACAAAATGAGTTCTATAACATGGGAACAAAGCATTTCCAGACCCATGTTCATGTAACATAATTTCGTCGTCAACGTGTGAGGAACGTGTGCTGCGATTTGTGCCGCACATTTTTGTTACACCCTGGATTTAATGCATAGAAAAATTAATTAAACGTACAGTACTAAGAAATCATTGACGTTCACAGATATATACAGCTGATGAACAGACACAACTGACGTCTTTATTGTCAACAGGAATCCTCTGGACCCCCAGGAAAGGATAATTTTGGGTCCGTACGTATAATACGCTGAACAGTTTGTTGTTCTGCACCACACTCACAGCTGGGTGACGTTGTTAATGTCCATTCGCACACTAAGGCAGCGAGTCTTCCACTGTTTGTCCTTCTTTTGGTAAGTGCAGACCAGATATTGAGGGGCTCTTCAAAACTTGGTGGCCTGGTCGACATGCATGCCATCTTCAGATGTTATGTACAGTGTTGTTCAGCGAGATAAACCGTGTGTTGTTGTTGTAGCCTGCAGTCCAGAGGCAGGTTCGATGCCTCTCCCATGCTACTGTGTCCTGTGCAAGCTGCTTCATCTCCAAGTACCTACAGCAACCTACATCCTTCTGAATCTGCTCAGTGTATTCATAGGACGCAGGCATAAAAGCTGTTGTGACTTGGCAAGACAGCCAAGTCACTATGCGAGGATGCCGAAATGCACGCGTTAAGCTCACGCAGACTGGCGTGAGGTCTGGAACAGTAAAGTAGTAAGAAAATAACGTAGTTGCTGGAATACTTAACTTTAATCCATAATTGGTGTACATCGCTCTTGACGGTACATGTTTCCATAGATAAATATTAAATGATACTGGCGCCTTGCTAGGTCGTAGCAAATGACGTAGCTGAAGGCTATGCTAACTATCGTCTCGGCAAATGAGAGCGTATTTGTCAGTGTAGCATCGCTAGCAAAGTCTGCTGTACAACTGGGGCGAGTGCTAGGAAGTCTCTCTAGACCTGCCATGTGGCGGCGCTCGGTCTGCAATCACTGACAGTGGCGACGCGCGGGTCTGACGTACACTAACGGACCGCGGCCGATTTAAAGGCTACCACCTAGCAAGTGTGGTGTCTGGCGGTGACACCTCAAAAGCAGCATTAGTTGCGGCCAAAACTGTAGAAAAGCGTTAGATGATAGATGATCCTGAACCCGGTTAACTGGGCAGAAACTGTCAACAACATCACTGTTCAAATAAAATATAAAAAGAAGGCTGAAAGTAAACTCATTATCACAGTACATCTGACTGAACATAGTTTGTGTAATTTTATTACGAAATGTTTTGATGTCACCTATACTTCCCAAAACGAAAAGAACGCTCCTGTGAGTGTTACTCTCCTATGTTGAGAACTGCTATTTACTTGTTACGTTCTTTTCTCTCGATTTACTTCTCACTAATGCAACAAGTTTGACTTTATGATTTCGCAAAACAGTTGAAAAATACGAAATTTAAAGAAGCTCTGGTTGAATTTTTAATTAATAATTGTTCACAATAGGACATGGTGAAGATTATCGCGAACAAAACCATCCGTATTACTCAAATGCTATGTATATTGGGTCGAATGGGGTACTGTTAATCAAACAAGTAGTTAACATCTAATCTGTCAAAAACACAAGGAGCCAGGTACCATATTCACCATGGCTGTCAAGTTAGTTTGGGTGGTCGAGTATCTACTCAGCATTCAGCATTTTCATTTTAATTGTACGGTATTTGTGATATGTTTTTAAAGAGTTGGATGGATGTAGGCGTTGGTGATTCCCGCCATTACATTGATGTTTATATATGGAGAAGAAATTGGTAGTGACCTGGAGAGTTGGAAGGAGAAACAGCATTGGTCGTATTTTTTTGTTTTATTATTCGCAAAATCGATTTTCGGTCACTGACCGAAAATCGATTTTGCGGATAATAAAACAAAAAAATACGACCAATGCTGTTTCTCCTTCCAATTATATACATTATCTGGTCATGGTGCACAGAACACTCCATGGAGTCGCCACTGATTAGTAAGATGCTGCTCTAAATTTGTTTATTATCAATTTTCTCTGGATCTGGGCAACTTATTTTATAATATACAACAGTTTTCTGACGTAGTGTTTTGTTTCCGATCGGCAAAATTTTTCAACTTTTTTCTTACCAGTATCAAAATGAAAGGTGCTCATACGTTTTCTGAAAAATTATTTATGCCCATTATTTGACCTAAATTTACAAGTAAAACAGCTTTTCAGATTTTCTATGATTTTGTTTTCATTTATTTTTTATCCTTTTTCCAAATTATTCCCCAAATCTGCGTTGCTCTACAGGCATACCATAACGTGTTTTTGACATACTACATCTCTCATACAACTGAATACCAAAACTTAGACGTATTGCTATGATACAATTCGATTTAATTTGTTGACTTTTTGAAAAATTCGTTAGATAGGAAAACAAGGAATTATTATTTTTTGGTTGATGGTAGCCGAATCTATACGTTTCGCCCGTAGAGCTGTAACTCAAAAGTTTTCTTCAAGGGGTTGTGCGTTCTATAATTCATCAATAAAAAAAATACTGACAAAAACCGAACAGGCAGGAGTTATACGTATTTGTATTTAGTCGGACACGATCATAAAAAGCCGGAAGATTGCACACATGGCGACTCCGTGTTTCGTCCACGGGTTGGTCGTGGTTATTTGCTACACACACAAAAATTCAACATACAGTACAGTGGTTGGAAAAATCGTCCGCTAAAAAAATAAACTTGAAACGAAGATAAACAGATTAAAGCTAAATTTCTCTTATTGGAATAGAGACAAAACCAATCAACCTAAAAATGGAGGTAAATTAATTATACCCAAACGAAGATAAATTAATTAAATTCTAAACAAAGAAAAAATTAACAAATATTTTTCTGTTAAACGAAGATCGATTAAATTCGAAACGACAGTAAAACAACCAACCAAACGTTAAACGAGTGTTAGACATTAAAATTTATGTTAATTATGTTTATGCTAATGTTTATGTTTAGCTAAACAGTTTTTTCCTCCAGAATTGTTATTGTTAATTATTAAATTGCATTCTTCCTTATGCACTCCTTACATTCTTCTTCTAGATCTTCCAGTCATTTACAGTTTTTAATGTTTACTTTTCTTAGTATTTGACCTATTTTCGTATATTCTATCGTTTCTCTATCTTCTTCTTTATACAATAAACTATCTTTTTTCTCGAAAATTGGACGCATATTTAAGTAAGCTATTCTGGGAAAATAATTTCCATTATAAGTAGTAAAACCACCTGTTTTTATTTTCAAAAATGGTTTCATTTGATATAATATCAAATTTCTAATTGTTGCCAAAAAGATAAATCTATCTTTTTAATACTTTTTTATTTGATTTAAGTTCTATAAATTTTCTTTTATTGCGACCTTTAATAATATAGACAGATGTTATATCATTTGGTTTGGCCAATACACCAACATACGTAAACTTGTTTTTATCATTTACCACAGAAGAATAAATTTTGTAAACTCCACATGTAGGAAAATCTATCCATTGTCGCTTAAAATAATTTTTTATTCCTTCTGTTTATCTTATTTTTTGTTCCTTCTCTAAACTATTTTTGTAATTTGTCTTTTAAAAGATGTAATACTATCCAGATATTCTAGTTTTCTTTCTCATATACTTAAATTTTCTAGTTCTTGCGTTCTCTTTTTTTTTGTAGATTGCAATATACCTTAATAATTGGTTCCATTTCTTTAATTGTATATGGGTTGAGATTGTTGGAAATATTTATTCTTTTTTTGGATAAAAATGGAATAATACTAATTGCTTTTTAAGCCTAATTTTTCGATATTTATTTGTCTGGGTATTGTAGAAAATAAGCTATTGGATTTAGAAAAATATGTATCTCCAGATTTTATAAAGCATGTTTGTTTTACAGAAATTACGTTCTCTGTCTCTTCGAAAATTTCTATGCAATTAAGGGGTAAGCTCTAGATTTTATAAAGCATGCTTGTTTTCCTGAAATTCTCTGTTTCTTCAAAAATTTCTATGCAATTAAGGGGTAAGCAATTAAAATTAAACACAGTAACATGTACTGGGCGTACATGAAGTCTGGGAACACTCTCAATTATTTATTGCACAAGAACTAAACATTGTACAGATGTCATACATATTGCATTTTGAAGAGAAACTCTGAAAGTTATTTTTTTTTTTCAAACATTCAATACGCGAACCATGAGTGACCCAACAGATGTCAATACAGTACTCAAATCCTTGTCATACCTTTCCCAGTAGGGCATCATCGACTGTGGCAGTCACTTAAAGTATTCTCTCCTGGAGCTCTTCTATATGACGTGGTAGAGCCAGTAAATACATCAGATCTTTAATGTGTTCCCACAGAAAAAAGTCACACAGAGCGAGATATGGTGATTGGGGAAACCATTTCATGAAACAGCTCGCTCCGCACCTGAACTCGCACATGTTTGCGATTAACGCTGATTATCGGCACATTACCAAACTACGCTGTGGCGCTATACACGAAAAAAAACTTTCAGGGTTTCTCTTCGAAATTACATATGTATGATATCTGTACAATGTTTGCTTCTTGTGCAATAAATAATTGAAAGTGTTCCTGGGCTTTATGTACACCCTGTATTTAACTAATTTTTCTCTTTCTTCTTTATTATCTGTTTTAATTTTTATTTGTACTCCAGTTAATTTTTTTGTGTTTCTGTTACCCCAACAGACATATTACAAGAGATTCTTATGAACAATACAACAACTGTTTTGTAAAGTATCTGTTAAGTTTTGCCATATTTTAGATAGTGGAACAGAATAGAAAGGTACTTCATAGAAATATTTGCTGTTATTTGCAACTAACTGTAAGTAGCCATAGTCAAAATCTTTCATTGGTTGGTTTTCTTTATTTCCAAGTAGTTCTGTTGTATAACATTTCTTTTTGTTTGTAGCATACATTTTATTTTCAGCTCCATTTATAGAAACAAAAAAGCATTAGATTAGTGAAAAAGTGGCTAGAAATTAAAAACGGTAAACAAACAGAAGCAATAAAAGTAGCTGAAACTGGGGTAGCTGAAACTAAAGTGAAGTGATTTCTTATCTATATGAAGATATCAAATCGACATTGATAAATTAAGGTGGGAATATAAGGTGGGAATTTAAGGAGATGGGACCTGGATAAACTGAAAGAACCAGAGGTTGTACAGAGTTTCAGGGAGAGCATAAGGGAACAATTAACATGAATGGGGGAAATAAATGCAGTAGAAGAAGAATGCGTAGTTTTGAGGGATGAAGTAGTGAAGGCAGCAGAGGATCAAGTAGGTAAAAAGACGAGGGCTAGTAGAAATCCTTGGGTAACAGAAGAAATATTGACTTTAATTGATGAAAGGAGAAAATATAAAAATGCAGTAAATGAAGCAGGCAAAAAGGAATACAAACGTCTCAAAAATGAGATCGACAGGAAGTGCAAAATGGCTAAGCAGGGATGGCTAGAGCACAAATGTAAGGATGTAGAGGCTTATCTCACTACGGGTAAGATAGATACTGCCTACAGGAAAATTAAAGAGACCTTTGGAGATTTGTATGAACATCAAGAATTCAGATGGAAACCCAGTTCTAAGCAAAGAAGGGAAAGCAGAAAGGTGGAAGGAGTATATAGAGGGTCTATACAAGGGCGATGTGCTTGAGGACAATATTATGGAAATGGAAGAGGATGTAGATGAAGATGAAATGGGAGATACGATACTGCGTGAAGAGTTTGACAGAGCACTGAAAGACCTGAGTCGAAACAAGGCCCCCGGAATAGACAACATTCCATTGGAACTACTGACGGCCTTGGGAGAGCCAGTCCTGGGTAAACTCTACCATCTGGTGAGCAAGATGTATGAAACAGGCGAAATACCCTCAGATTTCAAGAAGAATATAATAATTCCAATCCCAAAGAAAGCAGGTGTTGACAGATGTGAAAATTACCGAACAATCAGTTTAATAAGCCACAGCTGCAAAATACTAACACGAATTCTTTACAGAGGAATTGAAAAACTAGTAGAAGCCGACCTCGGGGAAGATCAGTTTGGATCCCGTAGAAATACTGGAACACGTGAGGCAATACTGACCCTACGAATTGTCTTAGAATATAGATTAAGGAAACGCAAACCTACATTTCTAGCATTTGCAGACTTAGAGAAAGCTATTGACAATGTTGACTGGAATACTCTCTTTCAAATTCTAAAGGTGGCAGGGGTAAAATACAGGGAGCGAAAGGCTATTTACAATTTCTACAGAAACCAGATGGCAGTTATAAGAGTCGAGGGACATGAAAGGGAAGCAGTGGTTGGGAAGGAAGTGAGACAGGGTTGTAGCCTCTCCCCGATGTTATTCAATCTTTATATTGAGCAAGCAGTAAAGGAAAAAAAAAGAAGAATTCGGAGTAGGTATTAAAATCCATGGAGAAGAAATAAAAAATTTGAAGTTCGCCGATGACATTGTAATTCTGTCAGAGACAGTAAAGGACTTGGAAGAGCAGTTGAATGGAATGGACAGTGTCTTGAAAGGAGGATATAAGATGAACATCAACAAAAGCGAAACTAGGATAATGGAATGTAGTCGAATTAAGTCGGGTGATGTTGAGGGAATTAGATTAGGAAATGAGACACTTAAAGTAATAAAGGACTTTTGCTATTTGGGGAGCAAAATAACTGATGATGGTCGAAGTAGAGAGGATATAAAATGTAGACTGGCAATGGCAAGGAAAGCGTTTCTGAAGAAGAGAAATTTGTTAACATCGAGTTTAGATTTAAGTGTCAGGAAGCCGTTTCTGAAAGTATTTGTATGGAGCGTAGCCATGTATGGAAGTGAAACATGGACGATAAATAGTTTGGACAAGAAGAGAATAGAAGCTTTCGAAATGTGGTGCTACAGAATAATGCTGAAGATTAGATGGGTAGATCACATAACTAATGAGGAAGTATTGAATAGGATTGGAGAGAAGAGAAGTTTGTGGCACAACTTGACCAGAAGAAGGGATCGGTTGGTAGGACATGTTCTGAGGCATCAAGGGATCACCAATTTAGTATTGGAGGGCAGCGTGGAGGGTAAAAATCGTAGAGGGAGACCAAGAGATGAATACACTAAGCAGATTCAGAAGGATGTAGGTTGCAGTAGGTACTGGGAGATGAAGCAGCTTGCACAGGATAGAGTAGCATGGAGAGCTGCATCAAACCAGTCTCAGGACTGAAGACCACAACAACAACAACAACAACAACAACAACAACAACAACATTGATAAATTTGGTACTGATGATTATCGCGAAAATAATGTTTATAATATGCCACAGGTTAACAAGAAAGTTGTAGGAAAATTGAAATATGATTGAAATGGAACAATAATAGAAGAATGTTACGGTCTGAAAGCAAAAAGTATGAATATAAAGTTGGTGATAAAATAGAGAAAAAATCTAAAGGAATTAAGAAATGTACTGTCAAAAATAGAATAAGTTTAGAAGATTATAAAGATAGTTTGTTTAACAATAGGGAATGGTACAGAAGAATTAATATGATTCAAAGTGAAAAATATGAAATATACACAGTTGAAATAAACAAGAAAGCGTTGAGTTCTCATTATAACAAAAGATATGTTTTGGAAAATATAGTAGATACATTACCATATGGGCATTACAAATTTCTTCTTTAATTACCAAACGTGTTGTCATGGTGGTTTCATTTAGCTACTTGAATAGCATTTCAGTTTCACCATTGTTATTTCCTATTACAACTATGTCAGCTACTTAGGCCAATATATTTGGTTGTTTATCTGTAATGTTTCCATTCATTGGTCATTAGGTTTCTCTTACCGCGTTTTCCATGACATGATTGGAGATAAGTGGGGATAATGCATCGTCTTGCTTCATTCCAGTTTTGTTCTCAAAACAGGCTGATATGTAGCCACCCTGCTTAATGCCTTCTCCATCAGCTAGAACATTTTGACTATCTACCTAATAGTTGGCATGTCCTCGTCTGGCATGGATAACGGTGGTGACGTGTCAAGGCGTGGAAGCTATGAGACCTCGGTAGGTCGCTGGAGGCAGTTAGCGTCACATCTACACAGACAAGTTCCCTGATTCCCGTGAACATTGGCGAGGGGCGATGAGCTCTGACGCCACATTCAATTACGCCCAAATGTATTCTATCGGGTTCAGAGGGGCCAGCGCTTCAATTGGAATTCGTCACTCTGTTCCTCGAATCACTCCACCACACTCCTGGCATTGTGGCATGGCGCATTATCTTGTTAAAAATGCCACTGCCGTCGGGAAATGTGGTTATCATGAAGTGGCGTACATTGTCTGCAAACAGTGTACGATACTCCTTGTCTGTCATGGTGGTCTGCACGAGCGCCACTGGACCCATGGATGCCCACGTGAATATTCCACAGAGGCCATCGGCAGCTTGTCTCCGTCCTGCAGTAGAGGTGTCAAGGAACTGTTCTCCTGGACCACGACAGACTCGCGCCCTCCTATCAGCAAGGCTACATGTACCATGTGAGTGTCTGACTAGTAGTCATTCCTCACCAGGAGATGCTGCTATCACCTGAATGAGTTTGTATCGATAATAAGTTGGTGGTCACGGTGATCTGCGTGATCAGTGTAGTTTGATCAAGCTGATTACTTCCTTGCAGATTTCGTATTCTGCCATAATTTTCCATACCATTTCTCTGTGATCAAATCGTATGTCTCCCAGAAGCCTATGAACAGGTAATGGACACACTTGTTGTATTCTCACATTTTTCATTCATGGTCTTGATGCAGAATTTGCTATCTACTGCTCATCTATGTTTCCGAAAACCATTCTGGTAGTCTCCTACTACGTCCTTAGTATAGGCAGTACTGCACTGAGAGTACTATGCATGCTGTGACTAGAATGATGCTCCTCTGTAGCTCCTGCAGTTTCTTTTACGCCCTTCTTCTGTATAGGGACCATGATTCCCTTCATCCATCCAGAATTTTTTCATCTTGCCAAACTTTAGGATTCTCGTGACGTTTGTCACCGCCATATTTCAGCAATTCCCCTGGTATTCCACCGTTTCCTGCAGCTTTGTGTTTGTTCACTTTTTTAAAACTCTTGATTACCTTTCGCATGCTGGGACACTTACAAAAGAGATTCAGCTGTTGTAGGACATGATTTCTCCAGCTTGTTTTCTGATTCCGGGCTGCTCAATTTTTAGCCTTTCTGCGCATCCCCCTCCACTAGCCACTGGCAGCCAATAATATTCATTCTCTTTCTGAGCGGCTAGCAGTGAGTTACAGCTAGACAGCGGGGACCTCGCTCCAACGTTCTGCACTGTTGCTGTACTTCGCGACAGCCGAATTATTCATTTAACTGTCATGTTTTTTTGTATTCCTTTTTCTTGTAGCAATATAGATGTGAATGTGTATCTGGAAATGTTTAAGTGCTCGGCAATAAATGTGAAGTAAATGTTTAATATCGACGGCAATAAATGTGAAGAGCTTCACAAGCAGCGAGAGGCATCATTTACCACATTTATAACTTTTTCAAACGTGAATTTGAAAGCTGGTCTCCTATTGCTGACGTTTGAAGACACAAGAACGGACTTCAGAACCATGTGGCGTCGGAAAGAGGACTGTAAAGAGAATTGTAAAAGACAATGTCAGAGCTGTAGGAACTGTAGAAACAGTTCGTTTAGTACCGCCTGGAAAGCATCGAAATCGCAAGGAACCTGTAACAGAAATGGATGGTTTCAACAACGATGTTTTTAAGTGCTCCATGTGAATGATGAATGCCCGACATGACAAACACATGTTACAGTTATGCAGGAGAAAATTAGCTTCAATGTAAAGAATTTTACATTGACGATATGTTAGAAAGAGAGTTTTTAGTTCAAAGAAGTGACATAGGTGCAGCACGTGCTACATCCCACATAAAGAGTCACGATACAAAGAAGGAGGTAGTTCAACAGTATATTACCTTGATGAAACTTGGGTCAATTAGAATCATCCCAGGAAGATCTGCTGGACCTGGTACCGGCGGTTTTAAAGTTTTCATAGGAATAGGTTCTTGGATAATTATTCTGCATGCTGACTCTTCGTCTGGTTTTGTTTCTAAGAGTAAACTTGTATTTACGTGTAAGAAAAACATCAGTGACTACCATTCGGAAATGAACACTGTTTCGTGACGTGATTCACAATTTTGTCATACCTTGCTTCGAAGTCGGTCATTGCCAGTTACAATTCAACTGTTATGGAGAAAACACCAAGCATAAACACTAGAAAAGCGGATATTTTTCCCTGGCTTAAAAAGTAAAAATATTAAACACACTATAAACCAGACTCGCGCTGATCTCTGCAGCTCGTTAATTTATACAAGTCACGTGACAGAACGTACAAACTTGACTTCTTTGCACGTGAATGGGATCACAAAGATTTGCGCTTACTCACGTGTCACTGTCAACGTAGCCCTATGGAATTAATGTGGTCAAAGGGAGAAAAAAAAACATTCAAGATAACATTCACTGAATCGCTTGTGCATGAGGCAATACACAACATTCCACCTGTAGAGTGGGCACAGTCTCTGCGGCATTCTGAAAGGCTTCAGAGCAAATAATTTGACAAGGAAGTGGTGATGGATATAAGCCTTGAATCTATCATCATAAATTTACAATCAGGATGCCCGGAAACAGACTCAAATAGAAGTGACGGTAGTATTACAGTGTAGACTTTGGAACAAAGTAATAATATTTCTTAGTTTTAAAGACTCGTGGTTTAAAAAATGTGTTTGTCAACAGATCAGTTGCGTACATAATAATGAGAACTTCCTATCCTTTTGGATTAAGACTTTGTATCCTTTGAATTGTGCAGACTATAATGGTCATCATATTGCCCAAGTTAAGCTTCTCCCACCATGCTGTATGCTCTAATAACACACAGCTGTTTAAATTCGTCAAAAGTCCGATATTTCCACATATAAACCACTGTCATTTTCAAGGCATGAACTGGATAAGGCCCAAAAAAGGCAGTAACTGTTACTTGTCGAGATATCGGTGGTTTTCGATGTTAGCGGTCATCATTCCCTTGAGTCACTCGCAGATGATGGCTAATTGTTTGCTTGTTCGATGCATTATAAATGCAGTCTCTCACTGTAATGTCGAAAGAATTAGTTTACACTCATAATGCCCGTTAACTTCGAAAAATATGATAACTTGGTGACCATTTTTACGACAGTCTTTTCATTAGCCTTTTATACCACTAATTCTTTTGTAAGCGCAGTGATTACACTTAACTGAAGTCGAGCACATCATCACACACACCTATACACATTTTTAAAAATTCTATTGAGTAGAAGCAGTTGCCAAGCAAATACAGGGTTATTACAAATGATTGAAGCGATTTCACAGCTCTACAATAACTTTATTATTTGAGATATTTTCAAAATGCTTTGTACACACATACAAAAACTCAAAAAGTTTTTTTTAGGCACTCACAAATGTTCGATATGTGCCCCTTTAGTGATTCGGCAGACATCAAGCCGATAATCAAGTTCCTCCCACACTCGGCGCAGCATGTCCCCATCAATGAGTTCGAATGCATCGTTGACGCGAGCTCGCAGTTCTGGCACGTTTCTTGGTAGAGGAGGTTTAAACACTGAATCTTTCACATAACCCCACAGAAAGAAATCGCATGGGGTTAAGTCGGGAGAGCGTGGAGGCCGTGACATGAATTGCTGATCATGATCTCCACCACGACCGATCCATCGGTTTTCCAATCTCCTGTTTAAGGAATGCCGAACATCAGGATGGAAGTGCGGTGGAGCACCATCCTGTTGAAAGATGAAGTCGGCGCTGTCGGTCTCCAGTTGTGGCATGAGCCAATTTTCCGCGGGCTACGCGTGAAACTTGCCCGCACGCGTTCAACCGTTTCTTCGCTCACTGCAGGCCGACCCGATTTCCCCTTACAGAGGCATCCAGAAGCTTTAAACTGCGCATACCATCGCCGAATGGAGTTAGCAGTTGGTGGATCTTTGTTGAACTTCGTCCTGAAGTGTCGTTGCACTGTTATGACTGACTGATGTGAGTGCATTTCAAGCACGACATACGGTTTCTCGGCTCCTGTCGCCATTTTGTCTCACTGCGCTCTCGAGCGCTCTGGCGGCAGAAACCTGAAGTGCGGCTTCAGCCGAACAAAACTTTATGAGTTTTTCTACGTATCTGTAGTGTGTCGTGACCATATGTCAATGAATGGAGCTACAGTGAATTTATGAAATCGCTTCAATCATTTGTAATAGCCCTGTATAATGATTTTGGTTTCTGCTTGAAGTCAATTTTGTTGTGTATAACATTTTTACTTATAATACAGTCCAAATCGCAATAAATGATAATTATTGCAAGCAGTTTCAACTATCTTGTTGTTAGACAATTGTCCTTTTGAGAAAAATTGTACTTCACCTCTTCACAAAGCTGTGTCAGCTGTTCTCGCCACCCAATGTCACGAGGAGTGAAACTGCGGAGCAGTGGACGGAATATTTCTCTCATGGCGACTGATGGAAATTGGTTTTAATATTTACTCTTCCCCTCATAGATTTGAACATATAATATGAGGTACGGTAGGCAGATGAGCCTGACTGTTGTCCGCACCAATGCAGTCTGGCAACGTGGGCTCTGCCCGCCCTCTGCTTCCGCGTATGCGCAGTTCAGTTCTCATCCCTTCGCCGCTCCCCCTCAGTGCACGGAAGCACCATCTAACGTGACGCGAGCTATAGTACAAATTTAATGCAGAATTACTACTCATGGTTATAAAATTACTGACAATTGTCAACAGTTCAACATTATTTATTTCTTTTCAAATAGCCATATTCAACATATCGTTCGAGCTACTGACTTGGCGACGACATGGTGTTTTCGTCTTCAGAAATCTCAATTACATGTGCTGCGATCTATTGGCGCTGAGTGGCAGCATAAACAAGAGACTTACGTAGCACAAAACGTGCAGAGCTGTTGTCGGTCGTTTGGAAGCAAGGCAAAAGACTCACTTCTGTAGAGAAGCATAAAAACAGAACTGCACGCTCACGTCCGTTGGGGTGGCAAGGGTTAAGACACAGTCGTTCTCGTAATACTTCCCTCAATCTAGTTATCAAACACAGAAGTCACACAGTTTTGCGATACTTCTGTCTTTTACTACGCGTACGAGAGCTTCTCACAAAGTTAGCCCTTCTCTACAAATTCACTCGTTTTTGGGTCTTATTTTTCCCAACGCTGGATGACTTGGCGGCGCGCACGATGTAGAAGGTAGAATTTTGGGTCTTGAAGTAACACTACACCTCGAGTATCATCTTATCCTCATTCTCCAAACACTTGTCATTCAATGGTTTCTTACGGGACGTGAGGCAATATCTGATAGCCAAAGGCAGCTCCATGCGCGGCAGTGTCCGGTGCAAATGAGGTGGGGATTACTCACGAGGATGTCGTCATCAGGAGAAACAAGAGTGACGTTCTACTGATCGGAGCGGATGTTGAGCCCTTAATCGGGCAGGAAGGTTAGAAAATTGAAAAAGGGAAATCACTAAGTTGAAGTTACATTTAGTGACAGGAGGAACAGGACTTCCGGTAAGGTGAAAAGAGGGTTATAATCACAGAATCAAATAGTAATAATGCAGGATTAGAAAAGAAAATAGGAATGCGAGTGAGTTACTATGAACACATCATCCTAGCGAAGAAAGACCCAAAACCATCACCACCACAGTAGTACAAGTTTATATGCCAACTAGCTCCGCAAGTTGAAGAAATTGAAGAAATGTATGGTGAGATAAAAGAAATTATTCAGATAGTTCGGGGAGATGAAAATTTAACTATGAGGAATTCGACAGTTGGAAAAGGAAGAGAAGGAAAAATAGTAGGTGAATATGGACTGGGAGGAAGGAATGAAACAGGAAGCCACCTGGTAGAACTCCGCACAGAGCATTATTTTATCATCGCTAACACTTGGCTTAAGAACCATAAAAGGAGATTGTGACCTGGAAACAGCGTAAGGTTTCAGATTGATTATATCAGGTGATTCTGATTAACGTGTAAAAACGTCCGAAGTGACGTAGATGATGTTGGGGCAAGTAATTTAATATAAGACACATGGGGCCGAAAATGACGGGAAGTACTCCAAAAGTTGATGACAAATTTTGAACATGTGACGTCACCGGTGGACGTACCTCGCCGTACGTGTAGCGGTTGAGCCCACCGGTCTGTCGCACCTGATCATCCCAACCGAAGTCAAGGGTGTTCACGGCGGAGTGCGTGAGCGGCCGCAGCTCGTGGGGCTCAGGGTTAGAGTCTCGCCTCTGGCAGGCAGCATTTTCTTCACTGGGTTAGACAATAATATGTCGACATTGAGATAAGCTTTATCGCGCTAAACAAAACAAAAAAAGGAACAAAAGAAAGAAACATAAAATAACAATAGCTTTTGCTCGGTTACAGGGGGGACAATAATTTTGTAACTTGTACGTTACAATAGCTTTTGCTCGGTTACATGGGGGACAATAATTTTGTAACTTGTACGTTTATAACGGGTCACATTCACAAAAGGATTTCGAAAATTGCATCGTTTTCTTGAAGGCAAATAAGCGATGTGAAGCACTGTCGCCTACCGACGAGGTAGTACCGGCAAGCCCAACCACTGCACGTGCGAAAGGTATGCCATCTGTTCAACATTTACCATCCACTTTTGTGGTATTTCTCGACATTTGCGGCCCAATATGTCATTTATGACGCTTCAAATGTTTTTAAAAATACGGATCACCCTATTTAATGGCAATACCGAGCTTTCGTACCACATTTTAAATTGTGAGACATGTCCACGGACACGTTTGGATTCTGACCACTACTTATTGATTATGAACTGCAGATTAAAACTAAAGAAATTGCTAAAAAGTAGGAAACTGAGGAGGTGGGACCTGGATGAGTTGAGAGAACCAGAGGTTGTTGAGAATTCTGAGAGGGAGCATTAGGCGATAATTGACCACAACGGGGGAAAGGAATACAGTAGAAGACGAAAGCGTAGTTTTCAGAGATGAAATAGTGAAGGCAGTAATAGTATTTACTATTAAAAACAGTCTTGATCACGATTTATTTATTAAGGTGACCGGTTTCGACCACTGCTGTGGTCATCTTCAGACCATTGAGTAGGAACCTCTTTCTACTGGAGAAGCACTACTGTAGTGACAGAGGACTGAAAGACCTAAATCGAAACGAGGCTACTACTACATGTCCCTTGCTGTGAGGTAACAATCGCTCTCGGGATGAGAACAGCCTACCTATTGTAGTTGAGGACATTTGACGTCATGAACACTTACATGCCCCGAAAAACTGTTGCATCTTGCATGACGTTTAAATTTATTACCTCTTTTCTACTAACGCTAGTTCAAACATATTTCGGAGACAGGCTCCACACACGCCGCTATATGCACCTACGAAAATATACATATCAAAAAAGTTTTGCATCATCTCGGTTCCGAGAATTGTGGAACCTGTACAGGAAATTGGAATACAGATCAACATAAACATCATTTTCTCCCTTTTTATTGCTCATGAAAACCACATATTCCATGTTGTACCACCATACAGCGAGACCATCAGTGGTGGTGGTCCAGACTGCTGTACACATCGGTACCTCTAATATCCAGTAGCATGTCCTCTTGCATTGATGCACGCCTGTATTCGTCATGGCATACTATCCAAAGTTCATCAAGGCACTGTTGGTCCAGACTGTCCCTCTCCTCGAAGGTGATTCGGTGTAGATCCCTCAGACTGGTTGATGGGTTATGTCGTCCATAAACAGCCCTTTTGAATCTATTCCACGTATGTTCCATAGGGTTCATGTCTGGAGAACATGCTGGCCACTCTAGTCGAGCGATGTCGTTCTCCTGAAGGACGTTCAAATGGTTCAAATGGCTCTGAGCACTATGGGACTTAACTTCTGAGGTCATCAGTCCCTTAGAACTTAGAACTACTTAAACCTAACTAATCTAAGGATTTCACACACATCCATGCCCGAGGCAGGATTCAAACTTGCAACCGTAGCGGTCTCGCGGTTCCAGACTGTAGAGCGTTCCAGACTGTAGAGCCTAGAACCGCTCGGCCACTCAGGCCAGCTTGAAGGAAGTCATTTACAAGATGTGCACGATGGGGGCGCGAATAGTAGTCCATGAAGACGAATGCCTCACCAATATGCTGCCGATATGGTTGTACTATCGGTCGGAGGATGGCAACTACATATCGAACAGCCGTTCGGCGCCTTCCATGACCATCAGCGGCATGCGTCGGCCCCACATAATGCCACCCCACAACAGCAAGGAACCTCCACCTTTCTGCACTCGCTGGACAGTGTGTCTAAGGCGTTCAGCCTGACCAGGTTGCCTCTGAACACGTCTCCGACGATTGTCCGGTTGATGACATATGCGACACTCATCGGTGAAGAGAACGTGATGCGACGTTGTTGGGCACATCTGAACCGCGCTGCATGGTGTCGTGGTTGCAAACATGGACCTCGCCATGGACGTCAGGAGTGAAGTTGCGCATCATGCAGCCTATTGCGCACCATTTGAGTCGTAACACGACGTCCTGTGGCTGCACGAAAAGCATTATTTAACGTGGCGGCGTTGCTGTCAGGGTTCCTCTGAGCCATAATCCGTAGGTAGCGGTCATTCACTGCAGTAGTCGCCCTTGGGCGGCCAGAACGAGGCATGTCATCGACAGTTCCTCTATCTCCTCCGTGTCCGAACAACATAGCTTTGGTTCACTCCCAGACGCCTAGACACTTCCCTTGTTCAGAGCCCTTTCTGGCACAAAATATGAATGCGGACGTGATCGAACCGTCTAGGCATGGTTGAACTGCAGACAACAAGAGCCGTGTACCTCCTTCCTGGTGGAATGGCTGGAACTGATAGGCTGTCGGACCTCCTCCGTCTGACAGGTGCTGCTCTTGCATGGCTGTTTACATCTTTGGGCGGGTTTAGAGACATCTCTGAACAGTCAAAGGGACTGTGTCTGTGATACAATATCCACAGTCAACGTTTATCTTCAGGAGTTCTGGGAACTGGGGTTATGCAAAATTTTTTTGATGTGTGTATCTGATTGTACCACATACAGTTCAGGAAATAGGACATTATAAACCTTCAGTTGCGTGAAAGATGCCGTATCTTGCATGAAGTTTTCAAGGGATATTTAATTAGTACTATCATACTCATACAGTTGAAACAACTCAAGAAAATCCCTGACACCTGGCAGCTTTTTTGACGGTTTTCAACTGCGAAGAGCAAACGGCAGCAGGCAAAACCTACAGCTGTCCGTAATGAACAGACGTTGCCACAGAGACGTCTAGGAAATCGCGTTGTAGCCACGACGCGAAGAGTCCCGTCCTACTTGCGCAAACTGTCCGCTACGCTATACTTACGCATTTGTACATCATGCATATTTGTTTGAACGACTGTTACGTAATTTGAAAGATGTTTCCACAAATACACTCCTGGAAATTGAAATAAGAACACCGTGAATTCATTGTCCCAGGAAGGGGAAACTTTATTGACACATTCCTGGGGTCAGATACATCACATGATCACACTGACAGAACCACAGGCACATGGACACAGGCAACAGAGCATGCACAATGTCGGCACTAGTACAGTGTATATCCACCTTTCGCAGCAATGCAGGCTGCTATTCTCCCATGGAGACGATCGTAGAGATGCTGGATGTAGTCCTGTGGAACGGCTTGCCATGCCACTTCCACCTGGCGCCTCAGTTGGACCAGCGTTCGTGCTGGACGTGCAGACCGCGTGAGACGACGCTTCATCCAGTCCTAAACATGCTCAATGGGGGACAGATCCGGAGATCTTGCTGGCCAGGGTAGTTGACTTACACCTTCTAGAGCACGTTGGGTGGCACGGGATACATGCGGACGTGCATTGTCCTGTTGGAACAGCAAGTTCCCTTGCCGGTCTAGGAATGGTAGAACGATGGGTTCGATGACGGTTTGGATGTACCGTGCACTATTCAGTGTTCCCTCGACGATCACCAGTGGTGTACGGCCAGTGTAGGAGATCGCTCCCCACACCATGATGCCGGGTGTTGGCCCTGTGTGCCTCGGTCGTATGCAGTCCTGATTGTGGCGCTCACCTGCACGGCGCCAGACACGCATACGACCATCATTGGCACCAAGGCAGAAGCGACTCTCATCGCTGAAGACGACACGTCTCCATTCGTCCCTCCATTCACGCCTGTCGCGACACCACTGGAGGCGGGCTGCACGATGTTGGGGCGTGAGCGGAAGACGGCCTAACGGTGTGCGGGACCGTAGCCCAGCTTCATGGAGACGGTTGCGAATGGTCCTCGCCGATACCCCAGGAGCAACAGTGTCTCTAATTTGCTGGGAAGTGGCGGTGCGGTCCCCTACGGCACTGCGTAGGATCCTACGGTCTTGGCGTGCATCCGAGCGTCGCTGCGGTCCGGTCCCAGGTCGACGGGCACGTGCACCTTCCGCCGACCACTGGCGACAACATCGATGTACTGTGGAGACCTCACGCCCCACGTGTTGAGCAATTCGGCGGTACGTCCACCAGGCCTCCCGCATGCCCACTATACGCCCTCGCTCAAAGTCCGTCAACTGCACATACGTTTCACGTCCACGCTGTCGCGGCATGCTACCAGTGTTAAAGACTGCGACGGAGCTCCGTATGCCACGGCAAACTGGCTGACACTGACGGCGGCGGTGCACAAATGCTGCGCAGCTAGCGCCATTCGACGGCCAACACCGCGGTTCCTGGTGTGTCCGCTGTGCCGTGCGTGTGATCATTGCTTGTACAGCCCTCTCGCAGTGTCCGGAGCAAGTATGGTGGGTCTGACACACCGGTGTCAATGTGTTCTTTTTTCCATTTCCAGGAGTGTGCATGCATGTGAAATTTTTTCGATATTACACTAGAAACACAATTCATCTCTTGTTTTCGTTTCTAAAAGAAACTTGGCAAAATGAATAAGCGGAAAATGCCAGGTTTGTCAACCAGTAAAAACATAATGGCGTAAATCGCAGTGCTTCCAACATTTTGTCATTTTGTTACCTATTTACATTCTATTCACAATTATATTCCGCAGACCGCTTATGATGTGCGGTGGAAGATGCGTTTCGGAACACTCACTTCTCCTCTGCCATGTTGTGCTTGTGAAATGTCGTAGGAACAACAACTATCTTCAAGTCTTCGTATGGACTGATTTCTCCGCTTTTGTCGTCGTCGTCATTCCGCCAGACGTGTGTGGAGGAAGTAACACGTTACAATGAAATTAAAACCCTTAGCTGCTTACAGGCGTTGACATACGTCAACGGGGACAAATGAAAATGTGTGCCCCGACCGGGAATCGAACCCGGGATCTCCTACTTACATGGCAGACGCTCTATCCATCTGAGCCACCGAGGACACAGAGGATAGTGCGACTTCAGGGATTTATCTCAGGCTCGCCTCCCGCGGAGACCCACATTCTCAACGTATTGTCCCGTACTGCATTCGTAGTTCGGGCATAAGTAACGCGTTGCCTGACTCTGCTCGGAACGCTCGCACTCGAGGTATCGACGGTGAGAGTGTCAGCGCCTCTCTTGTAGCGCCTGCGGCTACAGCGTATTGAGCGTCTCCGTGCCGACCAGAGGAGCCCCTGACGAAATGCGCCGCTCTTCGTTGGCTATTCTCTACCTCTTCTATTAATCCAGCCTCCTAAGTGTGCCACAGTGGTATGCAGTAGTCAAGAACCGGTCTTAAAGTGCTTTGTAAGCGAATTCTTTCGTCGATGAATTACATTTCATCAAGAATCTTCAAATAAATCTCAGCTTGTCATTTGTTATTTCTACAGCTAATTTTATGTGATCACTCCACTCTTCCTCGATCAGGACTCTAGCTGATAGGTACAAGAGGTGGACAAACACACTGAAGCACTAAAGAAACTGGTATAGGCAAGCGTATTCAAATACAGAAATATCTAAACAGGCAGAATACGGCGTTCCGGTCAGCAATGCCTATATAAGACGACAAGTGTCTGGCGCAGTTGTGAAACCGGTTACACTCCTAGAATGGCAGGTTGTCAACATTTAAGTGCGTCTGAACCTGGTGTTACAGTTGGCGCACGAGCGATGGGACACAGCATCTCAGAGGTAGCGATGAAGTGAGGACTTTCCCGAACGACCATATCACGATCGTACCGCGAAATTGAATATCAGGAATCCGGTAAAACATTTAGTCTCCGACATCGCTGAGGCCGAAAAACGATCCTGCAAAACCGGAACGAACGACGACTGCAGAGAATCGCTGAACATGACAGAAGTGCAACTCTTCCGCAGTTTGCTGCAGATTTCAATGCTGCGTCATCATCAACTGTCAGGGTGCGAACCATTCAACGAAACACGATCGACATGGGCTTTCGGTGCCGACGGCCCTCGTGTGCCGTTGATGACTGCACGACACAAACCCTCACACCTCGCCTGGGTCTGTCAACACCGACATTGGACTGTTGATGGCTAGAAACATGTTGCCTGGTGGGACGAGTCTCGTTTCAGATTGTATCCAGTGGATTGACGTGTATGAGTTTCGAGACAACCTCATGAATCCGTGGGCCCTACATGTCAGCAGGGGGCTGTTCAAGCTAGTGGAGGCTTGGTAATGGTGTGGGGCGTGTAAAGTTGGAGTGATATGGGACCCCTGATACCTTTAGGTACGACTCTGACACGTGACTCGTACGTAGGCATCCTGTCTGATCACCTGTATCGACTAATGTCCATTGTGTATTCCGACTGACTTGGGCAATTCCAGCAGGACAATGCGACACTGCACACGTGCAGGACTGCTACAGAGTGGCTCCAGGAATACTCATCTGAGTTTAAATACTTCAGGTGGCCACCAAATCCCCAGAAATGTACATTATTGTGCACATCTGGGATGCAAGAGACCTACAACTCTGTCGTACTGCTACGGATTTATGGATAGCCTGCACTACTTCAGACATTAGTCGAGCCCGTGCCACAGCGCGCTTCGGCACTCCTGCGTGCTGCGGGGCCCTGTTCGATATTAGGCATGTGCACCAGTAACTCTGGCTCTCCAGTGTGTATGGCAAGTCCAAAAGCACAACACATTACAGTACATGGTGCGGTGTAGGTCAACTCGAAATAGATAAATATAGGTGCTGTGTGGTTTTCAAGGATATCTTATACCATTCATACTGCAGAATAGTAGCAAGGTCAGATAACGATGACGGAGGTGGATAGCGATGATGCACCCTTCTCTCGAAAGTAGATCACGCACGCTTACAAATATTAAGATGACTGTGGTGACCAGGAATGCTCGTGTTCAGTCCTGGACGATGCGAGCTACACGAGCAAGACTCCTATCGTCCTGGATCACAATATCACCTTTAAATCTAAAAACTACGTCCCAACAGGCCTCGGGAAGCACAACGGTACTGACAGACCTCCGTGTCCTCAGCACACAGGCATCACTGGATGCGGATGTGGAGGGGCATGTGGTCAGCACACCGCTCTCCCGGCCGTTCTCGGTTTTCGTGACCAGAGGCGCTACTTCTGAGTCAAGCGGCTCCTCAATTAGCTTCACGAGGGCTGAGTGGACCACGCAGAACGGAGGGTTACCCACGCAAGTGATAACAAAGTGCGACAGCCCTTAACTTCGGTGAATTGACGGGAACCTGTGTTACCACTGCGGCAATGCCGCTGGTCAGCATGGCCTTTGGTGAACACATATTGTACCGTAGGATCGGCGTCATCAGCCGAAATAGTTACATAATCCGTGGCAGTAATAGGACCTTGCAGAGTAACATGGGACCCTTGCAATACCACGATATGGCTGTCCACACCATTACCAAACCCCCACCACGTTTCACTCTTGCGACGCAATTTCAGCCATAAATCAGAAACAGTGTGAAACAAGAGACATCCGCGCGAATGTCTTTCTTCCACTGCTCCACGGTCCAAGTTTCATGGCCTCGGCATCACGTTTCCCCCGGCAGTGGTTTTTGCATCACTGATGCGTGGTTCTGAAATTCAAGCGCGCCCTGTAATTTCGCGGTTATGGAGCTCCCTTCGTGTTGTTTTGGTGTTGACAGGTTTCGAGTGTGCGGCATTCAGTCCTGCAATGGCTTTTGCGGCTGTCGTCCTCTTATTTCCTGTTACAACCCTCTTCAACGAGCGTCCGTCACGACCGCTTAACGCACACTTTCATCCTGGTTGTGACTTAAGCGGATATTTTTCCGCCTTCCCTGTGTGTGGTATAAACCTTCTGTACATTATGCTCTTGACTCTGTATAAGGGTTTGATCCGTTCTGTTTTAGATTATGGTGGCGTTTTGTGCGGCACAGCAGTGCAATCAACTTTGTGCAAGCTAGATGTCATCCAGCTCGCATCTCGTGGTCGTGCGGTAGCGTTCTCGCTTCCCACGCCCGGGTTCCCGGGTTCGATTCCCGGCGGGGTCAGGGATTTTCTCTGCCTCGTGATGGCTGAGTGTTGTGTGCTGTCCTTAGGTTAGTTAGGTTTAAGTAGTTCTAAGTTCTAGGGGACTTATGACCACAGCAGTTGAGTCCCATAATGCTCAGAGCCATTTGAACCATTTTTAGATGTCATCCATTATAAGAGTGGGCCGTGTTGCGGCTTGTGTTGGTGCCGTTGGTAGGTTGGAATCGTGTAATAGGGACAGTGGCGTCTCGTATTCTTCCTGTGTTTACTGGCGCCACTACGTTTGCAAGAGTTGTCTGTCCGCGAGTGGCGGCACATGCGTTTATCGATATCTAGTACCGTGGTACTATCTTTGGAAAGACGCCAAGTGTTTTCCGGGTCGGGTGTATCGGCAGTCCGGTTGGGAAAGAGCAGCACTAAGGTCCAATAGCGCCAGGACATGCCGGGACCGCTGGCGGCAAGCAGGCATTGCCGGATCGAGGGGCTGTAGTTGCGAGGGCCACAACCTCGTTGTCCACCGGACCCAGGACGTTTGAGTTGAGTGAACATTATCCCAGAAGTGAAACCTCCACTATTTTGAGATTACGTCGTCTGTTCGCTCATTGCTGCTTGGAGGGTCGCTGAGACCAATAGCGAGTAGAGTGTTTGGAGTTGGCGAAATTAATTAGCCGTCCTCTACTTCTTACGAGGTGCATTCAAGTTCTAAGGCCTCCGATTATTTTTCTAATTAAGTACTCACCCGAAATCAATGAAACTGGCGTTACTTCTCGACGTAATCGCCCTGCAGACGTACACATCTTTCACAACGCTGACGCCATGATTCCATGGCAGCGGCGAAAGCTTCTTTAGGGGTCTGTCTTGACCACTGGAAAATCGCTGAGCCAATAGAAGCACGGCTGGTGAATGTGCGGCCGCGGAGAGTGTCTTTCATTGTTGGAAGAAGCCAAAAGTCACTAGGAGCCAGGTCAGGTGTGTAGGGAGCATGAGGAATGACTGCAAAGTTGTTATCACGAAGAAACTGTTGCGTAACGTTAGCTCGATGTGCAGGTGCGTTGTCTTGGTGAAACAGCACACGCGCAGCCCTTCCCGGACGTTTTTGTTGCAGTGCAGGAATGAATTTGTTCTTCAAAACATTTTCGAAGGATGCACCTGTTACCGTAGTGTCCTTTGGAACGCAATGGGTAAGGATTACGCCCTCGCTGTCCCAGAACATGGACACCATCATTTTTTCAGCACTGGCGGTTACCCGAAATATTTTTGGTGGCGGTGAATCTGTGTCCTTCCATTGAGCTGACTGGCGCTTTGTTTCTGGATTGAAAAATGGCATCCACGTCTCATCCATTGTCACAACCGACGAAAAGAAAGTCCCATTCATGCTGTCGTTGCGCGTCAACATTGCTCGGCAACATGCCACACTGGCAGCCGTGTGGTCGTCCGTCAGCATTCGTGGCACCCACCTGGATGACACTTTTCGCATTTTCAGGTCGTCATGCAGGATTGTGTGCACAGAACCAACAGAAATGCCAACTCTGGAGGCGATCTGTTCAACAGTCACTCGGTGATCCCCCAAAACAATTCTCTCCACATTCTCGATCATGTCGTCAGACCGGCTTCTGCGAGACCGAGGTTGTTTCGGTTTGTTGCCACACGATGTTCTGCCTTCATTAAACTGTCGCACCCACGAACGCACTTTCGACACATCCATAACTCCATCACCACATGTCTCCTTCAGCTGTCGATGAATTTCAATTGGTTTCACACCACGCAAATTCAGAAAACGAATTATTGCACGTTGTTCAAGTAAGGAAAACGTCGCCATTTTAAGTATTTAAAACAGTTCTCATTCTCGCCGCTGGCGGTAAAATTCCATCTGCCGTACGGTGCTGCCATCTCTGGGACGTATTGACAATGAACGCGGCCTCATTTTAAAACAATGCGCATGTTTCTATCTCTTTCCAGTCCTGAGAAAAAAAATCGGAGGCCTTAGAACTTGAATGCACCTCGTATTATTGATCATTGAATTACGGGAATTGACGCCGGGACCCCATGATGCAGAGGCTATTCCTTCACATCGAATGTCTTCTTATTTTATTCATACCGTCATCTCACAGTGCAGACGAACTCATTATTTTCCATCCCATATAGTTGCTTCACACAGTGAGAGAGATAGACTGAATGTGATGAAGCTCAAAAAGTAGTACCACTACTTCAGACAGTGCACCAAAATTATGTTATACTACAATTTACAAAGAACAGATTTAAACATTTACCGAGAATTGCGAAGAAGTATAATAAATATGTCGAGGCTAGATTTTACCATTCTGATATCGATATGTCTAGGGATTAATATCGCCAATATGTGCAGATATACTATGAAAATTATCGATACTGAAATATCGATACAGAAATATCGATATTGTATTGAGTTGGCTACACGTGACATCGAGTGATCAGTTCCTCATTACACAATAGAGTTGGGCAACACGATTCTTTTTCCCGATTCGATTCCTACGATTCAATCTCACATAGCGAATCGATTCCTACGATTCGTTCACGATTCTTCCACGATTCATTCTAGTCTGCGATTCACGATTCTTACGGAATGCAAAAGTTCTACATCTTACTCACAGATGGCAGGACATGTCTGAAATTTTCAATGGGGTTAGAATCGAACTGTGTCATGATAAGGTATGCCAGAAATAGTTTATGTATGAGTAAACATGCAACAACGTTACAAGTGTGATTCTCGATTTATACGTGTAATGCTTTAATTGATGAAAGGTCACGATTGATTTGATTGCATCTATTGTTTTATTTCAGTATGCCTGTAAAGAGGAGTCGATTTGTGCCAGAGGTGGTGCAAAATTGCTTCCTTTGTTCACTCGCGTGTCGCATCCTCCACTTGACTGCCATCTGGCGGTCGTAATCATTCGGCACGACTCGGCATGATTCGGAAGTTGCCTTCGAAGCACAGCGTACTAAGAATCGATGAATCGTTGGAACTTGGAATCGTCACGACTCGGAAACACGCAATCGTTCTTACGATTCTTTTGAACAACGATTCGTCCGGATCACGATTCGATTCTTACGATTCTTTATTTAGAGTCGTTCAAATGAACGACTCATTGACGAATCGCCACAACTCTATTACACAAGGGTGTCCAGATGCTTTTGATCAGATAGAGTAAACGGCGCTCCGTACATAACGCCTGTATCTGCTGTGGACCTAGATGCAGTTGCACCGAAGCGACTGCAGGCGGCCAGCAGCGTCCGGAGGGAGAGGCGCGAGGCTGTTTCTGGTGGGCCATTACGGCGGATATGTAGTGGCGACGGCGCGCCAGCTGCAGAGGCCGCGAGGGCCGAGCGCAGGGGCCGCTTTACGCGCTCCGCGGCGGATAAATCAGACGGAAATAGGAGCGCCGGCGCCCGGGCAGCCTGCAGTCTGCGCGGCGCGGCGCGGCGATTAATCCGCGCATCCGCCTCCCTCTGTGTCTGACCGGGCCACGTGGGCGCCGTAAACCGCAGCCGCGTCTGTCTGCTCTGGTGCACTCGCCTCTACCCAGACAGCCGGCGGCGGCTGACGAGCAACCCGCACAGTGCGGGGTCGCAAAAGGCCAACGATGCCGCCGGCGTCCGATGCGCCACATGTTGACCACCACACAACCGTAATGTTGCCTGCTAATGGAAACAGCTGATGGGACTGGAGGTATCCAACGGTGAGCACAGCGTGAGCTACGGAGCGTAGTTGAACTGCTTAGTCGTCGAGTAACACACAACGGTCCTGGTGCTGTTGTTGCAAATTAGAGCAATGCCAACGATAAACAATTACAATGAACCGCTAAAGAAACTCGTACAGCCACGAAAATTTAAATAAAGGGATAGGTAAACAGGCAGAATACGGGGCTGCGGTCGGCAACGGCTATATAAGGCAACAAGTGTCTGCCGAAGTTGTTACATCGTTTACTGCTGCTACAGGGTGTTTCAAAAATGACCGGTATATTTGAAACGGCAATAAAAACTAAACGAGCAGCGATAGAAATACACCGTTTGTTGGAATATGCTTGGGACAACAGTACATTTTCAGGCGGACAAACTTTCGAAATTACAGTAGTTACAATTTTCAACAACAGATGGCGCTGCAAGTGATGTCAAAGATATAGAAGACAACGCAGTCTGTGGGTGCGCCATTCTGTACGTCGTCTTTCTGCTGTAAGCGTGTGCTGTTCACAACGTGCAAGTGTGCTGTAGACAACATGGTTTATTCCTTAGAACAGAGGATTTTTCTGGTGTTGGAATTCCACCGCCTAGAACACAGTGTTGTTGCAACAAGACGAAGTTTTCAACGGAGGTTTAATGTAACCAATGGACCGAAAAGCGATACAATAAAGGATCTGTTTGAAAAATTTCAACGGACTGGGAACGTGACGGATGAACGTGCTGAAAAGGTAGGGCGACCGCGTACGGCAACCACAGAGGGCAATGCGCAGCTAGTGCAGCAGGTGATCCGACAGCGGCCTCTGGTTTCCGTTCGCCGTGTTGCATCTGCGGTCCAAATGACGCCAACGTCCACGTATCGTCTCATGCGCCAGAGTTTACACCTCTATCCGTACAAAATTCAAACGCGGCAACCCCTCAGCGCCGCTACCATTGCTGCACGAGAGACATTCGCTAACGATATAGTGCACAGGATTGATGACGGCGATATGCATGTGGGCAGCATTTGGTTTACTGACGAAGCTTATTTTTACCTGGACGGCTTCGTCAATAAACAGAACTGGCGCATATGGGGAACCGAAAAGCCCCATGTTGCAGTCCCATCGTCCCTGCATCCTCAAAAAGTACTGGTCTGGGCCACCATTTCTTCCAAAGGATTCATTGGCCCATTTTTCAGATCCGAAACGATTACTGCATCACGCTATCTGGACATTCTTCGTGAATTTGTGGCGGTACAAACTGCCTTAGACGACACTGCGAACACCTCGTGGTTTATGCAAGATGGTGCCCGGCCACATCGCACGGCCGACGTCTTTAATTTCCTGAATGAATATTTCGATGATCGTGTGATTGCTTTGGGCTATCCGAAACATACAGGAGGCGGCGTGGATTGGCCTCCCTATTCGCCAGACATGAACCCCTGTGACTTCTTTCTGTGGGGACACTTGAAAGACCAGATGCACCGCCAGAATCCAGAAACAATTGAACAGCTGAAGCAGTACATCTCATCTGCATGTGAAGCCATTCCGCCAGACACGTTGTCAAAGGTTTCGGGTAATTTCATTCAGAGACTACGCCATATTATTGCTACGCATGGTGGATATGTGGAAAATATCGTACTACAGAGTTTCCCAGACCGCAGCGCCATCTGTTGTTTAAAATTGTAACTACTGTAATTTCGAAAGTTTGTCTGCCTGAAAATGTACTGTTGTCCCAAGCATATTGCAACAAACGGTGTATTTCTATCGCTACTCGTTTAGTTTGTATTGCCGTTTCAAATATACCGGTCATTTTTGAAACACCCTGTACAATGTCACATTATCAAGATCTAAGTGAGTTTGCACGTGGTGTTACAGCCGGCTCCCGAGTGATGGGACACAGTATCTCCGAAGTAGCGATTAAGTGGGGATTTTCCTGTGCGATGATTTCATGATGTACCGTGAAAAATCAGGAATCCGGTAAAACATCTAATCTCCGTCATCACTGAGGCCAGAAAAAGATCCTGCAAGAACACGACCAGTAGAAGTGCAACCCTTCCGCAAACTTCTGCAGATTTCGATGCTGGGCCATCATCTACTGTCAGTGTGAGAAACATTCAACGAAACATCATCGATATGTGCTTTCGGAGCCGAAGGCCCTCTCGTGTACCCTTTGCACCACACAAGACCTTACACCTCGCCTGGGTCCGTCAGCACCGGCGTTGGATGACTGGAAACATGTTGCCTGATCAGACGAGTCTCGTTTCAGATTGTATCGAGCGGATGGACGTGTATGAGTATCGAGACAACCTCATGAATCCGTTGGCCCTGTATGTCAGCAGAGGGCTGTCCACGCTGGTGGTGGCTCTGTAATGGTGTGGGGCGTGTACAGTTGGAGTGATATGGGACCCTGATACGTGTAGATACGATTCTGACAGGTGAAACGTAATCAAGCATCCTGTCTGATCACCTGCATCCATTCGTGTCCATTGTGCATTCCGACGGACATGGGAAATTCGAGCAAGATCATGTGATATCTCACACGTCCAGAATTGCTACATTCCGGATTTAAACTGCACACCCGTCGGCAAAGAGGCTGCCCTCTCGACCGCCAGTACTTACAAGGGGAGGCCGCCAATTGTGAAATTCAGATTCGATTCATACTGCGCATAATAAAAGCTTATGGCCAGAGGTGTAATGTGGCAAAGCACCAAGATGCACTTCTCAGCCGTTGTCGAGAAAACCGGCAGTTAAAAAAGAAACCGTTGCGGTGAAATACTCTCTACGATTAATAATTTTCTACAGCGTCGTGGCGCAGTGGTAAGCGCTCGGGTTCGTAATCCGAAAGTTGCCGGATCGAATCTCGCGCGATTCGACCTTTTTTTTTAGTATTGGTTTTTTGTAATTCAAATGTGTATATATATATATACACACACATATACATAATTCCCGGCAATCAGTTGCAACAATTATGCATATAATAAGTTGTTGAAAGTCGTTTGTCGTGGAAAAACTGGCGACTTCGAACATCATTAAGTTTTCCGCAAACAAAGTTGTTTATATCACAAATGTTATTAATTGTCTTCATAATTTTTACCACGTATAGTTAACGGAAGACGTAGAAACGATATTCCGAAACGAATACGTATAGCGTAAGTCATACGTTCGAATTAGAATAGAGACCCCACGAACACAAATGTGCTGTGGCAGGTATGAAATATAAACTCCGTTACTCGCTCGTTACACTTGATGGACAGATGTTGAATGGGCCGAAACGAGCCGCCGCATAACAGCGTAGTTGCCTGCTAACTTCGAAAGAAGGTAGATGCGGTCCCTAGCGCAACTTATAACATCGTCGAAAATCAGTGCGGACGTGAGAGCTTTGGTACACCCTGTTAAACAAACGGAAAAATGGAGGCGGTACAATTGGAGAGCGATCCGCCTTCACCAACATGCATAAGCAATTCATTAATAGTTTATATATATATATATATATATATATATATTTGAATTACAAAAAACTAATAATAAAAAAAAGTTGCATGCCGCGGGATTCGATCCGGCGACCTTGGGATTACGAACCCGAGCGCTTACCGCTGCGCCATGACGCTGTAGAAGATCATTAATCGTAGAGAGTATTTCACCGCAACGGTTTCTTTTTTAACTGCCGGTTTTCTCGACAACGGCTGAGAAGTGCATCTTGGTGCTTTGCCACATTACACCTCTGGCCATGAGCTTTCATTATGCTAAGTATGAATCGAATCTGAATTTCACAATTGGCGGCCTCCCCTTGTTAGATTGCCACCGCGGACAGAGTCGAGTCATCAGCCGCAGCTCCGTCGCCTGCAGCCACAGACAGCCTCAGTCTCGGGCGCCGCACAGCGAGCACACTAGTGTGCATATCGGAACTTCACCAGCAATGAGGCTAACTTGCACTGCTATGGAAGAGGTTCTACCACAACAGCTTCCTTTCAGATAAGCAAATCTCTGTTTCTATTGATAAAGAATCCTGTTAATACATGCAGCAAACATCATCCTCTTCTTGCTTCCCATGGTACAAGCCTACAGTGACAACGAGACGACGCAAGACTGGCTACGAGAATGGGATTCGAATCCACGCTGCGAAGCACCTCACTGCTTACAATGGATAGGAAATTCCAGTGCTTGGACAGTGTAGTTTGCATGCCACTAACACATCTCATACTAGGGCAGTCAGTTTTACTGTACTGAAATCCAGAGAGCTTGACAACATTTTCGGTTTATATGCCTTTGATTTGTTTGGCCTCAGCATGCATGACAACGGCCTGTGCACCAGAAGACAGTCTCGATACCTTGCTTCAAGAATAATTTCCTGAACTGTTTTCAGCTGGAATGGCAAAAGTTAGTAAGTTTGTGTCACCTGTTACACTGAAAGACAATGCACAGCCTAAGTTTTTCCGTGCCCACCCTCTCCCAATTGCTTCAAGAGATAAAGTAGCCAGCGAATTGAAAGAATTACAATATAATGGTGTAACTGCTACCACTGAAGCTTGTCAATGGGCAAGTTCTCTCGTTTTGTTGCCTAAGCCTCCTGGTCGCATTCGCATTTGTGTTGACTTCATGTCTACAGTCAACCCACAGACAGAAGTTGACACTTATCCATTACTTCACCCTCAGGAACTCATGGACATGTTTGATGCAGGACGTTAATTTTCTAAATGGTTCAAATGGCTCTGAGCACTATGGGACTCAACTGCTGAGGTCATTAGTCCCCTAGAACTTAGAACGAGTTAAACCTAACTAACCTAAGGACATCACAAACATCCATGCCCGAGGCAGGATTCGAACCTGCGACCGTAGCGGCCTTGCGGTTCCAGACTGCAGCGCCTTTAACCGCACGGCCACTTCGGCCTAATTTTCTAAGACAGATTTTCGTGATGCCTACTTGCAAATTCCATTGCATGAAGAATCACAGAAAGTGTTCCTTGTAAATACACTCTTAGGACTGTTCAATTGTTTGCGTTTGGCCTTTGACAGTGCTTCCCCACTAGCCAGTTTGAACCGTTATTTGTAACAGCTGACTGAAAAAGTGTCATTTTGTTCAAATTAACTTGACGATATTGTCGTCTCCGTTCGTACACCAGAAGAACACAATGCTAATTTGTGCACTCTTTTTCGAGGCAGTCATGTGATAAAGAGTCAGGGTGTGCACCCACTTCAATTTCATTTGCTTGCAATCCGTGACCTGTCTGTTCCTCCTATGTGTCTGAACTGCAGTTAGTCCTGGGCAAGATGACGTGACGCACTCACTACATTCGGTTCATACCGAATGCCGCTCAGATCAAGGCTCCATTGCATCGCTTGCGTCGCAAGACGCGTTTCAGAAACTCAAAAATGCTTCGCTCAGCGACAGATCCTTAGTGCATTTTGACTATGTCAAGCCAGTAGTTTTGCAAGTCGACTCTTCTCCCTACGGAATCGGAGCTGTCCTTTCGCTCGAGACACACCCATTGCTTTTGCCTCAGAGTTGTTAACTCAAACTCAGAGCAATTATTCTCAAATTGAAAAAGAAGCTATCGCTATTGTGTATGGTGTGGCCAAATTTCATCCATATTTGTATGGTCGTAAATTCTATTTACTGACAGATCACAAGCCTTTGCAGTGCTTGTTTCATCCTTCAAAACCGATTACTACATGCACTGCTCAAAAATTGCGAAGATGGCTTTGTTGCTTTCCCAGTATCAGTATGAAATTCTGTACAGACCTATGGCCAAGCATGACAATCTCGCCTTCTGGTTGGCTCAGATTCTCATTTTGCTGCATCTGCCAAGTCTTGTTGCCAAATTGATGGGCAGGACTCTGACTTGCTGGAATCTTTTCCCTTACTCTACAGAAAAATTGCACAGGTCACAAAAGCAGATCGAGATCTCAAGATTTTGTTGCATTACATTCGCACGTCTCGGCCTCGTTCATTGAACAGTATTCAGAACTCAGTCGTGCGACGATATTTTGCACGTCGGCATAACCTTTCAGTTCGACAGGGTGTGATTCTAGTTCAACATGACAGTGGACAATCGCGTGTGCTTGTTCCAGAAGTACTGGGAAAGGATGTGTTGCGATTGCTCCACCAAGGATGTTGGGAAATTGTTTGCACTAAACAGTTAGCGCGACGTCACTGTACCTGACAGTGCATGGACGCCCACACTGAAAAGATGACGTCACAGTGTCACGCATGTGTGGAGAAACAATCCGCTCCGCCAGAGACACTCTCAGCCTGGCCTAAGACTCAATCGCCACGGCAACGAGTACACACTGGCTTTGCAGGACCATTTTGGAACACTCGTTGGCTCATAGTGGCAGACTCTTTTAGCAAGTTTCCATTTGCGGTGCCTACGGCTTCTACCACAACACATAGCACCTTTCAAGCATTGTCCTCCATATTTTGCATAGAAGGTTTTGCCGGAAGTACTTGTGTCGGATAACGGACCGCAGTTCACTTCACGTGATTTTGAACAGGTATGTGAACGAACTGGCATTTCTCATCTAACAAGTGCTCCGTTTCACTCGCAATCTAACGAAGAAGCAGAACGCTTTGTACTCACTGTCAAGCAACAGAGGACCAAGTTTCGCACCACTTCTGCATGGCCGCCGCCATCGGACTCTGCTACACTTGCTACACCCACCGCAGCATCCGACTCTGCCACTGGTCCTTAAGTATCGCTTTGCGCCGCGCGATCTTGTTTTTTTCAGGGGGTTGTGGCAACTGTGGCCGCTGGTAAAGAGGCACGATCCAGGAACGCATTTGCTCTTATATGTACTTCACTGCAGGTTCCGATGGTTTGCAGCGCCGCCAACAGAACCAAATTCATGCGTGTCATTTGCTGTTGCTTTTTTCCCCTCCAGATTCACGGCCTCACGAGACGGCGCGGCCTTCACAGCCGCCCGCTGGTGCCGCCAGGAGCGGACGGACGACGCGCTCTCGCCCCCGCCATCTCCGCTCGTCTATCCCAGTGACCTCGACCCGCCATCGCCGTTGCCGTCGCCGTCATCGCAGCAATTTTCCGGAGAATATTATTGTTGCCTCGCAAGCCTCAGCTACGGCTCCCGGCTCATCTCTACGTGCAGTGTCCAGCCTCCCTCTCCATTGTCGTTCGCAGCCTCACTTCTGTGCTGGCGTAAGCCGCCACCAGCACAGCCACCAGCAAAGAGGCTGCGAGAACGTCGATAGTAGGCGCCGGAGCAAGCGAGCCTGTGAGAGAGGCCAAAAGCAAACTCGCAAGCAACGTGCCGCCAACGCCTCTCGACCGCCAGTATTTAGATCGCCGCAGCGGACCGGAGGGCTCAGTTGTAGACAGAGTCGAGTCATCAGCCTCAGCCCTATCGCCTGCAGTCGCCGACAGATGCAATCGGCTTCAGAGTCTCAGGCAGCACATAGCGGGACGTGTACTTCACCAGCAGTGTCGCTAACGTGGACTATGACGGACGACCTTGTACCCCAACAACTTGCTCACTCTCTCTATTTATGTTAATAAAGAACCCCGTTAGTACATGCGTGCAGTTGTGTTATAGGGCGAGAATACTAGCCACGAAACAACGTTCTCTTCTTGCTTCCAATGGTACAAGCCTACAGTGACAACGGGACGACACAAAATAAACACTTCCGCTGGCCACCAAACTCTCCAGACATGAACGTTAATGAGCATATCTGGGATGCCTTGCAACGTGCTCTTCGGAAGATATATGGTGTCGGGTTGGGTTGGGGTTGTTTTGGGGAAGGAGACCTGACAGCGAGGTCATCGGTCTCATCGGATTAGGGAAGGATGGGAAAGGAAGTCTGCCGTGCCCTTTCAAAAGAACCATCCCGGCATTTGCCTGGAGTGATTTAGGGAAATCACGGAAAACCTAAATCAAGATGGCCGGACGCGGGATTGAACCGTCGTCCTCCCGTATGCGAGTCCAGTGTCTAACCACTGCGCCACCTCGCTCTGTATATATGGTGTCAGTTCCCTCCAGCACTACCGGCACTTTAGATATTAGTCGAATCCATGCCACGTCGTGTTGCGGCAGTTCTCCGTGCTCGGGGGGGGGGGGGGGGGGGTTCCAGTTTCTTTGGCTCTTCAGCAACAGCTGTCGAAGTAGTTATTTCGTCAGAAAGGAACTCAAAGAGTTGCACAGAGTGAAAAAGAAGTGGCAGATTAAATATAGGCGTTTCTGCCACATGAGTCGGTGGAATGCGTGGTGTTGTATACGTTCGAGTGTGTGGACGTGGTTAACAAGTGAAAGTGATATTGAAACAATCATTATAAACAAATTTCGAATAAGTTCGCACCAGTATAGCTGTGTTGTGCATCAGATAAAACACTTATATTCAAGGGAGAATAGTGCGGCTTCACTTGTTACAAAAACTGGTGTCTGCGCATTTCAAGGAAGCTCGATACAATTTACAGGATGTGCAGGACAGTGACCTACTGCGTTCTGCGCATAAAATTGTGCGCCAAATAGATTACAGTGATTTCAAGGGAAGCAGAGGATAGGTTTATAATACAAACGGAACTGGAAGACGTAAGATAACGAAATTTCATACAACTTCATGCACAGCAAACTGCATAATCGGCCCAAAAATTTGTAGATGAACGTTCAGTAAGGAATTTGTTTTCAGCTCTGATCAGTTGGGACTTGAAGAGGAAATGCGTACGAAAGGAATCCTGCAAATTAGAGGTACCAAGCGAGTTGTATCGAGATCAACTAACTCCAATACCTCAACGCATTCGTATACAATTACGCCGACTGTTAATCTGGAAGGGAAAGTTGGTTGGCAAGATATATACTGTGCTGCGAGGAGTTGGAGGCGCTCTGCCCTGTGCGGATATTTCTTGTGTGCGTGATCTTGCAAGGTAGTCACAGTAAGCAAGAGTGGGAAAACTGGTGTAAGAGACCAACTATGGAATGAACTCTGTTTTTGGCCAATAGCTGGTGAAAATAACTTCGATGTGTTCCTTTAATCCGATCTGGTGCAGATCCCAAACACTCGAGCAGCACTCAAGAATAGGTCGCAATAGCGTCCTGTATGCAGTCTCGTTTACATATGAACCACACTTTCCCGAAATTCTCCCGATAAACCGCAGTCGACCATTCGCCTTCCCTACCACAGTTGTCACGTGGTCGTTCCATTTCATATCGCTTTGCAACGTTACACACAGATATTTAAACGACTTGACTGTGTCAAGTCGGATCCGAACATTACGGGGTTTGTTCTTCCTACTCATCCGAATTAATTTATATTTTTCTACATTGTAACTACCATTCATCTCGACAACTTCACATTTTGCCTAAGTCGTCTTATATCCGCCTACAGTCTCTCACATCCTTTTATCATCGACATGACGGACTAATGATCTGCCATTCCTATTCCCCGGCGCACCCAGTTCCATTCCGTACACCAGAAGAAATGAAACTGCGTTTTAATAACTCTTTCATGTAGGAGATAACTTCCTCCAGATACTCACGTCCTCATTCATTGTGACTAGGCCCACTACATCTCTACAACACAAAGAATACAAAGAAAGGCTGTCATAGAGACAAACAAGACAATAACCAGTAGCAGTTGCTAGTTGATCTGATGATATCCAATAGACGGTAACCGAAGAAAACTTCACAAGCCAAGATCGCTAAAAAAGCATTTTGTTAGATGATCGGTTTCGACAGAGCGATTCTGTCATCACTGAATCATGTGCTTTACGATTATTGCGATATATTATCCATCAGTGTTACAAAACGCTTCACACTGCATATCCCTTTCCCACTGATGGACAAGATGATGTAAAAATCCTAAAACATAATGTCCGATGGCGACAGAAGAGCTCTGTCGATACCGGTTATCCAATAAAATGCTTTTTTACCCATGGCGGCTTATGAAGTTTCCTTCTGTTAGCATACACTACAGGTCGCGCCAAGACTGACCGTGTCAAGATTAGATATCCAATAGGCAGCTGAAGTGTTTACAGCACCCGGGGGTTTCTGTAGTTGGATTGATAATAACTGTGGGATGTCGTCGCAGGGTTATTTGGTAAGCGTGATAACGTTACGGAGATGTTTAGCAAACTCAAGTGGCACACTCTGCAAAAGAGGCGCTCTGCATTGCGGTGTAGCTTGCTGTCCAGGTTTCGAGAGGGTGCGTTTCTGGATGAGGTATCGAATATATTGCTTCCCCCTACTTATACCTCCCGAGGAGATCACGAGTGTAAAATTAGAGAGATTCGAGCGCACACGGAGGCTTTCCGGCAGTCGTTCTTCCCGCGAACCATACGCGACTGCAACAGGAGAGGGAGGTAATGACAGTGGTACGTAAAGTGCCCTCCGCCACACAGCGTTGGCTGGCTTGCGGAGTGTAAATGTAGATGTAGATGTGGTAAACTCATACCCTCGTCTCTTTATGTCGTTACCCTTTGCGACCATGTCGTCATTTCTGAATGTTCCAAACGTTTGTGGACCTTATTTGTCAGTCTGTTCCAAAGTGGCCTGGGGGTACCCTATTGTTATACGGAAAGTTGCGTTTTGTCGGTTGCTGCAGTAATGGAGTAACGGGAATGAATACTGGGACAGTTTTAATTTATACAAAATAGTGGGCAGAGGACCCTCTCCGTTTCATGTCACCACAGCCCATAACGTTATGGAGCCGCCACCAGCTTTCACAGTGCGTTGTTGACAATTTGGGTCCATGTCTTCGTGGGGTGTGCGCCACACTCGAACCCTACCATCAGCTCTTACCAACTGAAACTGGGACTCATTTGACCAGGCCACGGTTTCCAGTCGTCTAGGATCCAACAGATTTGGTCACGAGCCAGGACAGATGCTGCAGACGATGTCGTGCCGTCAGCAAAGACACTCGCGTCAGTCGTCTGCTGCCATATCCTACTAACGTCAAATTTCGCCACATTGTACGAACGGGTACGTTCATCCTACGTCGCACATTGATTTGTGCGGCTGTTCCCCGCAATGTTGCTCGTCTGTTAGCACTGACAACTCTACGCAAACGCTGCTGTTCGCGGTCGTCGAGTGAAGGCTGTCGGACACTGTGTTGTCTGTGGTGAGAGGTGATATCTGCGATGTACAGTTTTCAGTACCCTCTTTACACTGTGGATCGCAGAACTTTGAATTCCGTAACGATTTCCGAAACGGACTGTCCCATGCGTCTAGTACCAGCTACCATTCAGTGTTCAAAGTCTGTCATTTCCCACTGTGCGGCCGTAATCACGTGGGAAACTTTTTCACTTGAATCACCGCAGCAGAAATGAAAGCTCCGTCAATGCGCTGTCCTTTTATGTCTCGTGTGCGTGACACTGCACCATCTGTATATGCTTCGTGAAAGGCATTAAAAGGAAGGACAAAGGATAATTTGGGATTGCAAATAAATTTACGGGAAGGCACTGAACGCGTACGTTACAACTCCGTAAATAGTTACTCCCTTCTTGTAAAGCTATTTACAGACACCTTGTGGACGCTCAAAGTACAATCCTTTCTTGGAAATATATTTGCAATTCCAAATTTTCCTTTGCCATTCCCTTTCACGCCTTTTTTAAAAATATTAATAAACACAATTTGTCGAGCATTATTTCGTATTACTTGCAGTAACGTAAAAAATAAAAATTTAAAAAAATTTCCACTTGGGAACTCCAGCTCGTGGCTTTCGGCTTACCGTTCTGTTCTCTTTGCGGTGCGCCAGCTGCTGCCTAGAAACAGTGCTAACATAACTGGCTCATACCTCGCCCGGCCCCCGCCCAAAATGCTACTTTTTACAGTTATGTAATTCAGTCCGTGAAAACGGAACCCTTACACCATTACTGTGCTGTCTGTCGATCTGTCTGTCTGTTCTTCTTTTTCTCTGGAACCGGTAGATCATAACATCGAAATTTACGTTTAATATTACGGTCTACCGTCCCTAGTCGACGTAAGAAATTGAAGCTTCCGACTCAATGCAATCAAAAGATACGGCCATTTATCTCATATTTTTTAACTCGCAAACTCACTTATCAAAACCTGTAGGATACTTCCACTTGATACTATATTAAGAAATTTGCGAAAAGCAAGGTTTTACAACACAGTGAAAGAAAAATATCCGAAAATTGATGATTTATACAATTATATCATAAAAAAGCTACATTTTTTTGTAATCTGTTGTCTGAGTGTCTGTCCGTTTATTCGGACTCCATTTTTCCAGAAAGCGGACCCAATGAAGTTGAAATTTATGGCACGTACTCAAGTGTAGGCCATGGTTTTCGAGTTATTCAAGAAAAATTCGTCTGAAGTCACTTTGATACGTTCCTCATCAATAATTCGAAAACTATGGCCTCTAGCCGAAGCATATCCCAGTACAAAATTGCAACTACATTAAATTTGGTCCAAAAGGTCCTGTTTATTTTAACTGTAGGTGTACAAGCCTGTACATAGTAAGCAAGAGAATACAAAAATATTGCTCGCGGTTTCTGAAGGCGTTGCAGGTTGCATAAAACCTATTTATAGGGGCAGCTGAATCACCTTGTGTATGCAAAAAGCGCAATCGGCATATACACGCATCAAGAAAAGTTAACATCACCTCGGTTCCGAGAGTTCCGATACCTGTCCAGAAAATTGGAATAGCGATCAAAGTAAACGTCATTTCCGCCCTTTTTATTGCCCATGAAAACCACACATTGCACGTTGTAGCACCATACAGTGACATCTGCTGACGGGATCGTCCAGATTACTGTACCCAGTAGCACGTGTTCTTGTATTGATGCATTCCTGCCAGAAGTTCATGAAGGCACTGTTGGTCCAGATTGTCCCACTCATCAGCGGCGATTCGGCGTAGATCCCTCAGAGTGGTTGGTGTGTCATGTAGCCCGTAAAAAGCCCTTTTGAAAATATCCCAGGAATATTAGATCGGGTTCATGTCTGGAGAACATGCTGGCCACTCTAGTCAAGCGTTATCGTTATCCAAAAGGAAGTCTTTCACAAGATGTGCACGATGGGGGCGTGACTTGTCGTCCATGAAGACGAATGCCTCGCCAAATATGCTGCCAAAATGGTTGCACTGTCGGTCGCAGGATGGTATTCACGTATCGTACACCGTTTCGGCGCCTTCACTGACCATCAGCGGCGTACATCTACATCTACATTTATACTCCGCAAGCCACCCAACGGTGTGTGGCGGAGGGCACTTTACGTGCCACTGTCATTATCTCCCTTTCCTGTTCCAGTCGCGTATGGTTCGCGGGAAGAACGACTGTCTGAAAGCCTCTGTGCGCGCTCTAATCTCTCTAATTTTACATTCGTGATCTCCTCGAGAGGTATAAGTAGGGGGAAGCAATATATTCGATACCTCATCCAGAATTGCACCCTCTCGAAACCTGGCGAGCAAGCTACACCGCGATGCAGAGCGCCTCTCTTGCAGAGTCTGCCACTTGAGTTTGTTAAACATCTCCGTAACGCTATCACGGTTACCAAATAACCCTGTGACGAAACGCGCCGCTCTTCTTTGGATCTTCTCTATCTCCTCCGTCAACCCGATCTGGTACGGATCCCACACTGATGAGCAATACTCAAGTATAGGTCGAACGAGTGTTTTGTAAGCCACCTCCTTTGTTGATGGACTACATTTTCTAAGGACTCTCCCAATGAATCTCAACCTGGTACCCGCCTTACCAACAATTAATTTTATATGATCATTCCACTTCAAATCGTTCCGCACGCATACTCCCAGATATTTTACAGAAGTAACTGCTACCAGTGTTTGTTCCGCTATCATATAATCATACAATAAAGGATCCTTCTTTCTATGTATTCGCAATACATTACATTTGTCTATGTTAAGGGTCAGTTGCCACTCCCTGCACCAAGTGCCTATCCGCTGCAGATCTTCCTGCATTTCGCTACAATTTTCTAATGCTGCAACTTCTCTGTATACTACAGCATCATCCGCGAAAAGCCGCATGGAACTTCCGACACTATCTACTACGTCATTTATATATATTGTGAAAAGCAATGGTCCCATAACACTCCCATGTGGCACGCCAGAGGTTACTTTAACGTCTGTAGATGTCTCTCCATTGAGAACAACATGCTGTGTTCTGTTTGCTAAAAACTCTTCAATCCAGCCACACAGCTGGTCTGATATTCCGTAGGCTCTTACTTTGTTTATCAGGCGACAGTGCGGAACTGTATCGAACGCCTTCCGGAAGTCAAGGAAAATGGCATCTACCTGGGAGCCTGTATCTAATATTTTCTGGGTCTCATGAACAAATAAAGCGAGTTGGGTTTCACACGATCGCTGTTTCCGGAATCCATGTTGATTCCTACATAGTAGATTCTGAGTTTCCAAAAACGACATGATACTCGAGCAAAAGACATGTTCTAAAATTCTACAACAGATCGACGTCAGAGAGATAGGTCTATAGTTTTGCGCATCTGCTCGACGACCCTTCTTGAAGACTGGGACTACCTGTGCTCTTTTCCAATCATTTGGAACCTTCCGTTCCTCTAGAGACTTGCGGTACACGGCTGTTAGAAGGGGGGCAAGTTCTTTCGCGTACTCTGTGTAGAATCGAATTGGTATCCCGTCAGGTCCAGTGGACTTTCCTCTGTTGAGTGATTCCAGTTGCTTTTCTATTCCTTGAACACTTATTTCAATGTCAGCCATTTTTTCGTTGGTGCGAGGATTTAGAGAAGGAACTGCAGTGCGGTCTTCCTCTGTGAAACAGCTTTGGAAAAAGGTGTTTAGTATTTCAGCTTTACGCTTGTCATCCTCTGTTTCAATGCCATCATCATCCCGGAGTGTCTGGACATGATGTTTCGAGCCACTTACTGATTTAACGTAAGACCAGAACTTCCTAGGATTTTCTGTCAAGTCGGTACCTAGTATTTTACTTTCGAATTCACTGAACGCTTCACGCATAGCCCTCCTTACGCTAACTTTGACATCGTTTAGCTTCTGTTTGTCTGAGAGGTTTTGGCTGCGTTTAAACTTGGAGTGAAGCTCTCTTTGCATTCGCAGTAGTTTCCTAACTTTGTTGTTGTACCACGGTGGGTTTTTCCCGTCCCTCACAGTTTTGCTCGGCACGTACCTGTCTAAAACGCATTTTACGATTGCCTTGAACTTTTTCCATAAACACTCAACATTGTCAGTGTCTGAACAGAAATTTTCGTTTCGATCTGTTAGGTAGTCTGAAATCTGCCTTCTATTACTCTTGCTAAACAGATAAACCTTCCTCCCTTTTTTTATATTCCTATTAACTTCCATATTCAGGGATGCTGCAACGGCCTTATGATCACTGATTCCCTGTTCTGCTCTTACAGAGTCGAAAAGTTCGGGTCTGTTTGTTATCAGTAGGTCCAAGATGTTATCTCCACGAGTCGGTTCTCTGTTTAATTGCTCGAGGTAATTTTCGGATAGTGCACTCAGTATAATGTCACTCGATGCTCTGTCCCTACCACCCGTCCTAAACATCTGAGTGTCCCAGTCTATATCTGGTAAATTGAAATCTCCACCTAAGACCATAACATGCTGAGAAAATTTATGTGAAATGTATTCCAAATTTTCTCTCAGTTGTTCTGCCACTAATGCTGCTGAGTCGGGGGGTCGGTAAAAGGAGCCAATTATTAACCTAGCTCGGTTGTTGAGTGTAACCTCCACCCATAATAATTCACAGGAACTATCCACTTCTACTTCACTACAGGATAAACTACTACTAACAGCGACGAACACTCCACCACCGGTTGCATGCAATCTATCCTTTCTAAACACCGTCTGTGCCTTTGTAAAAATTTCGGCAGAATTTATCTCTGGCTTCAGCCAGATTTCTGTACCTATAACGATTTCAGCTTCGGTGCTTTCTATCAGCGCTTGAAGTTCCGGTACTTTACCAACGCAGCTTCGACAGTTTACAATTACAATACCGATTGCTGCTTGGTCCCCGCATGTCCTGACTTTGCCCCGCACCCGTTGAGGCTGTTGCCCTTTCTGCACTTGCCCGAGGCCATCTAACCTAAAAAACCGCCCAGCCCACGCCACACAACCCCTGCTACCCGTGTAGCCGCTTGTTGCGTGTAGTGGACTCCTGACCTATCCAGCGGAACCCGAAACCCCACCACCCTATGGCGCAAGTCGAGGAATCTGCAGCCCACATTGTCGCAGAACCGTCTCAGCCTCTGATTCAGACCCTCCACTCGGCTCTGTACCAAAGGTCCGCAGTCAGTCCTGTCGACGATGCTGCAGATGGTGAGCTCTGCTTTCATCCCGCTAGCGAGACTGGCAGTCTTCACCAAATCAGATAGCCGCCGGAAGCCAGAGAGGATTTCCTCCGATCCATAGCGACACACATCATTGGTGCCGACATGAGCGACCACCCGCAGATGGGTGCACCCTGTACCCTTCATGGCATCCGGAAGGACCCTTTCCACATCTGGAATGACTCCCCCCGGTATGCACACGGAGTGCACTTTGGTTTTCTTCCCCTCCCTTGCTGCCATATCCCTAAGGGGCCCCATTACGCGCCTCACGTTGGAGCTCCCAACTACCAATAAGCCCACCCTCTGCGACTGCCCGGATCTTGCAGACTGAGGGGCAACCTCTGGAACAGGACAAGCAGCCATGTCAGGCTGAAGATCAGTATCAGCCTGAGACAGAGCCTGAAACCGGTTCGTCAGACAAACTGGAGAGGCCTTCCGTTCAGCCCTCCGGAATGTCTTTCGCCCCCTGCCACACCTTGAGACGACCTCCCACTCTACCACAGGTGAGGGATCAGCCTCAATGCGGGCAGTATCCCGGGCAACCACAGTCGTAGTCCGATCGGGGGATGCGTGGGACGAGCTGGCCGTCCCCGACAAACCCCCATCCGGACCCCCACAGTGATGCCCATTGGCAACAGCCTCAAGCTGTGTGACCGAAGCCAACACTGCCTGAAGCTGGGAGCGAAGGGATGCCAACTCAGCCTGCATCCGAACACAGCAGTTGCAGTCCCTATCCATGCTAAAAACTTGTGCAAAGAACGTCTGAACTAATCTACAGAGAGCTCAAACAAAACGACAAAATTGAAGCGGTTATTAAAATACAAGATTGCCTAGTAAATGCAGTAATGCTGCCACTTGTGCACTGCTGACACACTGCTCGGCGGCGGAAGGAGACTACGCGATTTAACACTATTCGAGTACTAAAACGTGATGCTACAACTCTCAAATACTATAATACGCCCGAAATTTATGTGGTAGAGCTAGGAGTATACGACTTGCTGCTGCAGCTGCTTATCCAACGGCGGCAGGGAGCACACTGACTGACCAACCGACACTGGCGTACATCGGCCCCACATAATCGGCCCCACATAAAGCCACCCCAAAACAGCACGGAACCTCCACCTTGCTGCACTTGCTGGACAGTGTGTCTAAGGCGCTTAGCCTGGCCGGGTTGTCTCCAAACACGTCTCCGACAAATGGTTCAAATGGCTCTGAGCACTATGGGACTTAACATCTGAGGTCATCAGTCGCCTAGAACTTAGAACTACTTAAACCAAACTAACCTAAGGACATCACACACATCCATGTCCGAGGCAGGATCTGATTAGGGAATAATGAACTTAGTATAAGCGCCGGGACGTGGACTGGCACCAGTTGTATAACATCTTTGTCACCATAAGGCACATATATTACCAACAGATACATAATTCTTTAATAAAACTTCATTAAATGAAATTTAAGATGTCCCATAATTCTGTTCGTTACTATTGAGTGATATTTCAAAATACTTCAATGAATTCTTTCAGTCCTTACACCGATGCGCTCCAATCTATGATACCCAGAGGCATATCTACAAGAAGTGCACTTCAAAGAGATTCATCCAGCCACTGAACGAATCACCAGTAACCAACCACTCAACGGCGGTTGCTAGTCCCATTGTGTCTAGTATAGTCTTTCATATTGATATCGGTCTTACCAATTCTCAGACGCATTGTTTTTAAGAAATATATCGTACTTGCAAAAAGGATCGCCAGCGCAGTAAGTAGGGCTGTGTCAAGTAGTGGATGTGCAGTTGTACTGTGTCGACGCAGTTGAGTAACAAATCATAACGGAGCGACATTTCTGAATCAAGTGCTCAACACATCCTCCATGATCTTTTGAAGAAGACATTTGACTCCCGGACAACAGAAACGATGCGTGACTGTCTGCCGCAACGTTACTGAAATACAAAACGCGAAAAAACGCTAGACTTTGTCTTATCAATATCAACCTACCACAGAATGACAAACTGTAAAAATCCATAAGAAGTGTCATCACTCCGACTACACGACCGACGGTGAAGTCAGTGTGATGCACGAGTTGAACAGCGTCCCAAAGAAAGTACTTTTGTGACAGTTTCACATGGTTGTATGAACTGCCCGTGCATTGTGCTCAGATCAGAGGTGGATGGGGGGAGAACATGTAGAACACCTGAAACATTAAAACCATCATCTTCCCTTTTCGCTATGCAGAAAGCAAAAGGTCACTATTCACAATGTTGAGAATGGCTGTGATGTGGGGTCTGAGTGGGGTACGGTCAAATGGGGGATGCCCTAGGGTTCAGTGTTGGAGTGACTCGTGTTCCTTATTTATATAAATGATATGCCCTCTAGTATTACGGGTAATTCTAAAATATTTCTGTTTACTGATGACACTAGCTTGGTGGTGAAGGATGTGTGCAACATTGTCTCTGTTTCAAATAGAGCAGTTCATTACACAAGTTCATGGCTTGTAGAAAATAAACTAACGCTAAATGACGGTAAGATTCAGTTTTTACAGTTTCTGACACACAATTCAACAAAACCCGACTTTTAATTTCGCACAATGGGTATGTTGTTGTTGTGGTCTTCAGTCCTGAGACTGGTTTGATGCAGCTCTCCATGCTACTCTATCCTGTGCAAGCTTCTTCATCTCCCAGTACCTCCTGCAACCTACATCCTTCTGAATCTGCTTAGTGTATTGATCTCTTGGTCTCCCTCTACGATTTTTACCCTCCACGCTGCCCTCCAATGCTAAATTTGTGATCCCTCGATGCCTCAGAACATGTCCTACCAACCGATCCCTTCTTCTAGTCAAGTTGTGCCACAAACTTCTCTTCTCCCCAATCCTATTCAATACCTCCTCATTAGTTACGTGATCTACCCACCTTATCTTCAGCATTCTTCTGTAGCACCACATTTCGAAAGCTTCTATTCTCTTCTTGTCCAAACTAGTTATCGTCCATGTCTCACTTCCATACATGGCTACACTCCATACAAATACTTTCAGAAACGACTTCCTGACACCTAAATCTATATTCGATGTTAACAAATTTCTCTTCTTGAGAAACGCTTTCCTTGCCATTGCCAGTCTACATTTTATATCCTCTCTACTTCGACCATCATCGGTTATTTTACACCCCAAATAGCAAAACTCCTTTACTACTTTAAGTGTCTCATTTCCTAATCTAATTCTCTCGCCATCACCCGACTTAATTTGACTACATTCCATTATCCTCGTTTTGCTTTTGTTGATGTTCATCTTATATCCTCCTTTCAAGACACTGTCCATTCCGTTCAACTGCTCTTCCAAGTCCTTTGCTGTCTCTGACAGAATTACAATGTCATCGGCGAACCTCAAAGTTTTTACTTCTTCTCCATGAATGTTAATACCTACTCCGAATTTTTCTTTTGTTTCCTTTACTGCTTGCTCAATATAAAGATTGAATAACATCGGGGAGAGGCTACAACCCTGTCTCACTCCTTTCCCAACCACTGCTTCCCTTTCATGCCCCTCGACTCTTATAACTGCCATCTGGTTTCTGTACAAATTGTAAATAGCCTTTCGCTCCCTGTATTTTACCCCTGCCACCTTCAGAATTTGAAAGAGAGTATTCCAGTCAACATTGTCAAAAGCTTTCTCTAAGTCTACAAATGCTAGAAACGTAGGTTTGCCTTTTCTTAATCTTTCTTCCAAGATAAGTCGTAAGGTCAGTATTGCCTCACGTGTTCCAACATTTCTACGGAATCCAAACTGATCTTCCCCGAGGTCGGCTTCTACCAGTTTTTCCATTCGTCTGTAAAGAATTCGCGTTAGTATTTTGCAGCTGTGACTTATTAAACTGATTGTTCGGTAACTTTCACATCTGTCAACACCTGCTTTCTTTGGGATTGGAATTATTATATTCTTCTTGAAGTCTGAGGGTATTTCGCCTGTTTCATACATCTTGCTCACCAGATGGTAGAGTTTTGTCAGGACTGGCTCTCCCAAGGCCGTCAGTAGTTCTACTGGAATGTTGTCTACTCCGGGGGCCTTGTTTCGACTCAGGTCTTTCAGTGCTCTGTCAAACTCTTCACGCAGTATCTTATCTCCCATTTCATCTTCATCTACATCCTCTTCCATTTCCATAATATTGTCCTCAAGTACATCGCCCTTGTATAAACCCTCTATATACTCCTTCCACCTTTCTGCTTTCCCTTCTTTGCTTAGAACTGGGTTGCCATCTGAGCTCTTGATATTCATACAAGTGGTTCTCTTCTCTCCAAAGGTCTCTTTAATTTTCCTGTAGGCAGTATCTATCTTACCCCTGGTGAGACAAGCCTCTACATCCTTACATTTGTCCTCTAGCCATCCCTGCTTAGCCATTCTGCACTTCCTGTCGATTTCATTTTTGAGACGTTTGTATTCCTTTTTGCCTGCTTCATTTACTGCATTTTTATATTTTCTCCTTTCCTCAATTAAATTCAATATTTCTTCTGTTACCCACGGATTTCTATTAGCCCGCGTCTTTTTACCTACTTGATCGTCTGCTGCCTTCACCACTTCATCCCTCAGAGCTACCCATTCTTCTTCTACTGTATTTCTTTCCCCCATTCCTGTCAATTGTTCCCTAATGCTCTCCCTGAAACTCTCTACAACCTCTGGTTCTTTCAGTTTATCCAGGTCCCATCTCCTTAAATTCCCACCTTTTCGCAGTTTCTTCAGTTTCAATCTGCAGTTCATAACCAATAGATTGTGGTCAGAATCTACATCTGCCCCAGGAAATGTCTTACAATTTAAAACCTGGTTCCTAAATCTCTGTCTTACCATTATATAATCTATCTGAAACCTGTCAGTATCTCCAGGCTTCTTCCATGTATACAGCCTCCTTTCATGATTCTTGAACCAAGTGTTAGCTATGATTAAGTTATGCTCTGTGCAAAATTCTACAAGGCGGCTTCCTCTTTCATTCCTTCCCCCCAGTCCATATTCACCTACTATGTTTCCTTCTCTCCCTTTTCCTACTGACGAATTCCAGTCACCCATCACTATTAAATTTTCGTCTCCCTTCACTACCTGAATAATTTCTTTTATCTCGTCATACATTTCATCTATTTCTTCATCATCTGCAGAGCTAGTTGGCATATAAACTTGTACTACTGTAGTAGGCATGGGCTTTGTGTCTATCTTGGCCACAATAATGCGTTCACTATGCTGTTTGTAGTAGTTAACCCGCACTCCTATTTTTTTATTCATTATTAAACCTACTCCTGCATTACCCCTATTTGATTTTGTATTTATAACCCTGTAATCACCTGACCAAAAGTCTTGTTCCTCCTGCCACCGAACTTCACTAATTCCCACTATATCTAACTTTAACCTATCCATCTCCCTTTTTAAATTTTCTAACCTACCTGCCCGATTAAGTGATCTGACATTCCACGCTCCGATCCGTAGAACGCCAGTTTTCTTTCTCCTGATAACGACGTCCTCCTGAGTAGTCCCCGCCCGGAGATCCGAATGGGGGACTATTTTACCTCCGGAATATTTTACCCAAGAGGACGCCATCATCATTTAATCATACAGTAGAGCTGCATGTCCTCGGGAAAAATTACGGCTGTAGTTTCCCCTTGCTTTCAGCCGTTCGCAGTACCAGCACAGCAAGGCCGTTTTGGTTAATGTTACAAGGCCAGATCAGTCAATCATCCAGACTGTTGCCCCTGCACATACTGAAAAGGCTGCTGCCCCTCTTCAGGAACCACATGTTTGTCTGGCCTCTCAACAGATACCCCTCCGTTGTGGTTGCACCTACGGTACGGCCATCTGTATCGCTGAGGCACGCAAGCCTCCCCACCAACGGCAAGGTCCATGGTTCATGGGGGGGCACAATGGGTATATGATTAGTGAAACAGAACAGTTTAAATTTCTAGGGTCCGGATGGATTGCAAACTGTCGTGAGAAGCCCGCGTTCAGGATTTCGTTCAAAGACTTAATGCTGCCATTTTTACTAGTCGAATGGTATCTGAATTAAATGGTCTTTCGAAACGAAAATTAGTCGACTTTGCTTTTATTCATTCTCTTATGTCGTACGGTATTATATTTTGGGGTAACTCTTCCCATTCTAAAAGGATATTTTTGGCTCAGAAACGGGCAGTTCGGGCAACTCCTTGTCGACCCCAGTTCACTAGTCTGGGTATATATATATATATATATATATATATATATATATATATATATATATATATATATATATATTGCTTACTGTTGTTTCTTGTTAACAGTATCAGCTTATTCCCAAGAACTAGCAACTTTCATGCACTTAATAAAATGTTCAAATGGCTCTGAGCACTAAGGGACTTAACTTCTGAGGTCATCAGTCGTAGAACTTAGAACTACTTAAACTTAGCTAAGCTAAGGACATCACACACATCCATGCCCGAGGCAGGATTCGAACCGGCGACCGTAGCGGTCGCGCCGTTCCAGACTGTAGCGCCTAGAACCGCTCGGTCACTCTGGCCGGCCACGCACTTAATACTCGGCAGAAATCCAAACTGCATTTGGATCGCACTTCCTCAACTCTTGTGCAGAAAGGTGTGCAGTATACTGCTCCATCCATATTCAATAAGCCACTACAAGAATTCAAAAGTCTTAGCAGTAATCCACGCACATTCAAATCGAAACTGAAGAGTTTCCTCGTGGGTCATTCCTTCCGTTGCGGAGTTCCTTGAAAAATTAAGCTGATTCTTATTTTATATTGTTGATTGCGTTTATTTAAACTGATGACTTTACTTTTTCTGGGTCCATAAACATTTTATTCTTATTTGTTATTATTTTTATGTTGTTATTTCATGTACTAATATGTTCCACGACCTTGGAGATTAGCTCCTCAATTTCGTCCTACGGAACTAGACGTATAAATAAATAAACAAATCGAAACTTTTTGGACCGACGAATATGTTCAAAAGCAAATTCTGATATTCCGGAAAATTTTTTCGTTGTGGAATGCAAATGCAGGAGAGCTGTATCTACTTCCACTAGTTTGTTTTCTTCCATTTTACGGTCACTGTGTAGTCCCTGTAAACACTTTTGACCTAGAAATGTATTGTCGTAAACATTGCTAGCCAAAAGTGGCCAGTCATATTGCCAAATACATGGCTGGCAATGTCGCTGAAGATAACTGCCTGAATGTTCTGACGTCGGCAATATGCTACTGCTATGATCATGCCGACGTACCTTAAGGAAATGATTACCATGAGGGGGAGCACTTTTCTTTCGACTTCGGCACATCGTAAATATTGTTTGGTGTAATAATTACTGTATGTAACATTATTAAATTTTTCATATATTTTCAGCATGTATGTATATGAGATGGATCTTTAATGGTGGAAATTATTTGTTTACAACTGGTATAAACTAGATACATGTTTCGGAGTTTTACTGTCATCAAACCAGCAAATATCATTGTGTATAACCTGTTGGCAGCGATTTGGAAGTTGCAGGATGCCTCTAGTAGCCCAAGTTGTGTTGATAGTTCGAATGAAGAGGTCTATTGGCCAAAGAATCTCTGTACAGTTCTGAAGCGAAGCCATGAAGCCTTCAGCTTAGGAATCAAGTCGATATCACAAGGGGTTAATTCCAGGGAGTACGGTGGAAGGCACAACACTTCCCGGCCGCAATGAGTGGCAGTTTTTGCTAAAACTGTAATGCAACCTATTTCATAATCTAAGATGCAGGTCTCAGTAGTTGGTAAAATCAAATAATGTTTACTGCATGAAAGCCGCAAGGAGTATTCATTACTGCCATGATTGCATGGCTAATTATTTTTTTTTCTTCCCTCCTATTGATACGATGAAGGAGTCTTTTTACGTGGCAGCCTTGAGGGGCTCACAGAAGGGTCGTTAACAGTAGTGTCGTGAAGTTGTTTGGCACGGAAAGCCAGCCTTTGTCCAGGTACAGAGCAGGCGGCAACTGACTGCCGTATGAGCACATCTGGAGCATCCCGGAAGTTAGACGACTCGCCATAGAAAGGGAATCGTTTTTATCTAGATAATAATGTGAAGAACAGGTTAAAACATGAGCCTTCATAAGTGCCTTGCTGGAATGTTTGTTCACATTATAGTATGGGACCGTCCGATTGGTTCATAGGAATTATTTCGGTAGAATGGGCGAGTTTTCACCCACGTGATTGTTCAGTGCTTTTGATTGGCCATGATTGAAAATCTGCCACATAGTGGAAGGACAGATTTTTCGGCCTTCTTCACCATGCCACACCTTATTAGTTAACTATGACAAAATCCAGAGGAGCAGGAAAAAGTTAAACCTTTTAAGCAGTTAAATTGGTCAGAACTCACTAGGTCAGCTGCAAATTTTCCAGCGAGATTGCAACACTCATAGAACCAGCTAAGTTTCAGAGAGTAAAGTCAGAAGTCATTTCGCTCAGAGATGCCACGGAGAACACACTTGCTCAAGGTCGTTGCAGGGGGCTGCCGAGAGAGATATCACCGACTTAGGACAAAGTACAGAGGCCGAGCTGAACCCAGAATTTTCAGCTATACTGCATGCACCTGGTACACTCACACAGCTGAAGAGTTGTAAGCATTCTCCATCATTGCACCCTCAAGATGAGGGAATGTGAACTTAATTAATTTGCATAAGGTACAATTTCGTGGATCTAATTTTCACAGAAAGCTGGTTTCATTCCTCACGCAGTTTGGCGGAGCTATTCTGATTTGTTCATGTTACTCCAAGGCCTTTTTTAAAACCACTAACCTTTTTCATAATCGTAGGCTATATTTGCAACAGAGTTTCATTACGTGTTCACCCACCAGCGTTCACCCACCAACGCCAAGGCTAATGTTCGTATTTGCTATCCGTCGCCCAGTTATTAACTGTTCGTGTACTCTATTTAGTGGGTAAATCGTCTTGTTTGATGTCTTATGTCAATACATAAAATTATATTGACCATGCTTTGCTTTTGTAGTCTGTTGCTTCCTTCATGAATATGTCCATGTGATGTTTGTTACCCATATTTGTATACTTAATGGGCTCACCCATAGTAAATTCTATTTAGTAAGACGTTATCTGTTACTTTTAAATTTGCATGATCTTAAGGGGAATTTCCCCTCCCAGTAACTGTGTATCGGATATATGGCATGTTAAGGGTATGTTTAGCAGCTCAACCTGAGGTGAAACAAGCGCTGTACCACTGAAAGAAGTACAGACCCGAAAGAGAGTGCCATGGATTACCCCAGCCCACAATTACCAGCGCCACGTCATCATAACGCCTTTATGCTTAACAAACAACCATAAGTTAAGAGTGAAATTAAAAATTACAATAACTTTTCCAAACTTTGTCAGTGTATGCTTAATCGTAGTAATTTTAACACTGCGAAGCCTCAGGTTTATCAAATGAATACGTTAGGCAAAGGAAAAAAATAAGTGGTGCTGAATAATAAAACTAGAAAGCTAAAAACATGTCACAATTAGAAGTTACAAGTCTCAGCTTGATCGGAGCAATATTTTTGTTAAAATTAGCGTTTTTACGAAAAATTGAAGCCACTAAATATTAGACTCAGAAAGCTGAAAATTCGTATGTAGCCTCAGGTTCTGTAAAAACATTAAACATATGACACCAATAAGCTACCTCTATTAGTTTTCGAGCTATTCACTAAAAACGAAATTTGATACGAATGCCTCCTTATTCATGGTAGATTAAGTATCGTTTATATTAGTAATAGAAATTGCTAGTAACAGCAGTGGATTATATTCATGAAATACTATAGCTGTACCAACGTTCAAGACTATTGTAAATAAGAATGGTTACGATGGATCTCAAAGATGCCGTTCAGAAGTCATGTTCTACTGTCGGTTCCGTTCTAAAAATTCTAGCCAACAAAGTTTAAATGCAATCGAGGTAAAAACCTTTTCAGTAACTAAATCAAAGTTAACTTTAATTATATAAAAATTAAGAAGACTGTAAATTGTTAAACGACAGCTGTTAATTAATACACGTCGGGGAAAGGGGCCTTTAGATACTGCTATCTGTGCCTAGGACGGTTGATAGATGTTCCGTTTGCCGGTCCACTGCACCCCTATGTAAATGCAACCAGAGAGCCAGGGAAGGAGACACTTGGCACCGAGATGTCAAACGGTCTGCACCAGTCAAAAGCTCACGTGCGTTGTGCCTCAGATGACGTCAGAGCCGGGAAGACTTGAACGCGATTTCGGTAAAAGTAGGAAGTGAAGACGTGAGGACTGTACGCTGCCCTGGACCGCATAGATTTTACAGAAGTAACAGTTTGCGTGCTGCTAGTAATTTTGACAAAACCGCGTGGCAAGTGACGAGATTATTTTCCATTTTTAAGGCAAGTAGTTAAATTTTGGTGATTAGAAGTCACCGTGATAGATCATTTTACTTCGAACTTGCTGTACAGGTCACCTCTGAACTGCTAATAGTACTGTTTTCTATAGGTATATTAGTTGTTATTATATAGATAAGAGTTATATTTTGTCAGTGTGAACTTTTACAAAATATATCAATCAGTTAAAACTCAGACCTTTTATTTATAGTCACAGTTCCTGATTCCGCTGAGTAAATATCGGGTAGGGACATTTTCTTTGAGTGAGCACAAGAAGTGGTGTGGACTTTCAGACTGGAAATTATGGTCACTATGTTCTCCATCGCTTTCTGGCCGACTGCAAAACCAGTTTTCAGGCTCCTTTAGACAGCGAACATAGGTGGAAAGCACGCACAGACAATTTAGGAGTCTTTCATAACGATGTAGCGGAAAACACAGTCCATTTGATTATCATCCACTGGCTCACAAGGCGCCTCTTTAGTTCATCAGCTCATTGTGACTCTGTGGCATATGGTATTCTAACTTTCCTGGTTACTGCCATTTAGGGGCTGTCCTGTACTCGGTCATTTTTGAAGACGGAAAAAAATTATAACACCAAGAAGCAGTTGTACGTCATAAACGAAAGTAAGCAGGCATCTTTCTACGTCTGAAAGGTGATTATTTAAATTTGACGCCAATCGAATAAGAGTGGTGCTGGTAGCGCCACTGTGAAGAAAATTGGTAGGCGTGTCGTATACCTGCAACATTATGTCTAATCAAATTTCGCGCCAGTACGAGCAGCTTTGCTTTAAATGCACGCTGTAACGGTAGTGAGCGTTCTTACCTTCGAGATTGGACGTGGTGGATTCGCGTTAATCAAGAAGGCCTTTAAGGCGACAAAGACGCCTTAGCCAACAACTCAGTGAGTTTGAACTACATCGTTTAACAGAGCTACCAGAAGCTGGATGTTCCTCTTGCGATACTGCAGAAAGATTTGCTAGGAATGTAACCGCCGTACACGATTGCCGGCAGTGGTGGTCACGAGAATGAACTGTCGCAAGAAGATCGGTCTCCGGGTGGGCACGTGGCACTGCCGACAGGGAAGACCAGCGTGCAGCAGCAGCAGCAGCGGCAGCAGCAGGCACCGCAGTGAAACAGCGGTCTGTTGCAAATCTGTTACTTCAAGGACAGCTCCGAGGTAGACGCCCTCTAGTGATCGTTCCGCTCACCCCACACCAGCACAGTCAAGCGAGAGCTCATTGAATGACAGGGGGTAGGCAGGTCGTTTTGTCTGCTGAGAGCTGGTTGTGACTGGGTGCCACTGGTCACTGCGTGGTGGTTAGAAGAAGGCCAGTGAGGACCTGCACCTGCCGTGTGTGCCAGACGCACTTCACCTACACCTGGAATTATGGTGCGGGATGGCACTTCTTATGACACCAGGAGCACTCCCTTGGTTTTCCGACGCACGCCGAAGGTAAATTCGTACGTCAATCTGGTGATTCGACCTGTTGTGCTCCCATTCATAAACAGCATTCCAGGGAGTGCTTTCCAACTGGATAACGCTCGTTCATATAATGCTGCTGCAACCCAACATACTCTGCAGAGTGCAGGGTGCGATATGTGCTTTTACCAGTGGGGGGGATGTCTTAGGGGGTTAGTAGAATTTAAATACACTCCTGGAAATTGAAATAAGAACACCGTGAATTCATTGTCCCAGGAAGGGGAAACTTTATTGACACATTCCTGGGGTCAGATACATCACATGATCACACTGACAGAACCACAGGCACATAGACACAGGCAACAGAGCATTCACAATGTCGGCACTAGTACAGTGTATATCCACCTTTCGCAGCAATGCAGGCTGCTATTCTCCCATGGAGACGATCGTAGAGATGCTGGATGTAGTCCTGTGGAACGGCTTGCCATGCCATTTCCACCTGGCGCCTCAGTTGGACCAGCGTTCGTGCTGGACGTGCAGACCGCGTGAGACGACGCTTCATCCAGTCCCAAACATGCTCAATGGGGGACAGATCCGGAGATCTTGCTGGCCAGGGTAGTTGACTTACACCTTCTAGAGCACGTTGGGTGGCACGGGATACATGCGGACGTGCATTGTCCTGTTGGAACAGCAAGTTCCCTTGCCGGTCTAGGAATGGTAGAACGATGGGTTCGATGACGGTTTGGATGTACCGTGCACTATTCAGTGCCCCCTCGACGATCACCAGTGGTGTACGGCCAGTGTAGGAGATCGCTCCCCACACCATGATGCCGGGTGTTGGCCCTGTGTGCCTCGGTCGTATGCAGTCCTGATTGTGGCGCTCACCTGCACGGCGCCAAACACGCATACGACCATCACTGGCACCAAGGCAGAAGCGACTCTCATCGCTGAAGACGACACGTCTCCATTCGTCCCTCCATTCACGCCTGTCGCGACACCACTGGAGGCGGGCTGCACGATGTTGGGGCGTGAGCGGAAGACGGCCTAACGGTGTGCGGGACCGTAGCCCAGCTTCATGGAGACGGTTGCGAATGGCCCTCGCTGATACCCCAGGAGCAACAGCGTCCCTAATTTGCTGGGAAGTGGCGGTGCGGTCCCCTACGGCACTGCGTAGGATCCTACGGTCTTGGCGTGCATCCGTGCGTCGCTGCGGTCCGGTCCCAGGTCGACGGGCACGTGCACCTTCCGCCGACCACTGGCGACAATATCGATGTACTGTGGAGACCTCACGCCCCACGTGTTGAGCAATTCGGCGGTACGTCCACCCGGCCTCCCGCATGCCCACTATTCGCCCTCGCTCAAAGTCCGTCAACTGCACATACGGTTCACGTCCACGCTGTCGCGGCATGCTACCAGTGTTAAAGACTGCGATGGAGCTTCGTATGCCACGGCAAACTGGCTGACACTGACGGCGGCGGTGCACAAATGCTGCGCAGCTAGCGCCATTCGACGGCCAACACCGCGGTTCCTGGTGTGTCCGCTGTGCCGTGCGTGTGATCATTGCTTGTACAGCCCTCTCGCAGTGTCCGGAGCAAGTATGGTGGGTCTGACACACCGGTGTCAATGTGTTCTTTTTTCCATTTCCAGGAGTGTATGTTACTAGCTTGAACCGTGGCGTTACGCATGGTTAAACAGCTATTTATAAATAGATGTTAATGCCGAAACTCGCTATTGATGCGAATGCACTATCAGAAAAGGCATCCCTTGTTATATCTTTAAATGTACATTATAGGTAAAGGTTATTTACAAAATCATCTACATATTGGTACAGTTATACGAGGGGAATTCAAAAAGTAGAGGCACATTTGTGAAAAGTTTTCAGTGTTCGGGTCCACAAATTTAAATTATATGTAAAATTTTACTCCAGTGCATGGGAAATAAACATGCCAGGTTGGGATGCATAAACTAAAACCAGAGGAGAGGGTGGTCTGATGCAGGGGGGGGGGGGGGGAATCCCCCTCATGCCCCTCCTGCAACTCGCACACTGGCGGAGTGTCGACGTGTAGCCTTGGTCTTCTGCGTCATCAGACCTGTCTCCAATCGATCACATATGGGACATCATCCACAAATAGCATCAACTGTGTTGACCACCCAAATGCAACAGCCAACGAACCCCATTCCAAGTGCAATAGGCACGGAACTCCTTCCCACAAACTGACATCCGGCGCATGTACAACACCATGCATGAACAGTTCCATGCATTCAACAGTCCGGCGGTTGCAGCGGTTATTAATGTATCACCATTTCACGTTTGCAGCCGGCCGGAGTGGCCGAGCGGTTAGAGGCACTACAGTCTGGAACCGCACGACCGCTACGGTCGCAGGTTCGAATCCTGCCTCGGGCATTGATGTGTGTGATGTCCTTAGCTTAGTTAGGTTTAAGTAGTTCTAAGTTCTAGGGGCTTATGACCACAGCAGTTGAGTCCCATAGTGCTCAGAGCCATTTGAACCATCACGTTTGCAATGGCTTATCAGGCGGTTACGGTAACCTATAATCTTGCAATGTTAATCATTTAAATATGTTACCTAGACAAATATATTTCTGTAATTTCATCACTCAACATTAATCATTTTTTGGTGCTGCATTTTTTTCATCAGTGTACTTGGAATTGTTAGCAGACTGCCAAAGTCGGGACATTTGGCGTCCAGCATAAGACGGTTGCGAATGGCCCTCGCCGATACCCCAGGAGCAACAGTGTCCCTAATTTGCTGGGAAGTGGCGGTGCGGTCCCCTACGGCACTGCGTAGGATCCTACGGTCTTGGCGTGCATCCGTGCGTCGCTGCGGTCCGGTCCCAGGTCGACGGGCACGTGCACCTTCCGCCGACCACTGGCGACAATATCGATGTACTGTGGAGACCTCACGCCCCACGTGTTGAGCAATTCGGCGGTACGTCCACCCGGCCTCCCGCATGCCCACTATTCGCCCTCGCTCAAAGTCCGTCAACTGCACATACGGTTCACGTCCACGCTGTCGCGGCATGCTACCAGTGTTAAAGACTGCGATGGAGCTCCGTATGCCACGGCAAACTGGCTGACACTGACGGCGGCGGTGCACAAATGCTGCGCAGCTAGCGCCATTCGACGGCCAACACCGCGGTTCCTGGTGTGTCCGCTGTGCCGTGCGTGTGATCATTGCTTGTACAGCCCTCTCGCAGTGTCCGGAGCAAGTATGGTGGGTCTGACACACCGGTGTCAATGTGTTCTTTTTTCCATTTCCAGGAGTGTATGTTACTAGCTTGAACCGTGGCGTTACGCATGGTTAAACAGCTATTTATAAATAGATGTTAATGCCGAAACTCGCTATTGATGCGAATGCACTGTCAGAAAAGGCATCCCTTGTTATATCTTTAAATGTACATTATAGGTAAAGGTTATTTACAAGCGTGGAAAGACAGAAGGCATTCCCAAAATTCGCGACATGCTGCGAAAATCTGAACACACGGCAGCAGTAAAACAGAAAGTCCATTCTTGCTGAGGTAAGGTAGGTGTATGTAGGTAATGCGGAAAACATGAAATGATCTTATGGCACTGATGGCCGGGAGTCCCCACCTGGGGAAGTTCGACCGCCGACTTGCGAGTCTTTCCAATTGACGCCACACTGCGCGACTTGCGTGTTGTTGATGATGGAATGATCGTGATTCCTACCCGGGCCCAACGCACGGCAGTCAGACACAGCTAAGGGGGCGGACAGTAATACGCAGTAGAAGCGATATTGGAGGGGTATTCTTAAGTACCCCTGTACTTTGAGAAGACAATTGCGCAGACACTACAAGACATTCAGAAAATAAACACATTTAGTGGATCGAACATGTCTCCAAGTTTCGATTTATTATATGGAGCGTGGTGCAGGTACAAACTGGCCTACTTGGGCCAGGCATGTAAGAAAATGTGGAAAAATCATTCACTCCGACCGAGCGAGGGGGCGGAGTGGTTAGCACAGTGGCCTCGCATTCGGCAGGATGACGGTTCAAACCCGCTTCCGGCCATCCCGATTTAGGTTTTCCGTGATGTCCCTAAATCGTTTCAGGCAAATTCCGGGATGCTTCCTTTGAGAGATCACTGCCGACTTCCTTCCCTAATCCGATGGGACTGATGACCGGCCGGCCGGAGGGGCCGAGCGGTTCTAGGCCCTACAGTCTGGAACCTGCCTCGGGCACGGATGTGTGTGATGTCCTTCGGTTAGTTAGGTTCAAGTAGTTCTAAGTTCTAGGGGACTGTTGACCTCAGAAGTCCCATAGTGCTCAGAGTCATTTGAACCATTTTGACTGATGACCTCACTGTTTGATCCCCTCCCCCAAACCAACTAACCAACCAGTCATTCACTCCGTATTTTTGCACTGAAGTAGTTCGCACCGGTAGACAGAGAAACAAATGAACAGAATAGAAAATATGCTGCTTTTATTGTGGGAACCACGGCAGTCGAAGCAGCGAACTGAGTGAGTTGCGCACACGTATGGGCATCTGTCGCATCACAAACAGTGCCCATACTGGGCATCTTGAATGTCGGTTAAGAAGTTGGAGATATGTTGTATCCACTGATATGTGTCGTTTTTCTGTATCTGTATCGCCGAGTCGCCTTCTGAATCCCTCGATGTGCTTAGTGAGTAGCCCTGAGTTTGGTCCCCCCGCAGCAGTGCAGTAGTTCCGAACCCCGCCCTCGCGACTGTCCGACGTGCCCGCGGCCCGCCGGGCTGGCTGCCGTGCCGTGCTGGGTGCGCACCACGCGGCTGGTGGCTGGTGGCTGGTGGCTGGCAAATTACAAGGCGGACGCCGGCCGGCGCAGATGGCGGGAACACGGCAATGAAAATGTTTCCCGGTCCGGCCCGCGCTTTGAGCGGCGAGTGGCAAAGTTCCACGGGGCAGCGGGGGGGCGTTATTTACATCGTACCGGCCGCGCATCGCGACAAGTAGGAGCGCCGGCGGAATAAAATATGCCCGGCGGAGGCCTGCTGGCGGCTCTCCACGCGTGTAAGACGCGTCGATGCTATTAGCGGCGGCGACCGACTTCGTAAAACTCACGCACTGGCCTTTTTGAAGTGCCTGTCCCGGCAGACACTAAGTGGGGCGTCCAGTCGAGGCGTAATTCTGAACGACCCGGCGTGACCGGCGACTCGCCTGCGAGCACTTAGCGTAAAGCAGGAGTATCTGCAGTGGGCAGAGGGGTACCTCACATTTCGTCCATATCACGCGGCAAATGTCACGTGAGTTTCGGTAATATGGTGCTGTGTAGATTGAGAGCAAAAGAAGGAATTACGAGTACTTGTACTGTTCTTGCACTTTATTTTTTTTTATTTTTTTTTTAGTAACAGCAACGACGATGGATTGTCGTTGCCACACATCCAAAAGTAAATGCGTACAAGTAGTAAGAGCTACATTGCATAAGACACATGACTTTGGAGCAATGTATGTTGGCCAGAAAAGTTCTATTCTGCGTATCTGGTTTTTCCCCCTATATCCATTTCTTCTTCTTCTTCCTGAAAGAAGGTCGTTCACAGCGGCCCTTCCAAGCTTCTCTTTTTTCTCGCAGTCTGTCATTTGGCATCTCCCCCCATCGCAGTTCTGTTCGGTTCACACCATCCTTCACCTGGACTTTCCATATTGTTCGTGGTGTTCCAATTGATCTTCGTCCAGATTCCGTTCGTTCTAGGGATCTCCTAGGAAGTCTTTCCGGTCCCATTCTTTTAACATGCATTGACGAGCTGAAACATTGTGGCCACCGCCCACCGCGATACTGAATACCGCACGGTAGCATTGCAGGCGCCTGACGCAGAAACGAAAATATGTCGCGTCTACAGAGAAAAAAAGGCCAAGTCTTGTAAAGAGGCAAAAGTAGGTCAGATTCAGTGCGGCAGCGAGAATGGGCAGGGTGCCAGGCGGGTACACAGCCGGCGCCAGGGTACCAGGGCACCGCTGCGTGGGATGTGGGCACAGCAGCATTACGCTGTATCCTTGCCAAATATACTCAGTACATGTCTATATCAAAGTAAGGGAACGAGAAGTTTTACAAAGCAACAGCGAGCACAGGCCTGGAAGAGGAGAGAGAGAGAGAGAGAGAGAGAGAGAGAGAGAGAGAGAGAGAGAGCTGGAAAGGGAACCCATACGTCATGCGCCGCCAGTGACAGACTGGAAATGCACTACATGGACAGGCTCCTCTTCCCATACGACCAGCCTCTGGAAAGGTACTAAGGCCGAGTGTAGTCAACGAGAAGCGAACACGTGTCAGAGACAGGCGGGGATGAAGGGGAAAGGCTGAACAAAACTAGGGACCACGGTGTTCATCGAAAGAGTAGGACGGTCCGGAAGTAGTAGAGAAATACTCGGCGAGTCTGAGAGTTAGGAACCTTGTTTGTCGGAGAGTGGGTACAGTCCCAGCTTACAGTGGTATTCAGTGTAGACGAAACGGAGCCGTCGGATCACCGTCACCGTGTGAAGCCTTGGACTCTTTGTGGGCACGAAGCACAACCACTAAGAATAGTGGAAGAGACGGCATTTCAGGAAATGAACTAGGAACTGTAACACACATCTTATGAAGGAGGAATAGCTAGGTAAAAACTGGGCACCCGACGACATTCACGTTTGAGTCGCGTCAATTATACAAGCGGAGCACAGACCAATGGTAAATCATTCTAACGACTATATGGGCTCAAAAGGGGAGATCCACTGACACAACGGGCACTGGCAAATGGCAGGTCGTTATCGCCCGGCGCCTGTGAGGGAGAACTTCGGAAACAGCGAAGCTGTTCGGATGTTCACGAGATACTGTCATGACCATCTGCGGCAAGTAGTTCAAAGATAGTGAAACAACGAGTAGGGGCCAAAGTTTTGGACGTCTACGCCGCATCACAGGTTCTGGAGTTCGGAGGCTTTCCCGCTCTGTGAACCAGCACAGGCGGCGATCTGTGGCAGGTCTGACGGCAGAGTACAGTGCTTGCGCACGCACAGGCGTTTCGGAGCTCACAGTGCAGCGCACAGTGCTTGAGACTACGCTACAGACGATCCTTAAAAGCGTTCCCCCGTCGATCTATCGACATCAGTATTCTCTCGTGCATTCCCACGTTTTCCGGCACTCAGTCTGATCTTCCCAAAGGTCTGCGTCTATCAGTTTTCATACTCTTATGGTTCAAATGGCTCTGAGCGCTATGGGACTTAACATCTATGGTCATCAGTCCCCTAGAACTTGGAACTGCTTAAACCTAACTAACCTAAGGACAGCACACAACACCCAGCCATCACGAGACAGAGAAAATCCCTGACCCCGCCGGGAATCGAACCCGGGAACCCGGGCGTGGGAAGCGAGAACGCTACCGCACGACCACGAGACGCGGTCGTACCCTTATGTCCATCATACGAAAAATCCCTGCGTTCGGCCGGGCAACCTGATAAGTAACATAACGGTGACCCACCCGGTGGGGGCAGCTTTACTTTTCCATTGGAGGAGCACGCTTCATTCCCACCAGTTTGCATTAATATTTCTTCACGGGTCGACGGTCAAATGCACAGTCGTCCATATTACACTGCCGGAAAAACTTTAGCACACACTTGTAGGGATTTTCAGTTCACTCAAGATTTATTGTTGCAACGGCGCATATGAAATACATTAAATGATTACATTTACAGGTCAATAACACAAGCGACAAGTGGTTCTGAGATTTCAGGTATCGACCCATGCTCAAAACCCGTGGTAGTTCTTGGTGCGGCAGTGCAGACACTAACTGTGGCATCCAATGGACCCCAGAGATCGCGAATGCTGTCCTGGGTGCGTTATGCCACGCCTGCTCACCCTGTTCACTTGTTTCTTCTGTAAGAGTTGTGGGTTGACGAGTCGCACGATGCTTCTCGTCCCATAATACCCCAAACGTGCTCGATTGGAGACTGGTCCGGAGATCGTGCTGGCCAGGGATGTTGTTGCAGATGTTGTTGCACGTGTTTCACGGCACGATAAGTTTCACGGACAGTGTGTGAGCGATCGTTGTCCTGTTGGAACAATTCACTTTCCTGTTGCAAGAACGCAAAAAGAACGGGTCTAACAACATTCGGGATGTACCGAGCGCTGTTTAGCGTCCCCTCCAGAAACACCAAAGGTCGACAAGAGTTGTAGCTTATTGGACGCCTGACCATATGGGCTGGTTTGAGGCCAGTGTGTGTCAGACAGCTTTCAGCTGGTGTAAATCGTAACTAAAAACGACCATCACTTGCGTGCAAGCAGAATCTGCTTTCATCGATGGAGACCACACCGCGCCATTCCACCTTCCAAGTGACTCACTCTCTGACGGCACCAGGACAGCCGTCAGCAGAAGACGGGCTAGAGATGTGCGTGACTGTACAGGCAGTGCTACTAACCGGTTCGCAACATTTCGGGTTGACACGTGTGGGCTCGAAAGGTGTGTTACGCGTGCTGCTACATGCGTACGATCAGCCATTGCTGCCCTCACAGTACGACGACCCAGGCGGGCGTCTGTTCTACGTGGACGTCCAGAGCCTCGTCTACGGCTGTGTTTGAGGTAACGTCCCAGCGCGATTCCACGGGAGGCCATGTGTAATAATATACTGGCCGGAGTGGCTGAGCGGTTCTAGGCGCTACAGTCTGGAACCGCGCGACCGCTACGGTCGCAGGTTCGAATCCTGCCTTGGGCATGGGTGTGTGTGATGTCCTTAGGTTAGTTAGGTTTAAGTAGTTCTAAGTTCTAGGGGACTGATGACCTCAGATGTTAAGTCCCATAGTGCTGAGAGCCATTTTTAGTACTTCTTCTTCACTGTTGACTGTTGAAAGTTTCTCTCTTATGTTTAGGGAGTAGTCGTCAACGAAACTTCATTGTGCATGCTGTCGGCAAAGACATGCCAATTTTATTTTAAATACCAAACCATCACTTTTCTAATAAGACTTCTCAGATTCCTTCTGACAACTACACATCTTTTTTAAGAATTGACCTATTGTCAAATGGGAGCATGCGACCTTTCAATTTTCAAAGAAATTTTCGACCTGAATTTCAACGAAGCGAGGAGGCGTTAAGAGGTCTGAGGCTTGGTAGGACAGGTTCCCAGCCACTCGAAGAATAACAGACAGATTCCGGCAGAAAAAACACATCTGATTAAATGGTACCGGAGATCGGAGGCCATCCAAAGATGCGCATCAAACGCAGCTCACCGGCAATTAACGAAAGCTAAGCTTCCTTCGTTCAATAGTTCACAAGCTGCTGCACAAACAACTTCGCCTGCATCATACGAAGTTCAAATTGTGCAACTATTTAAGCGAAACTACTTGCAGCTTCGCCACAGGTTTGGTATTGAGATTTTGGCTGGATAGGGTAAAACATGACCTAGGAGATGTCGTTTACAATGACGAATCAATATTCCACACATGTGGGAAGATTAATCGACGTAACATTCACTTCTGGGAATCAGAAAATCACTATAGTTTTTGGTAACATATCAGAGGCAGCGAAATCGTGAATCTGCAGCGTGCGCTGACGAAAGACAGCGTTGTTGTACCATTCTGCTCCACGGAGAAAACAGTAACAAGAACCGTTTACCTGGACATTCTTGAGCAGTTTGCTGTCCCTCAGCTCCTTCCCCTGATGACAGACGTGATCTTCCAGAATGGTGGTGCACCGGCAAACTGGACAGAGAGCTCCCACAGCAATGAATAGGATGCGATGGGCCAACGATGTGGCCACCATCATCTCTGGACACAAACCCTCTGACTTTCTACTTGTGGCGTTATGTCAAAGACGTTATTCGTGAGTCGCCTGTGCGTGCCCTTCGCGATCTCCGCAGAAGAACGACGAATGCAATGACATCCTTCACGCTGGACGTGCTGGTGCGCACATGTGTTGGGATATTGTGTCGTCCATATAGTTTAAGGGTTATGAAAGGAGCACGCGAAGACGAACATTAACTTTTTGTACAAAACTATTTCAGTTACTTTATATCCTGCTCCATTACAGCAGGTATCTACGTGTCATAATTGTTTTTATTTCATTCGGAAATCAGTGAAGTTTCATGCGCACGTCCTGTATTATGTCAACATCTCCACAAATTACTCTACACATTCAGATTAACTGGTTTCGGCACATTAACTGTCATCTTAAGATGTAACAAAAATGCACAAATAGTTTCGTCGTAAGCTATACATACTGGTTATATGCGCCCTTAACATCACAAAAAACGTTACAAAACATGTCACTAATACGCATATACGAGTACATCTCGCCATCACATGATAAAAGAGACTGAACTTAAAATATTGTCGTGTTCCTTTTATGGATGAGAGTGGCAGAAAGGGGAGGGGGAGAAGGAGGAGGGGCATGGGAAATCCGGGGGAGTTAAAAATATCAGCGCCGGGGGAGCGACGACAGGCATCTTTTAAAGTCAGTTCATTTTAAAATAAAAGCAATCTTAAAAAATATTGTATTGTTTTCGAATTTATGAAAGCTATGATGCACAATTTTATCAACGTCTTTTTCGAATGAGGCACCATGTTTACTGTAACCAGTCACAATTTATTCATTTCCACGATTCGTTTAGGGATTTAAACCGACATCAACTACTAGGTTTATGTGAATTAATATGGAATGTATACCGTCCGCCCAAAAAGTTCAGAGACTGATTTTATTCCTGGCACGTAAGTGACGTCAGCGTAATAACTACTGTGCCGGCCTGAACTAACAACTGTAAACAACAGCTGTGCGTTCGACCAATCAGCTGGGAGCAGGCGCTGGTAAGAAGTAGACGTGCGGCCGAAAATGTTCAAGACATTCTCCACAACGTTCTTAAGAAGAAAAAAGTGTGTGCAAAGCTATTCCCCCACACACGCAAAAAAAAAAGAAAGGAACGAGGCGTGGACGCCTGCCGTGACTTGAGGACTGAACTGAAATGCAAAATGCGGACAATTCTTTTCCAGAAGAAACCGTCACAGGTGACGAGACTTGGTGTTAGCAATACGAATCTGCCACAAAACGACAAAGTGCACACATTGGCCTGGAGGGGTTTCAGGGCAGCGGAGAGGGGTGGAGGACGACCGTGCGGGAGAGGGAAGGGGGGTGGGTGGGGAGGGCACTGTGGTTCAGATCTACGTCTGGCCACGCAGATTTAGGCTCTTTGCGATGTTCCTGAATACTTTACGGTCAAGGCTGGCATGTTTCTTTTGTAAGCGCGCGGCCGATTATCTTTCCATTCGAGACGGATGTTAAATACTAATCTTCCTTCCTCTGCACTTCACTCTAAGAGCTTGTCGCACTGGAGAGTCTCCCTGTAGACTCCCACGAAGATGCGCCGCGTGCGGCAATCTGTTTGCCGACAGGAAGGAGTTTGTCTCGGGGGGGCTGTAGCCGCGCCTGATGCCACTTCACTTCCGCGCGCGCCGCAATCTCTTAATCGCCGCCAGGGACCGTGAGAATCGTCCGGCTTGCGGGGGCCCCTCTTCTCGCGCGGCAGCACAGCGCGCGGCTTTTATATTTTATTTGATTGGGGCGCGCGTGTCTGCCACCGCCACGTGTGCGCCACGTGTGGCGGTGTCCCACAAAAAGCCGCAGGTAGCAGACAGCGCACAGCAGACACAGCTAGCTAGATCCGGCCCGGGTCGCAGCCGCGCGGACCGCACCGTCGAATCCCCGTTCACACTTGCTTACTGCGTGTGGCGGAGGCTATCAACTATGTCGCAGTCTTCCCCTCCCAACGCCACTCCAATACGCGGATGAGGGGGAGCGGGAAAAGGACGATTGAATGTACCACTATGTGTCGTTGTCGTTGTTGTGACTTACAAACCCGAAAGCGGTCTTCTGCATCGACGAAATCTTCTCGGGTTATCGGCGTCGTCGACGTTTCGACAAGTTCCCTACTGGTCATCTTCATGAGAAATCTTTACGCCAACATTGCTGTCAGAAAGCCATTTATTCTGAGCACACGCACCTTCTCGATTCGCAGCGTTTTCTGCATCTTGAAACTGCTCTGTTTATTCTCCCAGTACAGGTGTGCTGTGTTGGAATGCAGACTTTCTAGGCGAAATTCACTGATGAAATCTCCGATTGTCAGCCGAATCATGGCGTCGTGTTGCTGCGAAGTTGCGACGGGTTTTCATTTTCTCCTGATGATGACGAGTAGGAAGGTCGTCGAAACGTTGCAACACGATACCGCGACTTGACTGATAAACGTAGAAGATTTCGTCAAAGAATTTCGCCGAGAAAGTCGGAATTCCCATGTGGTTTGAAGCAGCTCTTCACTCTAGTCCATCATGTCTCTCCTCCCCTCACAGTCACACACACACTTCCTCCAATTACCAAACTGACCATGTCCTGTTTCTTGACGATGTGTCCGGTCAACTTCTAGTCAAGTTTTGCCGTACATTTGTTATTTCCTCAGTTAGATTGAGTATCTCTTCATTCGATTTTCCACCTACCCGTTTTATTTCCAACATTCTTCTGGAGCACCACATTTCATAAACTTGTATTCTCTTCTTGTCTGTATTGCTTATCGTCCTCGTTCCACTTGCATACAATACTGTGCTCAAAACAAATACTTTCAAAGAAAGAGTATGTAACACTTAAGTCTATCACAAATAGTTTTCTGTTGAGGGCAGCAGCAGCTAAAGTAACATATATTCCAGAATAAACCGCTTTCAGTTGTATACGAAATTTTACAGGAACACTATCCATTTCGCAATTTTAAAAGAAATCTTCAGGTCTACACCTACAAGATAGGAAATTTAAAATCGACATTATGGTAAAAAAGACCAGATACCTATCCTAGTAATCAGTACTCTATGAAAACCAATATGAAATACTCACAGGTCTGTAAAACATATATGCAACTGAAAGGTTTTTTTTCTGAAACGTAACTTAAGTCTATATTTGCTGTTAACATTTTTTTTTGTTTTTCTTACTATTTCCAGATTTACATTTTACATCCTCCTTACTTCAGCCACTGCCAGTTATTTTGCTGCCCAAATAACAAAACTCGTATACTTCTTTCAGTGTCATATCGTAATCCAATTATCTCAGCATCGCCTGACGTTTTTACTGCATTCCATCACACTTGTGATATCGATCTCATAACCTCTTTCCACGACACTATTCCGCTCAACTGCTATTACAACCCATTCAAAATTCAAAGTAATCTGCATACCTCAAAGTCTTTATTTCCTCTCTCAGAGCTTTAATTCTTTTTCCAAATTTCTCCTTGCTTGCCTCATTGCTTGCTCGGTACATGCTGCATTAGACGAATCTGTTTAATCTTATCCTCGCCATTATCCCACGGAGGGTTAATGTTGGAGGAGATATTGTGATCCTCGACTCATACTGAGTGGCAGCTTCACTTTGTGGCATTAGGCATGAGATCAGATCCGAGCTTGCTGTAATCACACACACTCGTAGATATTATGAAGTGACGGCTGGATTCGCAACGGAAAAGTTAAACATCCGTTTGCATCTCGCCTAGTACCTAGCTCAGCACGAGCTAATGGTCTCTCTAGGCCAGGGAGTGGCGGGAACCGCACAGTAGCCGGGTAGTAGCGGCAGAATCTCTGAGCTGCGTTAGCGTGTAGGAAGGAATTCTTGTGCAAAGCACTAGGTATGAAAAGATACGACCTGGAAGATGTCTACATATAAGGACCAACAAAGGAAAACGAAACGGATGGGAAAAAAAGTAAGCGAAGGTTTATTATTTAAAAAGTAATCGCCATAACTGTAAACACATTTACGCGACTGTAAGAGAAGACGGTCAGTGACTTGGTGAAAAAATGTTTGCGCTTGCCTACGGGACCATCTACATCTACATCAAACTCCGCGAGCCACCTAATGATGTGTGGTGGAGGGTACTTTCGGTACTCCTATCTGATCCCTCCAACCCTATTCCACTCGCGAATAGTGGGTGGGAAGAGTGATTGTCGGTGAGCTTCTACATTGGCTCTAATTTCTCGAATTTTCTCCTCGTGGTTAATACGCGAGATGTATGTGGCTGGTCCCGGCGGAGGTGCGAGTAGTGTGAAAGCTTAGGGACTGATGACCTTAGCAGTTAAGTCCCATAAGGTTTCACACACATTTGAACATTTGATTTTAGATGTATGTGGGGGAAAGTAATCTGTTGTCTGACTCCTCCTCAAAAGTGCTGTCCCGAAATTTCAATAGTATATCTCTCCGTGATGCACAACACCTCTCTTGTAACGTCTGCCAGTGGACTTTGTTTAGCATCTCCGTAACGCTCTCTAGCCAGCTAAACGATCCCGTGACGAAACGCGCTCCTCTTCGTTGGATCTTCCCTATCTCCTCTATCAGTCCTACCTCATAGGGATCCCAGATAGATGAACAGTACTCAAGAATCGGGCGAACAAGTGCCTTATAAGCCACTTCTTTCGTGGATGAGTTACATTTCCTTAGGATTCTTTCGATGAATCTGAGTCTGGCGTCTGCTTTTCTATCCGTTTTATGTGCTCAATCCACTTAAGGTCGCTCTGGATAGTTACGCCTAGATCTTTTACGGCAGACGCTGTCTCCAGCTGTTTGTCATCAATAGTGTATCTGTACAGTAGTGGATTTCTTTTCCTATGTATGCGCAATATGTCACATTTATTTACGTTCATGGTCAACTGCCAGAGTCTGTAACATACACCAATTCTCTGCAGGTCGTTCTTGAGCATAAAACATGTTCCGTAGTTCTACAACATTATTGTACACAGGCGTGCGCACCTCTTCGTCCGAAGCATATCTGTGAGCACGAATGTCTTCTCTTCAGGGCTCCAAAAATATGGAAATCCCATGGGGGGAGATCGGGACTGTATGGTGGGTGTCAAGGGCTTCCCAGCGAAACTTCAGCAGCCTAGTAGGATCAGTCATGACGCCATCAGTCCAGATCTCTTCCCATGCGATTTTCATATCTTTGGAAACCTGAAGAAAGACATTCGTGACCATCGATATGCTTCAGACGAAGAGGTGCGCGCGCCTGTGTACAATCATGGTTGCCTGGGTAACCGCAAACATTTTTCCATGAAGTCAGTGACGGTCTTGTCTGACAAGGGAACAAAAGTATTAACAGTTATGGTGACTGCTTTTGAAATCATTAACAGCTTACTTACTCCGTGTTGCTTTTGTATCAAATAATATCCAATGCAAAAGAAGCTTGTTACCAACATTTTATTTCCACGATGCGTCTCGGCAGCATGCCGCCATCATCAGGTGCTTTGACACTTACTTTTACATTGTAATTAATATGAAGTTCCTATGAGGCCAGTTCAGGAAATATATACGGTATACTGTGTACATTATGTGATAAGCATCATTAATCATTTTGTCAGTACATTTACTTACATTTTTGTCAGTAATTTCGTCGTCTGGCACACACACAGACAGAAAGACAACAGGAACAGATACCACTATACACAGTTCAGCCATACACAGTTCATCTTGCCACCCCACGACACAAAAGCACACCGTTTTAAGAGACAGTATGCACTCCTTCCGATCTGATCATGTAAGCGTAGAAAAGTTGTGGAATGATTTCAAGGAGATAGTATCGACGGCAATTGAGAGATATATAGTACATAAATTAATAAGTGATGGCACTGATCCCCATGGTACACAAAACGGGTCAGATCGCTGTTGCAGAAACAGCGAAGAAAGTATGCCAAGTTTAAAAGAACGCAAAATCCCCAAGAATGGCAAAGTTTTGCAGAAGTTCGAAATATAGCGCGTACTTCAGTGCGAGATGCTTTCATTAATTTCCACAACGAAACTCTGTCTCGAAATTTGGCAGAAAACCCAAAGAGATTCTGGTCATACACAAAGCTCACCATCAGCAAGATGCGACAATACCTTCACTGCGCGATAACAACGGTGAAGTCACAGATGACAGTGCCAGTAAAGCAGGGTTATTAAACATGGTTTTCCGAAGCTCCTTCTCCGAAGACGATGAAGTAAATATTCTTGAATTACAGTCAAGAACAAATGACAAGATTAGAAACATAGAAATAGATCTCCGCGGTGTGGCAAGGAAGCTTAAATCACTTAATAAAGGCGAGGCCTCCGGTACAGATTGTATACCAATCAGGTTCCTTTCAGAGTATGCTGACACAATAGCTCCATATTTCGCAATTATATAAAACCACTCGCTCACAGAAAGATCCGTACGTAAAGACTGGAAAATTGCTCAAGTCACGTCAATATCCAAAAAGGGAAGTAGGAGTAGTCTGCTGAATTATAGGCCCATATCACTAACGTCGATCTGCAGTAGGGTTTACGAAGGACCTCGAAGAAAATGACTTATTGACACACAATCAGCACGGATTCAGAAAATATCGTTCTTGTGAAACACATCTAGCTCTTTATATTCATGAAGTAATTAATGCTATCGGCAGGGGATGTCAAATTGATTCCATATTTTTAGATTTCCAGAAGGTTTTCGACGCCGTTCGTCACAAGCGTCTTCCAACCAATCTGCGTGCCTATGGAATATCGCCACAGTTGCGCTACTGGATTCGTGATTTCCTGTCAGAAAGGTCACAGTTCGTATTAATAGACGAAAAGTCATAAAGCAGAAATAATATCCGCCGTTCCCCAAGGAAGTGCTATAGGCCCTCTATTGTTCCTGATCTATATTAACGACATAGGAGACAATCTCAGTACCCGTCTTAGATTGTTTGCAGATGATGCTGTCATTTACTGTCTTGTAAAGTAATCAGATGACCAAAACGAAATGCAAAATAATTTAGAAAAGATATCTTTATGGTGCAAAAAGTGGCTATTGACCCTGAATAAAGGAAAATGTGAACTTATTCACATGAGAACTAAAAGAAATCCGCTAAATTTTGATTATGCGATAAGTCACAGAAATCTGAAGGCTGTAAATTCAACTAAATACTTAGGGGTTACAATTACAAATACCCGAAGTTGGAACGATCAAATAGATAATGCTGTGGGTAGAGCTAACACTTAGAAGGTGCAAAAGGTCTACTAGAGAGACTGCTTAAACCACACTTATTCACCCTATTCTGGAGTACTGCTGTGCGGTGTGGGATACGCATCAGGTGGGACTGATGGATGACATCGAAAAAGTACAAAGAAGGGCAGCTCGTTTTGTATTATCGCTAAGTAGGAGAGATAGTGCCACAGACATGATACGTGAATTGGAGTGGCTATCATTAAAACAAAGGCGTTTTTCGTTGCGACGGGATCTTCTCGTGAAATTTCACTCACCAGTTTTCTCCCCCGATTGCGAAAACATTCTGTTAGCACCCACCGAGATAGGGAGAAATGATTATCACAATGAAATAAGAGAAATCAGGGCTCGCAGAGAAAAATTTAAGTGCTTGATTTTCCTCGCGCCGTTCGAGGGTGGCAAGGTAGAGAGACAGCTTGAAGGTGGTTCATTGAACCCTCTGCCAAGCACTTTATTGTGAATAGCAGAGTAATCACGTAGATTTAGGTGAAGATACAGAACATTAGTTAACAGAGGCAGCAGTGCCCCCATAAATCAACAAGGCTTTACGAGCTCAGAACAATCAAACAAATAGCCAGCCGCTGTCGCCGAGCGGTTCTAGGCGCTTCAGTCCGGAACCGCACTGCTGCTACGGTCGCAGGTTCGAATCCTGCCTCGGGTATGGATGTGTGTGATGTCCTTAGGTTAGTTAGGTTTAAGTAGGTCTGAGTTCTAGGGGACTGATGACCTCAGATGTTAAGTGCCATAGTGCTGAGAGCCATTTGAACCAATCAAACAAATAGCTACAGCAAATGGCTACGATGACACACTGATCGACAGTCTCACACAAAAAAGAAAAGAAAAACTGTATTAAACCAATTGCTAAGCAGAAAATGAAAAAGAAACTGACTGCTTGCATCACTTTCACAGACAAACCGCTCTACAAAATAGCAAATATTTTCAGACCGCACAACATTGACATTGCCCTCACAGCACATAACAAACTGCAACACACTCGGACACACAATATGCAGATACAGATAATCAATAACAATCAGGCATTTATAAAATACTACGTAGTACCTGAAAAGCCTTCCATGTAGGCCAAATCAGGAGAGACTTCCAGAAAAGATACAACGTGCATCTAAATGCCTACCACACTAACAACTATAATAAATCACCCATAGGCACCCACATTAGAAAACACATTATATTGCGCATGATCTTCATATACTACATAAAATGGACAAGGGACACTAAATGGACTTGTACATATTCATTCACGGCACACAAAACGGAGACATCTTACTAAATGATAAACTTGAAGGTAATAATATTAACATTAAATGAAATAACAAGTTTACTGTTATGAGTCACTGTTTATTAATCTTCACGACGCGTTTCAAATGTGTAAACCTCCAACGTCAGGTGGATTTACATTACTTGGTATGAAATTTGTGTGTGTGTGTTGTGTTACGATTTTTTTGAGGACCTTGTGGCAGTCTAGTGGAGAAACGAAACGCTATTTCAGAACATGGTTTTGGGTTTCTTTTGGCAAAAAAACTTATGTCTAACGATAAAAATAAAATAAGTAAAATAGAGTAACTACGGTGGTCACAGGAACCTGTGACCACTGTAGGTACTTTACTGGTAACAGTCAACTTGTTGTTTCATTTAATGTTAATAACAGTCACGGTAAAGCCTAACTAAAGTGTTCGCATTAAAAAAAAAAATATTAACGTCTCCAAAAATTTCTGCAATGTTGAAAACTTATTTCATAGAAAAAATCGTCTTTACCAACTATTCACGTAATATTTGCCGTGACAGAAATACATCTAGGTACAAAAAATTATCCTTCATCTATACCACTGTTTTAGCAATAAAAACTTTTTTATTGTAGCGCCGGCCGCGGTGGCCGTGCGGTTCTAGGCGCTGCAGTCCGGAACCGCGGGAGTGCTACGGTCGCAGGTTCGAATCCTGCCTCAGGCATGGATGTGTGTGATGTCCTTAGGTTAGTTAGGTTTAACTAGTTCTAAGTTCTAGGGGACTGATGACCTAAGATGTTAAGTCCCATAGTGCTCAGAACCATTTGAACCATTTTTTTATTGTAGCTTTCAAGACTCTTTGGATTGATGTAAACTAATGATTGTTATAGAGTTGAGCTGTAATGTGTGCTCTGTGTAGCAGACAACGAAATTACCAACAAAAATGCAAGTAAATGCACCAACAATATGACAAATCATGCTTATCACGTAATCTACACACCATAACATATTAATCTTACTGAAGAGTCGAATTCTTCAACTCTTAACATCAGAGGTACATACAGCAAAGGGAATTAAGCTCACTTCATATTAATCAAATCTAAAATTGTAATTGCACCTGATGGTAGGCAGCAAGCTGCCGAAACGTATCGTTCTAATAAAAATTAGTAACAAGTGACTGATGCAGTATACAGAGTGGAGAAAAATTATGTCACGAAATTTTAACCCTGGATAGCTGATGCCAGTAGGAACCAAAATTACTTATGTTGTGTAGGTCGACAACGCACCATTCTTAAACAACGGAAACTTGGCGCCACGCGCTCCGATTGGCCGTGGGATCGCCCTGTCGCCGTGTGTCGGCTGATGGGCAGCGCTATGGTTGATGGTTCGGTCACACATACAAACGTCCCTCGCACCGTGACTACCACGACGTAATACGCACACGTGTCGAATAGGTCTTGCTGTTTGTCTCCACCTCACGTCAGAGGCATTCACAAGTAAGCTTCGCTTCGGAGCACGCACACGTCACCTGCAATTTAGTAATACAGTGAGCATGGCGGCACAGTATTCGTTTGAAGAACAACCAGACATGGTTTATGAGCTAGCAGACAGTAATGCGCATGAAGCTCGACGGTTGTATGAGGAACGGTACCCGGCAAGACGCCACCCACACCCACAAACGTTTACAGCAATTCAGTGGCGACTTGGCGAAACAGGCTCGTTAGCGGGATATCACGTGATGCTGCAAGATCTCGAACACGACGGGATGCTCCATTTGAAGAGATTGTTCTCGAGCACTTCGAGAAAGGACCTACAACAAGTACTCGAGCGTTTGGACACGACATGGGGGCCATTCATCGGTTAGTCTTGGAGGTTTTGAGGGATGACGGCCAGCATCCATCTTGTTTCCCATCCTATCCAAGACCTAATTCCTGTAGTAGACTATGAACACGGGCTAGGATTTCTGCCGGTGGTTTCTGCGAGATCCCGACTTCCCCGCCATTGTTTCGTTTACTGACTAGTGCACCTTCCATTGGGATGGCCTTTACAACACTCGAAACGTTAATCGCTTGGCAAGGGAAATACTCACGTCATGTAGGTCCATGACACCAGGAACGATTTTCGCTCAACATTTGGGCAGGCATTGTGAGTGACCATCCGATTGGGCCGGTCTGTCTACCTCCTCGACTTAACTTTTTGTTAGAGACTCTACCCGGCCTGCTGGAAGATGTTCCCTGGACGTACGGCTATGCATGTGGTTGCAGCATGGTGGGGCACCAGCACATAACAGTCGTGCTGTGCGCGGATATTTAGATGAACTCTTCGACGGCCGGATAATTGGCAGAGGTGCTCGTAGGACGTGGCCCCCTTTATCACCAGACCTCACGCCAACGGACTTTTTCTGTGGGGATTCTTCAAGGTTCTAGTTCACCCACCAGTGCATAGTCCGAACAGTAGGGACAGAAGACTACATCCTAGTCTTACACCCTTTTTAATCAAATAACTTCGTTCTCGATATTTCACTCTTACTGTTTCCTCTTGGCTCTTTGTGCATGTTGTATATCTAGAAACGAAGAGGAATTAATGGATCGTATTCAACATGGCGCCAGTCACAGCAGGGAAATGCCAGGAATCTTTCAAAGAGTACTGCGAAACACCGTTCGATGATACCAAGCTTGTGTCTCGTCAGAGGGTCGCCAGTTCGAGCACCTGCTTTAAGAAAACAGCTACAAAAAAGGCCCTGTTCAGGGCCGACACAATTTGTACAAGACTTTCTGTACGCGAACTAACAGCTATTGACGTGTCTGTTGGCGGTACGTCTTATCATGAAACTACAATGGATGTAATAGCGTAGGCTTCCGCGGCCAGAGTCAGTCGACATAAAAGTTTTCTGGGTTTGGTACCGCGTCATAATGTAAAAACTATTGCTGCTATAGAAAAACCAACGTTTCGGCCACGATTGCAGCGGCCTTCTTCTGGGTCCAATGGTGCGTTCAAGCTATGCAGTGTCCTTTATATTTTGTTGTTAGTGTTCACTGCGGATGCCATTACGTCATAAGGAAAGTTGCCCCTTGAGGCCAATAGTGAATGGGATCAATTCGCCTACTTACAACTTGGCAAAGTACCTAGCCCGCAAGCTAAGATGTCTAGTTGGCAAGATGGACTCTCATGTGAAGAACTCGACACACTTTATAGAACGCCTAAAAGGAGAAACAATTTTACCTACGGACATCATGGTCAGCTTTGACGTGAAATCACTGTTTACGAACGTGCCAGTAGATGAAACCATCCACATCCTTCAGGAGCATGTCCCGCCAGACATATGCGACCTGGTTGAGTTGTGCCTGACTTCAACGTACTTCAAATGGCAAGGAAAATACTACGAGCAGACAGACGGCGTAGCAATGGGGTCTCCCCTATCTCCGCTGGCGACCGACATATTCATGGAAGCCTTTGAAGCAACGGCCCTAGGTTCAGCTCCTTTACGACCACGTTGCTGGTTTAGATACGTGGACGACACGTTCGCTATATGGCCTCATGGTGAAACGGAGCTACACAAGTTCCACGAATATCTGAATAGTATGCACGGGAAGATACAGTTCACGCTGGAAGTAGAAAAGAATGGTACTATCCCGTTTCTAGACGTCGAAGTGTACAGGAGAACGGAGGGCACACTGGGGCACAGAGTATATCGTAAGCCTACACATACTGACAGGTATCTGCACGCCCAATCCTACCACCACCCAGCGCAGAAGAACTCTGTCATCCGCTCTTTGGCAATCCGTGGTCAGCGCCTAAGTGATGCTCAAAACATCACACCTGAGCTCAAAAGGTTACGCACAATGTTTTTAGCCAATGGCTACAGCCATAAGTCGATAAGCACAGCCTTGTCGACCAACACAAGCAAGAAATATAAGCAGGAAATAGACAAACTGCAGCCAACAGTACGCTTACCGTATGTGAAAAACGTCACTGACCCAATAGGCAAACACCTTCGCCGCGCTGGAGTGCAGCCTGTCTTCTATAGTGGTCGCAGGATCCAGGACGTGCTAGGCTCCACCAAGGACAAGGTGGATGCATTACACACTGCAGGTGTTTACAAGGTGGAATGCGAATGTGGAGAGGCATACATCGGCGAGACTGGTAGGCCAATAGCAACGCGCATTCGGGAGCACGAGCGTTACATTCGTCTAGGGCAACACAATAAATCCGCAGTGGCAGAACATCACCATGACTGCAGAAAAGAAATAAAATTCAGCGAAGCCTGTGTGTTGGCCAAGCAGCCAACTATGACGAAACGCAAAATCAGAGAGGCCATCGAAATTCTCAAACACCCTAACAACATGAACAGGGAGGATGGACTCAGGCTTGCCCCATCTTGGCTGCCAGCAATCAGAGCCCAGCAGACCGCACTGTCAACACGAGGCACGAGCACTACCGGCGAGTAACTGCCGCCGCGCGGCCGACGTCCAGCAGTTGGTAAACACACAGCAAACTTCTCATTCGACGGTGGCCACCAATCATGGCACATAACACAAGAGCCAATGGACGACAGAGGTCACGTTCTCCCTCCAACGCAATAACCTATTAAAATAAAGTTCCCTCCCTTCTTCCTTAAGTGACCAATAAACCAACTACCTTTTTAAAATTATGACGTAATGGCATGCGCAGTGAACACTAACAACAAAATATAAAGGACACTGCATAGCTTGAACGCACCATTAGACCCAGAAGAAGGCCGCTGCAATCGTGGCCGAAACGTTGGTTTTTCTATAGCAGCAATAGTTTTTACATTATGACGCGGTACCAAACCCAGAAAACTGTTATGTCGTACAATGGATGTGTCGGGACCCCGGCGGATTCGGCCACAGGTCCCCAGAGTGAAAGGCTGGCGCGCTACCACCGAGCGTGCGGGACGCCTTGCATACGTCACGATCTACAGCAGGCAAAGTGTTCGAGGTCATGCGGTGTTCAGAGCACCCGGCAACAGGACAATCCCGTGGCCAATCGGAGCTCGTGGCGCCAAGCTTTCGTAGTTTAAAAGTTGTGCGCTGTCGACCTGCGCAACCTTAGTAATTTTGGTTCCTACTGGCATCAGCTATCCAGCGTTAAGATTTCGTGACACAGTTTTTCTCCACCCTTTACATTATTTCAGAAAAATCCTACAAAACAGTTGTAGCCCTCAGATAACATCGATATAACATGGATAAATGTAAGTTAAATTGTGTGTGGCTCAACGGCCTGGTGTGAGCCCTCCAGATGGACTGCATTTCCACGACTGGCGTCTCCCTGACCCACACCAGAAATCCTACCGAGGAAGGCGGACCTACAGTTCAACGTGAAATCAGAACCACGGGCCGTGTGGTGTCACCGCCAGACACCACACTTGCTAGGTGGTAGCCTTTAAATCGGCCGCGGTCCGCTAGTATACGTCGGACCCGCGTGTCGCCACTGTCAGGATTGCAGACCGAGCGCCGCCACACGGCAGGTCTAGAGACACGTCCTAGCACTCGCCCCAGTTGTACAGCCGACTTTGCAAGCGAAGCTACACTGACAAATACGCTCTCATTTGCCAAGACGATACTTAGCATAGCCTTCAGCTACGTCAATTGCTACGACCTAGCAAGGCGCCATTACCAGTTTATATTGAGATTATAAAGCCTGTACCGTCAGACCGATGTTCTCCAATTATGGATTAAAGTTAAGTATTCTACCAGTTACTCTTGTTTTGCTAGTCTTATTTCTCTGACCTGTTCCAGACCTCACGCCAGCCTGCGTGAGCTTAATCGCGTGCCTTTCGGCTTCCTCCAAACTCCGTGAATTGGCTCCTGCCAAATCACAACAGGCCGTTTCTGAAGATTCTTCGCAAAACTAAGTGGTGAATGCTAGGTTAAAGCCCGAGTGAACCATTCAGTAGTAAGGGGATCAGAAAATGGTATAACGGGAGTAGGATGGTAGGGCAGAGAATGAGTTACTGTGAACAGTTCAGTGATAGGACTGTTCTCATCAGAATCGACAGCAAACCAACACCGACAACGATAGTTTAGGTATACATCCCGAAGTCACAAACCAAGATGAAGAGATAGATAAAGTATAAGAGGATATTGAAAGGCTAAACCAGCACTTAAAGTGAGATGAAAATCGAATACTCATGGTGCATTGAAACGCGTGTGAAGAACTGAGTTCTTCAAAAAATTTCAGGTCTGTTCGAGAATCAAGGGAAAGATGGGTGATATACAACATGCACAAAGAGCCAAGAGGAAACAGTAAGAGTGAAATATGGAGAACGAAGTTATTTGATTAAAAAGGGTGTAAGACTAGGATGTAGTCTTCTGTCCCTACTGTTCGGACAATGCATCGCAAAAGCAATGATACAAATAAAAGAAAGGTTCAACAGTGAAGTTAAAATTCAGGCTAAAAGGATATCAACGATAAGATTCACTGATGACATTGCTGTACCCAGTAAAAGTGCAGAAGAACTACAGGATCAGTTGAATGGAATGATGAGTCTAATAACGACAGAGAGTGGACAGTGAGAAAACCGAAGAAAGACGAAAGTAATGAGAAGTAGCGGAAATATGAACAGCGAGAAACTTAACATGGGGGCCGGTGATCACGAAGTAGATGGCATCAAAATAATACACGATGGTCTAATTTAAGGCAATGTACGTTTGGAGCAGAGAATTGTATGATAATGAAGGATGGACTGTGGGAAAACCGTAAAAGATGAGAGTCGAAGTATCTGATTGTGAGATGTGGTGCTACTGAAGAATATTGAAAATTAGGTGGTCTGATGAAGTAAGGGATGAGGAGATTCTCCGGAGAATTGGTGATGGAAGGAATAATGGAAAACTCCGTGGTACTAGAGGGAGCTGTAGAGGATAAAAGCTGTATAGGAAAACAGAGATTGGAATACATCCAGCAAATAATTGAGGATGTAGGTTGCAAGTGCTACCCCGAGATGAAGAGGTTAACGCCGGAGAGGAATAGGTAGCGAGCCCCATCAAACCATCTGGAAGACTGATGACTCACACCACCAGCTTCGACTGTGGACGATTAGCAGAGACCCTCGAGAAAACAGCTGGATGGTCGGCAAGGAAGGCCAGTGTGGAGGCGTTATGTTCGCCTGGAGGCGTCGTCCTGGATGAAGAGGACGCTCTGACTCGGCCACTGACACACAGCGGGCGCATCTGGCTGCAAACCGCGCCTCCCGTCCCCACCAATGACGGTTCACTTGCACGTTTCGCTGAATTGGTGAAGACAGGCTCGCTATTTGTAGCATCGTATCCAGGAACGGGGGCCAACCTTTGGTCTGGAGCCAAGTTAAAAAATATATGTATATAGTTCCGCGATCAGGTCCAGCGGACTACGCGATACGACCGACCGCCGTGTCCTCCTATGCCATGTATAGTCAACTGGAAACAGTATAGAAAGACGCGAGGTCAGCACATCGCCCTGCCGGCCGTTGTCACATTTCCAGACGATGGAGTCGCTACTTCTCAGTCAGGCAGTTTCTCAGTTGGCATCCTGTTCCATTCCTCCTGACAAGGAAAAATCCACGGCAGTAGCGGGAATTAAAGCTGGGTCCTCTGCATTGCTTTCATTCATGCAACGCCTCAGCTATGGACACGTGACAAACTTCCTAATATTTGAACATTTCTAGATGTCCATGATTAAAAACTTAATTTTGTATCATGATGCGCCACTGGAACTTATTATAGGGCATGTCGTAATTTGACATCGATTTGCTTATTTCAAGAAAGAAATTTAAATTTTCTGTCTTGATTCTTATGTTGCTGCTTGTACATACTGATACGACAGTTCAAAATCAAATGGCTCTGAGCACTATGGGACTTAACATCTGAGGTCATCAGTCCCATACACTTAGAACTACTTAAAGCTAACTGACCTAAGGACAGCACACACATCCATTCCCGAGGCAGGATTCGAACCTGCGACCGTAGCAACGCTGATCCCGACTGAAGCGCCTAGAACTTCTCGGCCACAACGGACAGCGAGAATTCAGTACTAACTTTTGCAAATGACGAATGGTACGGATCGGCACTCCCATGACGGAGCTTGTTCGACGCGTGTGCTGTCGCACGCATCATCTCGTAGGTAGAGGCGAACGGCAGTTTATGCGTCATCTTAAACGCATGAAGAGGAACTGACACAAGAAATCATGTTGCACCGGTGCGCAGGTATGAAGAAGCTACCTGTAGAGATCAAACTAGGCATCTCCTTGTGTACGCGTCATTTTTGGTCTAGTGCAGCTAGATGTGAAGGGGAACGCTACGAAGCTCAGTTATTCAACATGAATCGCGCTTGAGGACAAACGCTCGCAGTAGGCTCAAACACATGACAAAACCATTCTGATTGGGAGCCTCGAAGAGACTTCGATAGGATATCTTGCACCACTCGCCATATTGTCCAACTCAGTAGCATTTCTTGCGCTGGGTGCAGCTTCCCTTTCTCAACGACACTTCACATCTTGTAATGGTCTCAGACACTTGCTACCGAGGAACAAGAGCGCTAATACACAGGGTAAGCTGTCGACATGCGGATCTTGTTAGTCGTACCTAGCTACCAGCGAGGTTCAACCACCTGATGATGTCGGACAGTTGCTCCGAAGAAATATTGTGGGATTTGCACGACGTCATCCGGCGGCACACCCGTGAAGACTATTTACTATTTAGGGATTTCACGTAGCACTAGAATTTTCACGGGTTCTCGGCAAGATCTATTGCTAAGGTATGACGATGGCAGTTGTTGTTAGCTCCACGCATCGATCTTTCTACACATGCACCAATTTCAGTTGACTTATGCGCTTTTTCTTCTGAACCGAAAATGCAACAGCCTTTGCTTCCTCAGCATTTTTGTAATCTCCTTCTTAAACGACGATGAAGCTTTTCCGTCCTTAGTTCACTTACTCAGCACATACTTCTCCGGTATATAATTTACAATCCATTTAAACGTTGTCCATGATTCCTCTACGTCCATCATACTGGAACTAAATGATGTCAATTCATTGTGTAAGAGGGATGCTAAATACTGTCTGTTGTTTCTAGCAGAAATACTCTCTTAGCCTTCTTGACTGATTGATTAACTTTAGTAACCAAAGTCACTACGATGACACCATCGTCGCTAATCCCTGTCTCTATACTGACGCTCTCGATTAGGTCGGGTCTCTTTGTAGCTACGAGGTCTAAAATATTTCCATTGCGTGTGGACTGTCGAACTAGCTGCTCAAGACTGTTTTCGGAAAACATGTTCAGAAGAACTTCGCAAGACTGTCTGTATGTATCTCCTGCAATGAATACGTCCCAGTCTATACTCGGTAGGTTAAACTCGCCTTCAACCAATATTACATGATCTGAGTATTTCTGTACTGCTGACTGTAGACGTCGAGTCAATGGCTAAAACCGTCACAGCGGAATTGTGCGGCCGGTACAGACAGATTTCACCTAGACCTGTTATATGCGACCAGGTAACTGAACTGTTACACTTCCTGGTAAGTGTCAGCGAGATAGAGTTCCGAATATATTTGACTTTGTTTGTCGGAAATCGCTAAGTGCCCTTATTCTCAAGCATTGGACGAATGTAGTCTGGGTAATGTGTGCACCGGTGAAGTACTGTGCCCAAGGACATACACACTAACTTCAATAGTTGACTTCAATGTAACATTATACCTGCTAATGAGTAGATCATGCCAGCATTTAAAATTTTGAAATTCAGTCAATAACGACACGAAAGACTGAAAATCAGTTTCTGCTCCCCTAGAATGCGTTAGATACGCAACCTGGAACTAGCTGCGGGTGATCGGCTAACAATTCTATCCGTGTAGTAGTACACACAGCGTGTCAAATTCTTGGCGCCTTCTATCACGTACAACATTCTGTAGTAGTTATTGATGCGTATTTCGCGAACTATCTTAAATGCTGTTAAATGATAGTAATGTAGTCTGTTTATAAAATTTACGTTAATTCGCCAAAACGTTAAATCATTTTAGCGCTCTATGTGATTCAGTGTAACAAGCGTTACATGTGTAGTTGTAAATACACAGGATAAACCAGAACTCTATATACAAACCTTTCAGAGGTGGCACTGTGGAGAGAAAAAAAACTCTAGTTACCTTGGGCTCTAAAGGTAAGAACTATGAACACTTCACCTTGGCTACTGCGAAATGAATCTCTCCTCCTGCACGCTTTTTGCTTTCCATATTTTGGGAGGAGGTAATGCGAAACATGGGCTCTATATTGGATACCTTAAGAGCTATGACCAGTTGTTCAGTAGAACAGATGCGTTTCACAATAGCAGAGATGAACAAGTGCTCATAGCTCTTAACATATGCATTTTGGATCACATATTTATTAGACGTTTCTTCCTTGTTTTGATACTGTCACCTCCGAACGGTTATTGGTGGCGTTTTGGATCACCATACAGTTAAGATAAACATCTGTATAACAGATTCACCGATTTATACCAAACACTGTATATAAGTTAGAACCATACAGTAATTATTAACTCGTTTATCTGCAGATGTATATGCAGGTTTTCGTGCAGCCACAGTCGTTTACCCACAAAATTGTACGTGTATCTGCATTCAAGCAAACCTCTGACACCAGTTAGAGAAAGTTGCTAACACTATTTAATGCATGGCGCAGCACGTTGGAGTATTCTTAGAGGTGAATGAATTTACACAGTTTCCAAACTGATCCCATCTTAGTTGGTAGGAACCTATTGTTGCCGATAGAAACTAACGAGAAAATGGGCTGTCGAGGTCACAGCGGTTTGCAAAGAATCGTCCCTGCAGCGTAATGTAACGAGACGTTGTTGGAAGACTCATCAACAAGCGGCCATCATCACGACCGTGAGCTGCACGTTTGCAGTGTGGGGAATTCCAGAGGAGCAACCGTACCACAAAGAATGCGTGCAGCCAGGGAGGCCAAAATATTCTGAATCATCAGTTACTTCACCCTCTGGAACTGTAACTCGCGGCCACCATCCATCCGAGAAACGATATCTAAAGATGGAATCCGCGGCCTGAACGACGTGCGATGAAATTATGAACATGGTCTGCTAGGCCTTACTCCTAGATCACCGAGGAGTAAACACTAGTGAACACGTTGTAAAAGATCCGAGCAGATGTAATTTCGATGTATTGCTCATGCGGAGGTCCGAGCAGATGTAATTTCGATGTATTGCTCATGCGCTGCCTGCGATATGCAAGGTATAAGAAAATCGCTGACCAGAGAGCAGTGTTGACTGCAGTAGGAACTGTGTGGCTGTAGCAGTAAGTTGTTGCTAGTCTGGAGTCTGCTCTGGTCTGGTCTGGTGTATCGTGTTGGCTGGCCGCTCGCGGTGCAGCGATGCCGGAGCCTGAGTATTATTGCATAAGGTAAAAAGCAGCCTCGCGCATGTGTAGTAATGTTATCTCAAGTCGCATGTAAATGTTTTAAAACTCTCGTAATAATAATATTCCTCATAAAAAGTAGCTTTCAACAACCATTAATTTCAATTTAAAGAGTTTACTAATTTCTCCCATCCATGATCATCCCGATTACTGCAATAGAAAAATCAGTTGCTTCCTTTCATAAATGACAGATAGGTCGGCCAGCATTGCACAGAGCTGTGCCGGAAAAATTTATTGTAAGAGCAGATACATCCGGCGACTTCATTGAGGTAAGAATTTCTCCTTTTTTTATTCGGAATGATCTTTCAGGGCCATGACGCAGCACTGCTGTCGTCCAAAATTTACCAGGTTAAATTCATAGTGAATTATTGAAAAATCATGAGTGAGCGACAATTTAATTGAGAGGTTTGTTACATTGTTTTATTACCAGGTTACTGAATTTTTTTTTATTGGGATGTTATACTGAATGTGAACGACATAATTATAATTTTTACTGTTGAGAGGTTTAGGAATTTTTCTGTTTTGAGGTTACGCTAAATGTGAATGAACTTTGAGCTTAGATTAAATGAGAAAGAATTTTGTAGGGAGGTAACAAATGAGAAAAAATTTTGTTTTGAGGTTACACTAAAATTAGAATCATATCCATAATATTTAATTATTATGTTTTGTGGGGAGGTTACAACGTATCATTATGCGACGAATCGAAACCGCAACCGTTTGGAGGAGAAAACGTGTCAGACACTTCATCGTCGACACCTTGGGTAGAAAGTTTCACTGGTATTGAATTTTGGAGAACTACCTAATTTTGGCGCCACGTCCGTGATCTTGGGTGCTAAGTAAAAGCAATGACAAGCTTTTGAAACTCATATGAATTACGAAAATAGTGATATGCCGCCACCAACATTCAAATCTGCGATCTCAGACGCCAAGCAGAAGTAAGTGATGCTTGTGTAAGTCTCTAAACAGTGAAAACCACCGAGAACATGAAATTTCCGAAAAACGCTATTAACGAGGGGTGAAAGCAAGACCTCCTACGACAGCAGGTAATTGCCCCCAGAAGGGTAAAATGAAATTTTCTGAGGGTAAAAACAACCGGTCATCAAATTAAATTGTTTTTAAAGAATCATTACTATCATCACTTTTCATGAGACAGTAAAAGTGATTACGTAAGTGACTTTAAGCACCTTTTTTTCAAATACTGACCTTAACGTGTCACACAATATGGTGGAGGGTACAGATTATGAAACGCATGTATGTACATCATCTTCCTCACACAGACCACCAACTACACACTTTGTACTTTGTGTCATCCATCGATGACCTTAAAATTTGGACGTAAACATCACATACGCTTAAATATTTCAGATTATGAAACGCATGTATGTACATCATCTTCCTCACACAGACCACCAACCACACACTGTGTGTCATCCATCGATGACATTAAAATTTGGACGAAACCATCATATACGCTTAAATATTTCAGAAAATATCTTCGATCTGCAGGTAATTCTTACGATAGATCATAAATTGCATCATTATTCATTTCCCAACAGATAAACGAAGTACTCGACAACACAGCACAACAGTAACAATCTATTGACTACCACATTTCTGTGCGGCCAACACAGTATTATTATTATTATTTCTTTCTTTCTTTTCTCAGACGTTATGTCTGGTCAAAAATGGAAAGTGACGCGGACCTTGGTCAAGCGTGACTTCCTTTTAACTGTACGGTATATGTTATATTGCATTTAGGAACTTTCGGGTGATTGAACATGTATCAATAATTACAGATTTTTGTAGTTGTATATATATGTTTGGATGTAGCTGTATTGCGTTGATGTACTGGTGGATATTATGTGGTATGACTCCTGTAGTTGATAGTATAATTGGTATAATGGCAACTTTATCCTGATGCCACATGTCCTTGACTTCCTCAGCCAGTTGGATGTATTTTTCAATTTTTTCTCCTGTTTTCTTTTGTATATTTGTTGTATTGGGTATGGATATTTCGATTAGTTGTGTTAATTTCTTCTTTTTATTGGTGAGTATGATGTCAGGTTTGTTATGTGGTGTTGTTTTATCTGTTATAATCGTTCTGTTCCAGTATAATTTGTATTCATCATTCTCCAGTACATTTTGTGGTGTGTACTTGTATGTGGGAACGTGTTGTTTTATTAGTTTATGTTGTATGGTAAGTTGTTGATGTATTATTTTTGCTACATTGTCATGTCTTCTGGGGTACTCTGTATTTGCTAGTATTGTACATCCACTTGTGATCTACTGTTTCTATTTGTTGTTTGGAAAGTCTGCATTTATCTGTTGTGGTATTGGGATCTTTAATAATATGCTTGCTGTAATATCTGGTGTTTATTGTTTGATCCTGTATTGCAATCATGAATCCTTCCGTCTCACTGTATATATTGCCTTTTCTTAGCCATGTGTTGGATGCATCTTGATCTATGTGTGGCTGTGTTAGATGATACGGGTGCTTGCCATGTAGTGTTTTCTTTTTCCAATTTACTTTCTTCGTATCTGTTGATGTTATGTGATCTAGAGGGTTGTAGAAGTGGTTATGAAATTGCAGTGGTGTAGCCGATGTATTTATATGAGTGATTGCTTTGTGTATTTTGCTAGTTTCTGCTCATTCTAGAAAGAATTTTCTTAAATTGTCTACCTGTCCATAATGTAGGTTTTTTATGTCGATAAATCCCCTTCCTCCTTCCTTTCTGCTTAATGTGAATCTTTCAGTTGCTGAATGTATGTGATGTATTCTATATTTGTGGCATTGTGATTGTGTAAGTGTATTGAGTGCTTCTAGGTCTGTGTTACTCCATTTCACTACTCCAAATGAGTAGGTCAATATTGGTATAGCATAAGTATTTATAGCTTGCTGTCAATTCTGTTTTCAGTAATTTTGTTAGTCTTTGTCTATATTTTTTTTTAGTTCTTCTTTAATATTTGCATTATCTATTCCTATTTTTTGTCTGTATCCTAGATATTTATAGGCATATGTTTTTTCCATCGCTTCTATGCAGTCGCTGTGGTTATCCAATATGTAATCTTCTTGTTTAGTGTATTTTACCTTGACTATGCTATTTTTCTTACATTTGTCTGTTCCAAAAGCCATTTTTATATCATTGCTGAATACTTCTGTTATCTTTAGTAATTGGTTGAGTTGTTGATTTGTTGCTGCCAGTAGTTTTAGATCATCCATGTATAGCAAATGTGTGATTTTGTGTGGGTATGTTCCAGTAATATTGTATCCATAATGTGTATTATTTAGCATGTTGGATAGTGGGTTCAGAGCAAGACAGAACCAGAAAGGACTTAATGAGTCTCCTTGGTATATTCCACGCTTAATCTGTATTGGCTGTGATGTGATGTTATCTGAATTTGTTTGGATATTAAGTGTGGTTTTCCAGTTTTTCATTACTATGTTTAGGAACTGTATCAATTTAGGATATACTTTGTATATTTCCAATATCTGTAGTAACCATGACTGGGGTACACTATCAAAGGCTTTTTGGTAATCAATGTATGCGTAGTGTAGTGACCTTTGTTTAGTTTTAGCTTGATATGTCACCTCTGTATCTATTATCAGTTTCTCTTTATTTCCTCGTGCTCCTTTGTAGCAGCCTTTTTGTTCTTCATTTATAATTTTGTTCTGTGTTGTATGTGTCATTAATTTCTGTGTAATGACTGAAGTTAATATTTTGTAGATTGTTGGTAGGCATGTTATGGGGCAATATTTAGCTGGGTTTGCTGTGTGTGCTTGATATTTAGGTTTCAGATAGGTTATTCCATGTGTAAGTGTATCAGGGAATGTGTGTGGGTCTGCAATGTAACTGTTAAATAATTTAGTTAGATGTGAATGTGTTGAGGTGAACTTCTTTAGCCAGAAATTTGCTATTTTATCATTTCCAGGGGCTTTCCAATTTTGCGTAGAATTAATTGCTCGGGTGACTTCATGTTGCAAAATTATCACTTCAGGCATTTGTGGTATCATCTTGTATGAGTCTGTTTCTGCTAGTATCCACCGTGCATGCCTGTTATGTTGTACCGGTTTGACCATATGTTGCTCCAGAAGTGTTCCATGTCTGTTATGTTTGGTGGATTGTCTATTTTAATGTGTGTGTTATCTATTGTCTGGTGAAATCTCTTTTGGTTTGTGTTGAATGTTTGATTTTGTTTCCTTCTATTTTCACTTTTTTTGTATCTTCTAAGTCGTTTGGCCAATGCGTGTAATTTCTGCTTCTTTTCATCTAATTGCTCTATCGCTTCTTGTTGTGAGATTTTACCTAACCTTTTTCGTTTTTTTTCTGACATTTCATTTCTTATAAATTGTGTTAGCTGTCCGATGTATTTTCTCAGTTTTTCTATTCTGATCTGTAGCCTGTGTTGCCATGCTGGTTTTGTGGGTTTCTTCTGTGTGTTGGTTGATTCTGATCTCTGCCTAGTGTGTATATTTAGTGTAGTGAGTGCTCCTACATAAACCAGTAGTTGTAACTCTTCCATAGTTGTATTTTCATTTATTTTGTTGTGTATGATTGTGTTGATAGTTGTTATTGTTGTTTCGACTTGTGGGTTATTTGGCGGTCTATGTAAGAATGGTCTAATGTCTGTATTTGTGTCTTTGTATTCTATATATGTCAGCTGAAATTTCTCTTCTATATCTAACATGTGTGTCACTTCGTGTTCTATTTGTGCTTGTTCTGGTGGCTGTCTTAAGATGTCATTTTCCTCTGATTGTTTAACTGATGCATGTTGTTCTTTGTTTGTTTGCTCTGGGATGTTTGAGTCCATTACTGTATTTTCTCCTTCTTGTGATTGCACATTATTTTGTTCTAGTATTTGTTGTACTTGTTGTTTGATGTTTTCTAATTCTGACTGGGGTATCCTGTTATTTTTATTATTACACGGATCTGATCAGCTAGTCGTTGTTCTGTTAAAAATTTTAATTCTGGGTATCTGGTAATAAATGTTGTGTATACTTGTGATCTGTATCCAGTTGTGTTGGTTCCTAGGTTTGTTGCTTGGTAATAACAGAACATGAGGTGTCGATTAACTTGATCTGACCATCTCATCCTCTGTCTTTGTTTTCCTTCTAGGGTGGTTGCAGGAAGCATATCCTGCAAAACACCTCTATTTGGATTTAAATCATTTTCCAGTTGGCTAGCAGTGTCGTTACCATTGTGGGCGGGCATAGGGTTCAAGCGTCGTCCCCGACCATGACGGCGCTTGTCCGAGGCTTCTTTAGTTCTGTCCTGAACCAAGTAATCACACTAAAAGGGGGGTTAGCCCTATTAGTGGTTTGTTCTTTTCGTCGCCTTTTACGACTGGCAGAACATAGCGGAGGCCTATTCTTTTCCCGGGCCTCCATGGGATTTATTATTATTATTATTATTATTATTATTGGTGGCAATGTTGAGACGCAAAGTGCCGCCAAAATTTCTGTCACTTCAGAGGTAAGGAGTCGAGCAATCAAGTTATTTGGAAACAGTAAGTGTTGTGCACTCATTTTAAATTGATGAATTTTAGTGGGAGTGAATGGTATGGATGAAGCAAGTGTCACTGGGAGAAGAAGTACCGAAGAAAAAGCACGTTTTGTAACAAGTGTCTACCCTCAACGCAGATAGTCTTGTAGGTAGCACTCGAGATGCACTGAGGACTGTATTATTTTGTAAGTAAAAGGTTGTCAGAAAAAAGAAATACCTTCTCACTGACTAGTTAGTTAGTGGTTTAATAAAACACCTACAAAAACTAAATATCGTTTATCTTTCGTCATTTTAATAGTAATTTTCAAAGAAAGATATTTTTCATTTCTACTGGTAGGCGCCAATGTCGATGATGGTGGGTGGGGAGGCGGGTGCCAGTCAGTATCTGATTGCACTCGGGGGTAATGGTCTCAGAGTAGTTGGGAACCAGTGACCCGGGAAGAAAGGGGCAGGGCAAGTCTGCTACTCTGAGCACCACACCACGGACTTTATTCATTTATTTCGTTTCTCGAATTTATCATCGATCGATCCATCGATTTTTTACATCTCCGGAATAACAGGTCCTCCTTTTAGGGAAGGGACGGTAATGGATTTAGCGGTCCAGAAGGGGGGGGGGGGCACCCAGCGACACTGCGTGACGTCTCGAGTGAAACATGTCAAGGTCACGTCTGCAGCTTTACGCGTCACCAGCGGTCGTCACCCGCAACTACTCCCAACCGTCTGCAACGCTTGGGTACCCCGGCGACATAACAACTGAAGTGTGCACCTAACAGATCACGTACTTTGCTTATCTGTAGCACAACTCGTTAAATGTAACAAACTCTGGTCTGTTACCAACTCGAGAGTTTTACAGAAATCGAGATTCAGAGCTTTATTATCCTGTTGGACAGCACACGAGAGGGCCATTAGCGCCACGGGCTAAGGCCACAGGACACAGGTCCGCTCGTATTACATTCGAGTCACGCATTTTTTTTTTTTAATCTTCCACCAAACATTTCTTCATAGTTTATTGGTTTTATGCAGACCCCATTTCACTTGATGCCATTATTCCATTGAATGACACGAACAGGACACTTGTTTCACTTTCAAAATATAAAACTCAAATGCGTGAGATAATTAGTCAACAAACTACATTACAATGAAGGCCACGAATTCTTAATACAAAACATAATTATTTATACTGGGTGTTAAAAAGAGAGTCGCGTATACCCCTAGTAATATAGTATCGGCAGCAATTGAGAGATTTATACCAAATAAATTAACAAACGACAGAGCTGATCCTCCTTGGTACACAAAACGGGTTAGAACACTACTGCAGAAACAACGAAACATGCAAAATTTAAACAGACGCGAAATCCCCAAGATTGGCGATCTTTTACAGAAGCTCGAAATTTAGCGCGGACTTCAATACTAGATGCTCATAACCGTTTCCACAACGAAACTTTGTCTCGATACCTGGCGGAAAATCCAAAGAGATTCTGGTCGTATGTTAAGTTTGTTAGCGGCAAAAAACAATCAACGCCTTCTCTGTGCTATAGCAATGGAGATACTATCGAAGACAGTGCTGCCAAAGGAGACTTAGTAAACACAGCCTTCCGAAATGCCTTCACAAAAGAAGACTAAGTAAATATTCCAGAATTCGAATCGAGAACAGCTGCCAACATGAGTAACGTAGAAGTAAATATCCTCGGGTAGTTAAGCAACTTAAATCAATAAAAGCAAGTCTTCTGGTCCAAGCTTTATACTAATTAGGTTCCTTTCGGAGTATGCTGATGCATTAGCTCCATACTTAACAATCATATACAACCGTTCGCTCCACGAAAGATCAGTACCCAAAGACTGGAAAGTTGCACAGGTCACACCAATATTCAAGAAAGGTAGTAAGAGTAATCCACTACATTACAGGCCCATATCGTTAACGTCGATATGCAGCAGGATTTTGGAACATATATTGTGTTCGAACATTATGAATCACCTCGAAGGAAACAGTCTATTAACACATAGTCTACATGGGCTTAGAAAACATCGTTCCAGTGAAACACAACTAGCTCTTTATTCACATGAAGTGTTGAGTGCTATTGACAAGGGATTTCAGATCCATTGTGTATTTCTGGATTTTCGGAAGGCTTTCGACACTGTACCACACAAGCGGCTCGTAGTGAAATTGCGTGCTTACGGAATATCGTCTCACCTATGTGACTGGATTTGTGATTTCCTGTTCCTGTCAGAGAGCTCAACGTTCTTAGTAATTGACGGAAAGTCATCGAGTAAAACAGAAGTGATTTCTGGCGTTCCCCAAGGTAGTGTTATAGGCCCTTTGCTGTTCTTTACCTATATAAATCTGAGCAGCCATCTTCGGTTGTTTGCAGATGACGCTGTCGTTTATCGACTAATAAAGTCATCAGAAGGTCAAAACAAATTGCAAAACGATTTAGAAAAAATATCTGAATGGTGCGAAAAGTGGCAGTTGACCCTAAATAACGAAAAGTGTGAGGTCATCCACGTGAGTGCTAAAAGGAACTCAAACTTCGGTTACACGATAAATCAGTTTAATCTAAGAGCCGTAAATTCAACTAAATACCTAGGTATTACAATTACGAAGAACTTAATTGGAAGGAACACATAGAAAATGTTGTGGGGAAGGCTAACCAAAGACTGCGTTTTATTGGCAGGACACTTACAAAATGTAATAGAACCTACTAAGGAGACTGCCTACACTACGCTTGTCGGTCGTCTTTTAAAATACGGCTGCGCGGTGTGGGATCCTTCCCAGATAGGACTGACGGAGTACATCGAAAAAATTCCCAGAAAGGCAGCACGTTTTGTATTAACACAAAATATGGCAGAGAGTGTCACAGAAATGATACAGAATTTGAGGTGGACATCATTAAAAGAAAGGCGTTTTTCGTTGCGACGGAATCTTCTCACGAAATTCCAATCACCAACTTTCTCCTCCGAATGTGAAAATATTTTGTTGACTCCGACCTACATAGGGAGGAACGATCACCACGGCAAAATAAAGGAAATCGGAGCTCGTACGGAAAGATATAGGTGTTCGTTCTTTCCGCGCACTATACGAGATTGGAATAACAGAATTGAGAAGGTGGTTCGATGAACCCTCTGCCAGGCACTTAAATGTGATTTGCAGAGTATCCATGTAGATGTAGATGTAGAATATTAGTCAAAACGAGGACGAAAGTCGTATAACGATAGGGGAGGGATGCCTAGATTGTACTACGTTTGACATTTTATTTATTATAGCCCAAAAAACAGCGACTTACAAAATTATTTAAATAATGACCTCCTGACCTCCAGGATGTTGTTCTTGGTGTTTGACTTACAGAATGGAATTTGAGTAAAATAAATATCCTACACGCAGTTTTCTAAACATCTGCAAGGCGTACAAGTTATGAATCTTGTTTCCTAATGTGTACCAGTGGGTGCATAAACTGTACCTGTCACATAAACTGTGTCCTTGAGCTTACAGACACGAGGTGTGATCAAGAAGTAGTGGTAATTCCTTAAAGCAGTGGGCTCTATACATTCGATTTTCAAATTTTTTTTATTTTGTTGCTACACATGTTCCTGATGTATGTTTGCATTTTCAGCTGCTTTGAATGTTTAATTTGTTGTTGACAGCCGAAAAGGTTGTACGTGTTTTCGACTGCTCAGCGAATTTTTACTTGTGAAAAAGGTATATCAAATAATTTGCGCTTAATTTTGCTTAAAAATTGATTACAATTCAGCACTGCATTCTAAATGTTGACTGTGGCTTTTGACGAATCTACTATGAGTAAGACAAGAGTTTACGGGTGGTACAAACATTTCGAAGAGGGTAAAGGAGATGTTGAACACGACGTCCGCTCTGGACGTCCTAGCAGAAGTAACGAAAATGATTCTGAAAAGTCGCCGAATCACCAATAGTGAGGCTGCTGATGATATCAGCATAGCCTTTCTCTCATGCCAAGCGAATTTTCAGGTGTTTTGGGTATGACACGTGTAGCAGCGAAGTTTTTCCGAAACTGTTGAATTTCGACGAAAAACGACGTCGGTTGGCGCCGCTCAGGAACTGTAGAACGAAGTCGACATCGATCCACGACTTCTAAAGAAGGTTACAACAGGTGACGAAACATAGGTATACAGGTATGAATTTGAAACCGAGGTCCAGTCGACACAATGGAAACTGCCTGAAGAGCCAAGTCCGAAAAACGTTAGACAATTTCCATCACCTGTGAAGGTTCTTCTCATAGGTTTCGATTAAAGTGATAGCGCATGATGAGTTCCTGCCTTTCGGTCGCACGGCCAATAATGAATACTGCCTAGAAAATGCGCATCTTTTGCGTGAGGAATCCGAAGAAAACAGCCGGAACCGTAATAAAACTCTAGGGGAAATTTCATCACGATAATGCTCCCACTCACATCTCAATGCATGTTCGTGATTTTTTGGCAAAAAAAAAAAAATCGTTACGTTGCCTTAGCCACCGTATTCGCTGGACATGGTCCCCTGCGACTTTTTTATTCCCGAGGCTGAACAAAACGTCGTTTTGCCACCACTGGCGAGATAAAAACAGAATCACGGAAGGAGATTAACACCATAACGAAAAATGACTTCCAGAAGCGCTTCCAAGATTGGAAGAACCGACGGCACAAGTGTATTACACTGAAAAGCCAAAGAAACTTGTATACGTGCCTAATATTGTGTAGGAGCCCCGCGAGCATGCAGAAGTGCTGCATCACGACGTGGTATGGACTCGACTAATGTCTGAAGTAGTGCTGGAGGGAACTAACACCATGAATCCTGCAGGGCTGTCCATAAATCCGTAAGAGTACGAGGTGGTAGTGATCTCTTCTGAACAGCACGTTACAAGGCATCCCGGATATACTCATTAATGTTCATGTCCGGGGAGTTTGGTGCCCAACGGAAGTGTTTAAACTCAGAAGAGTGTTCCTGGAACCACTCTGCAGCAATTCTGGACGTGTGAGGTGTCGCATTGTCCTGCTGGAATTTCCCAAGTCAGTGGGAATGCACAATGGACATAGATGGAAGCAGGTGGTCAGATAAGATGGTTATGTACGTGTCACCTGCGAGAGTCGTATCGCATTTTGTAAAAGCATACACTTTTTCTACATCAATTTGTACCTGTAATTATCGAGTACCCCTCCTAACATGCGATGTTTACTGTAATTTGCAGAATATGGATATACACTGAAGAGCCAAAGAAACTGGTGCAGCTGCCTTCTATTGTGTAGAGCTCCCGCAAGAAAATAGAAGAGCCGCAACACGACGTGGCATGTACTCGAATAATGTCTGAAGTAGTGCTGGAGTCAACTGAAACTATGAATCCTGCAGGGCTGTCCATAAATCAGAAAGAGTACGACGGGGTGGAGAACAGCACGTTGCGAGGCATCCCAGATGTGCTCAATTAATGTTCATGTCATGGGAGTTCTGTGACCAGCGGAAGTGTTTAGACTCAGAACAGTCTTCCTGGAGCCACTCTGTAGCAATCCTGGACGTGTGGAGTGTCGCACTGTCCTGTCGGAATTGACCAAGTCCATTGGAATGCGCAATGGACATGAATGGATGCAAGTAATCAGATAGGACGCTTACGTACTTATCACCTGTCAGAGTCGTATCTAGACATATCAAGGGTCCCATATCACTCCTACTGCACACGCCCAACATCATTACAGAGCCGCTACCAGCTTGAACAGTCCCCTGCTGACATGTATGCCTCATGGAATCATGTCTCCATACTCATACACATCCATTCGCCCAATACAATTTGAAACGAGACTCGTCCAACCAGGTAACATGTTTCCAGTCATTAACAGCCAATGTCAGTGTTGATAGCCCAGGCGAGGCGCAAAGCTTTGTGTCGTGCAGTTGGCTCCGAAAGCCCATATCGATGATGCTTCATTGAATGGTCGGCATGCTGACACTTGCACACGCCTCACACTATTACAGAGGCTCCACCAACTTGAACATCCCCATGCTGACATGCAGGGTTAATGGATTCAAGAGGTTGTTTCCATATCCGTACGTGTCCATCCACTCGATACCATTTGAAAGGAGACTCGTCCGACAAGGTAACATGTTTCCAGTCATTAACAGTCAAATGTCAGTGTTGATGGGCCCAGTCGAGGCGTAAAGCTTTGTATCGTGCAGTTGGCTCCGAAAGCTCATATCGATGATGCTTCGTTGAATGGTTCTCACGCTGACACTTGTTGATGGCCCATCACTGAAATCTGCAGCAATTTACGGAAGTGTTGCACTTGTGTCACATTGAACGAGTCTCTTCAGCTATCGCTCCTCCCGTTCTTGTAGGATCTTCCTGCGGGCGCAGCGATGCCACAGATTTGATGTTTTACCGGATTTCTGATATTCACGGTGCACTCGTGAAACGGTCGTACGGGAAAATCCCCACTTCATCGCTATCTCGGAGATGCTGTGCCCCATCGCTCGTGCGCCAACTATGACACCACGTTCAAACTAACTTAAATCTTGATAACCTGCCATTGCAGCAGCAGTAAACGATTTAACAATTGCGCCAGACACTTGTTGTCTTGTTCATGGCCCAGCATTGATACCTGCAGCAATTTGCGGAAGGGTTGCATGTTATGCAGTAGCGCTCATAGTTACATGGTACAGGAATCGGTGATACAGAGCACCTGTCAACCTTTTCGGTCTGTGCCGTACATTGATACTGAAGCGATCCTGGCGACTCACCTCCACGGTTGCTCGAGCATTTGCATCTGCCCACACCTGCCTATTGTGCTAATTTACTGTGTCATCTCTTGTGAACCGTGCCTCATCTACAAATTTCTCGTTACTAGCAAAACGGCTTACATCTCACAAAGCGTTAATTTTTTTGACACATACGGGGCTGTCCAATGAAAACGAGACATGGGAAAAAAAGTAAATGAATTGTTTATTATTTCAATAGTAGTCACCGTAGCTGTTAAATACATTCATCCCACTGTGAGACAAGACGATCAGTGTCTTCATGGAAAATGGTTACTGTAGCGTACGAAAACACGACTGTATGCAGGCGTGCACCTCTCAGTCCGAAGGAAACTGACGGCCGTCGATTTCTTTCATCAGGGCTCCAAAAATATGGAAATATCAGTGCTGAGAGATCGGGACCGTATGGAGGCGACCGCGTAGTCGAAACAACAGGCACGTCAGCTCCGAGAAAGTCGTGCTGGAGTTGACCGCAGCGGCCCGCTGTTCGTTGACTTTGATGAACACGGTGCCACGTTTACACTTTGCAAAAACTGAAGCCCACTATCAAGTTCAAACGTCCAGGAATGTTGGCTGGCTGCATCATTCTGTTGCCCGATAACGGCTGCCCACATGTTGCCGAGGTGTTCAGACTGCACTGCAGGAGCTTCGCTGGGAAGCCGTTACGTATCCTCCGCACGTTCCCGACCTCTGCCCGCTTGGTTTCCGTATTTTTTGATGCCTGAGGAAACACATTTGTGAGAGTCTATTTGCTTCGGATGAGGAGCTGCAAGCCTAGATGCAATCATCGTTCCGTAGGCAACCGCAAACATTTTCCCATAAACGCAATGAGCGCCTTGTCTCACAGTGTGAGACAAGCGATTACTTTTGAAATAGCAAATAGTTTACTTACTTTTTCCATCTGTCTCATTTACATTTCACTGATCCTTGTATAATTATAGGAACGTTTCTTCTAGTGCATACAGATTTTTAGAAAATACTAGCTCGGCATCCGCTGGTTCGCCCGCGTAGGCTATATGGTGTGCACATAGTTTGCTCGTTTCCCTTTAATGGAGCTT